>NC_073397.1:30451823-30811823 GCF_028641065.1 Leucoraja erinaceus
CACCATAAGACAGTCTGATTCTAGTCAGATTTTGTAAATTCTTAGGTTAGTTTAGAGATACAGCGCTGAAACGGGCCCTTCGGCCCACCGAGTCCGCTCCTACCAGCGATCCCCGCACACTGGACACTATCCTGCACGTACTCAGGACAATTTACACATACACCAAGCCAATTAACCTACAAACCTGGACTCTGGGAGATTCAATTTCAGAATCCGAAGATCTGAGAGGAATCCGAAGATCCCGGAGAAAATCCGCGCAGTTTACGGGACAAACGTAGAAACTGCGTACAGACACCACCCGTGTTCAGGATCGAACCTGGGTCCCTGGTGCTGTAAGGCAGCAACTCTACCGCTGCACCACTGCGCTGCCCAACTTGCGTCCTTGAATGAAATAAAAATAGTCCTGGTTCTTGAAAGGAATGAATTATCCACACAGGCAGCCAAACTAAATATGTATCCCGTGTTTTAACGCAAGCCTTGTGAAGATGCCCAGAAGCTCTCAGAGACCCCGTGTAACCAAGACCTTACGTAGAAATCAATGCTAAAAAATCAATAAAACTGTCAAGTAAGAGCTCTAATCCTTTCAACAGTGAGCATCAGTCATTCGAATAACATTGAGAAATCCTGTCATTAATTTTAAGTGATGTATCATCCTCCATAATTTCTTGAATGAGTCAGTTCCTGCACAAGAGTCTAGAACTATTTGCCTTTTCCTTCGGATTTGGACAAAACTACAGAAAGTTGTATTGCTAATAATTGCTGGACTGCACGATGGCGCAGCGATAGAACGACTGCCTTGCAGCACCAGAGACCCAGGTTCGATCCTGACCCACGGGTGCTTGTCTGTATCTAGTTTGGACGTTTTCCCCATGGCCTGCGTGGGTTTTCTCCGGGTGCTTCGGTTTCCTCCCACACTCCAAAGACGTACAGGTTTGTCGGCTAATCGGCTTGGTATAATTGCAAATTATCCCAGGTGTGTGAAGGATAGTGTTAATGTGCGGTGATCGCTGGTCCGTGTGGACTCGGTGTCTTGAAGGGCCTTTTTCCCGCCCTGTATCTTTAAATCTAAAACCCCAAGATAAGAAATGGTTTCTCAAAAACTCTTCGCTGAACAATAAAATTCAAATTCTTCTTGTGGATCAGTTTATTGGATGGGCTGCGTGAATAATAGCGGTGAAAAGAAACCATTTATAGTTTATTCATATTTTAAAAATGTTTCATCGAGTGTCTGAGAGATAGGATCAGTGGGAAGCAGTCCATTCCATATGGGCAGCAATGAAATGAAAATATATATTTTTTTATTTGCTTGCAGTCGTCTTTATGGTTTCAGAGTCCAACAGCTTTCTCGTCTCATTTTTATTAAGCGCCTCTCCTGCAGGATGAATGGTCCAGAAGTTGATGGGACTGAGTGGGTTTTTTAGCTGAAGGAGATGTCCTTTAAAAATAGGTGATTTAATGAAATTTCAATACTCGCCAACAGGGCCATTCATTTTCTGCTTTGCTTTCTTCCTGAGACCGATTATGCATCAAAAGGTGATGTTTATCGGAAAATGCACATTAGGGAGGACACTGCTCTTCCTACACTCGTTTGAGCCATCCCTTCATGCCCACCAGCAAGGAGCAGAGAGGCCAATTTTAGTCTCTGGGCTAGCAATTTAGTTTAGGTTAGAGATACAGCGCGAAAACAAGCCCTTTGGCCCACCGAGTCCGCGCCGACCAGCGATCCCCGCACATTAGTGCTCCCCTACCCTACACACCCAAGGGACAATTTACACTTATAACAAGCCAATTAACCGACACACCTGCACGTCTTTGGAGTGTGGGAGGAAAACGAAGATCTTGGCGAAAACCCACGCGGTCACGGGGAGAACGTACAAACGCCGTACAGCCAGTACCCGCAGTCGGGATCAAACGCAGGTCTCCAGTTCCGCAAGTGCGGTAAGGCAGCAACTCTACCGCTGCGCCACCGTGCCGCACCACTGGTTGCAATAGTGGTCATAACTAACATTTGTGGGTTTTCACTATTATAACCAGGCAAGCACATTGGAGCAGCGGTAGAGTTGCTGCCTTACTGCACCAGAGACCCGGGTTCGATCCCAACCATGGACGCTGTCCGTACGGAGTTTATACGTTCCCCCGTGACCGCGTGGGTTTTCTCCAGGTGCCCCGGTCTCCTCCCACACCCTCCAAAGACGTACAGGTATGAAGGCCAATTGGCTTTGGTTAAAAAAAAAATGTCCCTCGTGTGTAGGATCGTGTCAGTGTACGGGGTGAGCGCTGGTCGGCGCTGACTCGGTGGGCCGAAGGGCCTGTTTCCACACTGCTTCTCTAAAGTCTAAAGTTATGTTTATAACATATCAGGAGTGAGATCAGAAATTCAGTAAGGAAGGAGTCTGTGCAGAATGTTACGTGGTTTTACAATAATGTTTGTGACTTTATTACCCAAGCATGTGCGCAAAGGCAGGTGAGGACACAGACGCTGCTTGTTTGTACGTGAAATATTAGGGCCTAACACCCACTGATGTTTACTTTGATTCATCAGCGGAATGGCTTTTACATTGATACCGACTGGGACACAATTATATAGCCACATTTAAGAAGCATTTAGACAGACCCATGAAAAGGCAGCCTCATGTCTGTGGAGAGGGTCCAGAGGAGTTTACGAGAATGATCCCAGGAATGACTGGGTTAACCATATGATGATAGCACTGGGCCTGTGCTCACTGGAGTTTAGAAGGATGAGGGGAGGGGGGGGGACATTATTGAAACTTCCCAAACAGTGAAAGGCCTGGATGTGGAGAGGATGATCCCATCCCACTGTTGGGAGAGTCCAGGACCACAACCTCAGAATTAAAGGACTGCCTTCAGAAAGGAGATGAGGAGGAATTTCTTTAGTCAGAGGGTGGTGAATCTGTGGGATTCATTGCCACAGATTCATGTGGAGGCCAAGTTAATGGATATTTTTATGGTAGAGATTGATAGATTCAAGATGAGTATGGGTGTCAAGGGTAATGGGAAGAAGGCAGGAGAATGGGATTGAGAGGGAACGATAGATCAGCCATTTTTGAATGACGGAGTAGACATGATGGGCTGAATGGCCTACTATCAGCTCCTTCAACTTAGATAGATGATGTGCAGTTTAAATTGGTTCATGGTCAGCACAGACATCATGGGCAGAAGAGTCAAGAGTGTTTTATTGTCGTATGTACCAAACATTCTTACTTGCAGAGCAGAGGCCCATTCCTCTGCTGCACTCTTCTACAGTATGTTCTAATTCCTAATCTGGACCAAGCCTGCAGAATTGTGCGTACAAACTCATCAGGAAGGCTGTCTCCGTCCTGGGATTCACGGGGGGTGGTCTCCTGCATGTAACCATGTTGCCTATGATCTTAGAACGATAGCGGTGGAGTCAGGGATGATTATTTTACCTTTCAGCACTTGACTTCAAGAACACGGATAGCATGAAATGAGTAATTTTTGAGATCACTGATCACAGACCTGACGGATGTGTGATTTCATATTGAAATTGTACATCCCGGAGACCAGAACCGGATCCAACAGAGATTGTGTTTGTTCCATGAGGTTCAACATCACTCAGAGCGACTCACAGTCGCTGTTCTGTCAGCCTTCCCTACCCACTTATTTGCTAGTACATGGATTATTTGTTCTGCAGAGGTCCATTGTGGAATTGTATTGATTCAAGTTCCAGCGTGTCAGATGCATGTGGGGAGTTAGACAGATAAATCGTGCCGATTACATCTTCCCCGTGTTGCTATTTTGTGGAGAATTCAGATTATTTTTTTCAGAATATTATTAGATAGCCATCACTTGCCTTACCGATAATTATTTGACTTTTGTGTAACAGGGTTTTGAAGTCTTACAGCGTGGAAACCAGGCCCATGCCATTGCCAACTTGCCCACACCGGCCAACATGCCCGATCTACACTAGTCCCACCTGCCTGCGTTTGGCCTCTATCCCTCTACCCCTCTAAACCTGTCCGATCCGTGTACCTGTCTAAACGTTTCTTAACCGTTGCAATAGTACCCGCCTCAACTACTTCCTCCAGCAGCTAGTTCCATTCACCAACCACCTTTTGTGTGTTAATATAGTAACAATAAAATTAACTACTTTCCCTTTCAAGAAGGACGAAGACAAATGGCTGTGTTGAAAGATCAGTTAATTATTGCCTCAAATCTCTGAAAGATTCAGTCCTTTCCTCCCTATAGTATGCTATTTGTTTATTGATTAGTTATAGATCATGCAGTGTGGAAACAGGCCCTTCTGCCCAACTTGCCCACACCGGCCAACATACCCCAGCAAAACTAGTCCCACCTGCCTGCATTTGGCCCATATCCCTCCAAACCTGTCCTATCCATGGAGAAGTCATGTTTCCTAAACGTCGCGATAGTCCCTGCTCCAACTGTCTCCTCGCTCAGCACGTTCCCTACACCCACCACCCTTTGTGTGAGAAGCCTACCCCTCAGATTCCGATTAGATCTTTCCCCCTTCACCTTAAACCTATGTCCTCTGGCCCTCGATTCTCCTCTTGATGATAGGGATTCGGATCTATCAGATCAGGCATCTATGGCAATTTGACAGCGCATTCGATAACCAACAACTCATCCGTTTTTGGACACATTTATCACAAGTGGATGTTATTGAATTGCCTAGACATGTGTTGTCATTGTGACTAGTTGCTGAGGGACAGCCACAGATTACAAGGAACTTTCCAGGACTTCAGTTAGCCCTTGCTTTCTCTCTCCATCCCCTCCCCCTTCCCAGTTCTCCCACTAGTCTTACTGTCTCCGCCTACATTCTTTCTCTGACCTGCCCCCTCCCCTGGCATCAGTCTGAATAAGGGTCTCGACCTGAAACGTCGCCCATTCCTTATCTACAGAGGTGCTGCCTCAACCGCTGAGTTACTCCAGCATTTTGTGTCTATCTTCGATTTTACCAGCATCTGCAGTTCTTTATTAAACATTTGCAGGACTTTATGTTGGGTTTATTAAGTAATTCGAAGGTTAATGACAAGTTGCTGATCATTGCCAATACCTCCTGCCTTTAGTGTGGAAACATCGACAACTTATTCTAGAAACATAGAAATCAGGTGCAGGAGTAGGACATTTGGCCCTTCGTGCCTGCACCGCCATTCAATATGATCATGGCTGATCATTCCAACTCAGTATCCTGTACCTGCCTTCTCTCCATACCCCCTGATCCCTTTAGCCACAAGGGCCATATCTAACTCCCTCTTAAATATAGCCAATGAACTGGCCTCAACTACCTTCTGCGGCATAGAATTCCACAGGTTCACCACTCTCTGTGTGAAAAATGTTTTTCTCATCTTGGTCCTAAAAGACTTCCCCCTTATCCTTAAACTGTGACCCCTTGTTCTAGACTTCCCCAACATCGGGAACAATCTTCCTGCATCTAGCCTGTCCGGCCCTACCCTTAAGAATTTTGTACCTTTCTATAAGATCCCCCCTCAATCTTCTAATTCGGCCCTTCGAGCCATTCAATATGCTCATGACTGATCATCCAGAATCGGTATCCCGTTCCTGCTTTCTCCCCATATCCCTTGATTCTGTTAGCCCTTAGAGCTATATCTAACTCTCTCTTGAATACATCCAGTGAATTGGCCTCCACTGCCTTCTGTGACAGAGAATCCCACAGATTCACAACTCTCTGGGTGAAAAAGTTTTTCCTCATCTCAGTCCTATGAATCCATTTATATCCTTGTATTTCAATTCACTTCTCAGGTTTTGTCACAATGATATTTGGAAATATATTTTCTGTTCATGCCAAAAGACATTCTATATTCATAAATTCAATGTTCTGACAACAGAATTCTAGATGCAATTACCAATGATGGGAGAGCGTGGTAGATGGGAGAGCCTATTTCCGTGCTGTGTCTCTAAACTAAACTAAATTGGACAAAGATGCACTTTAGACTTTACTTTACTTTAGACTTTAGAGATACAGTACAGAAACAGGCCCTTCGGCCCACCGAGTCCACGCCGACCTGCGATCACCCCGTACACTTCCGATATTCTACGCACTCGGGACCATTTACAATAGTTACTGAAGCCAATTAACCTAAAAACCTGTATGTCTTTGGAGTGTGGGAGGAAACCGGAGCACTCGGAGCATACCCTCGTGGTCACATGAAAGCGTGCAAGCTCCATACAGACAGCACCCGTAGTCAGGATGCTGGTAAGGCCCTTACCAATCCCGGTAAGGCCCTGGCTCCGGCAGGGCCCTCCTCAGTCACCCTGGACCGTATCACCCCATGAACGGGCATTCCGATCCCCTCCTCGCTCGGCCTTCTTCGTGCCTCTGGGGCGCCCCCTGCTGCCGACCTTGAAGGCATCACCCCCGGTTCACCCTCCTCCCGGCTCCTTGCGCCTCGCGAAGCTGCTTCATTTGTTCAATCAGTACGAGCAAAGCATGGGAATTTCCATGGGTTCCCGTCAGGAACGTCACTCGGGATTGGTCTACACAACTTATGCCTTTTTATAATCAAAAATATCTGTACATATATTAAAATAGTATATACAGTACAGTATAAAACAAAACAGAGCCCACCACCATAATGCACGGCAAACAAATATACTAACTATACAACTATGTAACAATCCTTATCAAGAATGTATTCATCCCCCCGCGGTGCCCAGCGGTCCCAGAAATCCCCCAGGATGCCCGTGGACAGCGCGTAATCCCTCTCTAACACCACCCAGGCGCAGACATAACCCTGGAAAAGTGGCAGGCAGCTGGCTCTGACGCCTGGCGCGGTGACTCGCGGATGTCCAGCTTGGCCAGGCCCAGGAGCAAACCAACCAGGACCTCTTCGGCCCTACCCTCTCCCCTACGCATAGGGTGTCCGAAGATGAGGATGGTGGGTGCAATTTTTGCTCTGGGAGGAATGGAAATTAGTTTGGAGCTTGAAGTTTATCGAGAGCTTTGCTTCCGCTCAAACCACGTCAAGAATCCCTCATAAAGATTGATGTTGTGTTTATGTATAATGTTGACTTTCTGACTTTGATAGAATGTGTTCTCTGAACCAAAATATCAAACAATTATTTGCAGCGTAAGGAACATTGTTTCCGATAGTCTGGTTTGCAATACTGCTAAACCGAAAATATTCGATGCTGATGAAACTTTAGGAGAGTTATCTCTTTTTTTTCCTCCTGGAAGTACCTTCTCTTAAGGGCCTGTCCCACCGTACGAGGCAATTCAAGACTTCTCCCAAGTTTTCCCCTGATTCTAACTCGGAGAATGTCTGTAGCGGGTCCGTAGGAGTTCGTGGATGTCTCGTAGCGGCTCGTACGAGTAAAAAGTAACAATATTTTTCATCATGAGTATTTTTTTACTCGTGGACATTTTTCACAACGTCACGAAATTACTACCGGATTTCCCGAGTACCTACCGTTAGCATTACGGCCCGCTACGGGACATCCACGAACTCCTACAGACCCACTACGGACATTCCATGCGTTCAAATCAGGGGAAAACTCGGGAGGACTCTTGAATTACCTCGTACAGTGGGACAGGTTATCCGCCTGCACACTTTGCAAGAGTTTTGACCAGAATGGAACGATAAGCAATTTCCTCTCGCCCATTATGTGTAATTTCTGGTGTTCCATTTGACAGAGTGAACGAAAGTGGTGCAATGTGATTTGGGGGAATGGAAATGACAGAAATAACCTGAAAATGATGGGAGATAGAAAGACGAACAAATTTACAGAACGAGATTGAAAGAAATGAAACTGAAACCTATCATTAGTGTATAGTAAAATAAACGTGTGGGGCATTGCTCAAGACAAACGCCTTTCCTGCTACATCACGTTAAACTATCTGATGCCCATTATCACATATTCACAATTCCCTATCAATTAAAACAGCATCTTCACTTTAACCAGCTACTGCAGTTTAGTTGTTCAATCAAGGAGAGGGTGGGTGGGCAGATTTAGAAACCTAGTAATTTTAGAAAGGAGTTGAGGAGGAATTTCTTTTGCCAGAGAGTGGTGAATCTGTGGAATTCATTGCCACAGATGGCTGTGGAGGCCAAGTCTATGGATACGTCTAAGGCGGTTATTAGACAATAGACAATGGGTGCAGGAGTAGGCCATTCAGACATTCGAGTCAGCACCGCCATTCATGGCTGATCATCCACATTCAGTCCCTCATTTCGGCTTTCTCCCCATATACCCTGACTCCACTACTTTAAGAGCTCTATCTCCCACTCCCTCCTGAAAGCATCCAGAGAAATGGCCCCCACTGCCTTCTGAGGCAGAGGATTCCACAGATTCACAACTCTCTGGGTGAAAATGTTTTTCCTCATCTTCGTTCTTAAATGACTTACTCCATGTTTCCTGCCTCTAGCGTTTCATGATTCTTGATTAGTGCGGGATGTCAGGGGTTATGGGGAGAAGGCAAGAGAATGGGGTTGAGAGGGAAATATAGATCAGCCATGTTCGAATGTACATCCCTTTATTTTGAGGCTACGTGTCTGGTTCTGGACTCGCCCCTGTTCCAAAATGAATAACCTATTCTCAGTTTGGTTTATTTAGTTTATTGTTACGTATAGCAAGGTGCAGTGAAAAGCTTTTGTTGCGTGCTATCCAGTCAGCGGAAAGACAATACACAATTGCAATCGATTGCAAAAGTAAGCATGCTGGTACAGCAGGCAGTGAAGAAAGCTAATGGCATGTTGACCTTCATAACAAGAGGAATTGAGCATAGGAACAAAGAGGTCATTCTGCAGTTGTACAGGGCTCTAGTGAGACCACACCTGGAGTATTGTGTGCAGTTTTGGTCTCCAAATGTAAGGAAGGACATTTTTGCTGTTGAGGGAGTGCAGCGTAGGTTCACCAGGTTAATTCCCGGGATGGCGGGACTGTCATATGTTGATAGAATGGAGTGGCTGGGCTTGTATACACTGGAATTTAGAAGGATGAGAGGGGATCTTATTGAAACATATAAGATTATTAAGGGATTGGACACGCTAAAGGCAGGAAACATGTTCCCAATGTTGGGGGAGTACAGAACAGAGTTGATGTGGACAAGCTTTTCCCTTTGAGAATAGGGAAGATTCAAACAAGAGGACATGACTTCAGAATTAAGGGACAGAAGTTTAGGGGTAATATGAGGGGGAACTTCTTTACGCAGAGAGTGGTGGCGGTGTGGAATGAGCTCCCAGTGGAAGTGGTGGAGGCAGGTTCATTGGTATCATTTAAAAATAAATTGGATAGGCACATGGATGAGAAGGGAATGGAGGGTTATGGTATGAGTGCAGGCAGGTGGGACTAAGGGGAAAAAAATTTGTTCGGCATGGACTTGTAGGGCCGAGATGGCCTGTTTCCGTGCTGTAAATGTTATATGGTTATATGTTATAACCAGGGGCCACAGTTTAAGAATAAGAGGTAGGCCATTTAGAGCACAGATGAGGAAACACTTTTCACACAGAGAGTTGTGAATCTGTGGAATTCTCTGCCTCAGAAGGCAGTGGAGGCCAATTCTATGGACGCTTTCAAGAGAGAGCTAGGTAGAGCTCTTAAAGATAGCGGAGTTAAGGCATATGGGGAGAAGGCAGGAACTGGGTACTGATTGTTGATGATCAGCCATGATCACCGTGAATGGCGGTGCTGGCTCGAAGGGCCGAATGGCCTATTCCTGCACGTATTGTCTATTGAGCCATTTACGATGTACATGATTAGGGACCCCTCCCTTCCCCAATCATTTTCCTTTCTACATAAAGAATATTAATTGGTAGGAACGCAGAACGATCTGTGCTGATGTTGTATAAATAGTATGAGGTGCCTACGGGACGCAGAGAGTGGTTATTAAGATATCATTGTGATTCATGCTATCGTCTTTGAAGACCAGTGCTAGTTATGGGACAGTGATTTGACAGAATGGATAACTGGAGAATCTTCGTAGTAGCACTCTGCCAGTAATTGACGGCTGGGATTGTCAAAACACAGAATTTATGAATATTAACATCAGTATAAACAACAAGGCAAAAGTTACGAAGCAGCGAATATGCAGCAACTTTAACAGAAAATAGTGCCAGCAAGGAGCCGAATGCAGAAACGGGTATCGCTTCCATTTCCAGAGATGAAAATGCGAGATTCTGTCAACGTCCATTAAGTTGTCACAAGGAGTGCTTCAGCAACATCGGATTATTAAGCTGTAATGAATGAGTAGGTGTTCTATTAGTGGAGACAAAATCTCTTACCACCTTGGCGACTTCGGCAAAAGTATTGAAACTTACAGAATAATGAAAGGCATAGACAGGGTGGATGTGGAGAGGATGTTTCCACTGGTGGGAGAGTCTTGAACCAGAGGTCATAGCCTCAGAATTGAAGGGCGCTCTTTTAGAAAGGAGGTGAGGACGAACTTCTTTGGTCATAGGGTGGTGAATCTGTGGAACTCTTTGCCACAGAGGGCTGTGGAGGCCAAGTCAACGGATATTTTTAAGGCAGAGGTAGACAAATTTCTTGATTAGAACAGTTGTCAAGGGTTATGGGGAGAAGGCAGGAAAATGGGATTAGGAGGCAGAGATCAGCCATGATTGAAGGGCGGAGTCGACTCGATGGGCCGAATGGCCTAATTCTACTCTGGCAACTTGTGATCTTGTGAAGCAATACAGGGGGAAGAGTGCAGAACACTGACAAATACATGTCTTGCTTGGAAAAATGTCCTCGTAAACACCGATCAATTCTTTCACACTTACAAAGACACAGAATGCTGGAGTAGCTCAGCGGGTCCCTCAGTATCTCGGGAGAACATGGATAGGTGATGTTTCGGGTGGGGACCCTTCTTCAAGAGAGAGTTAGAGTTAGATTTAGCTCTTAGGGCTAAAGGAATCAAGAATTTGGAGAAAAATCAGGAACGGGGTACTGATTGTAGATGATCAGCCATGATCATATTGAATGGTGGTGCTGGCTTGAAGGGCCGAATGGCCTACTTCTGCACCTATTTTTCGATGTTTCTATGTTTTAGACTGATTGTGGGACGGAGGGTTGGGGGGGGAGGGGGAGAGTGGAAAAGTTTGAAGAGTGGAGGAGCAGGCCAAAGCCAGTGTAGATCGCCCTTGCTTTCGCTCTCCTTCCCCTTCCCAGTTCTCCCACGAGTCTTACTGTCTCCATCTACATTCTATCTTTGTCCCACCTTCTCCCCTGACATCAGTCTGAAGAAGTGTCTCGACGCAAAACGTCACCCACTCCTTCTCTCCAGTGATGCTGCCTCACCTGCTGAGTTACTCCAGCAGTTTGTGTCTACCTTAGGAGCAGGTCAAAGCCTGGCAGATAATAGACCTACACGGACGGGGTCGGGAGCCGCTCCTCTAGAGCAAACACGCGGGAATCCGGACTTTAAACGTGATCAAATAGCGGCGAAGAAATTACATGCAAAAATAATTTCACGGGGTAATGTTTCATTGCACAGGTGACAATAAATATCTATTGAAATGTTCAACTGCAGGTGAGGGGGGTTATTCGTTAGGGTGGCAGTTGGACAAAGGCCAGATTATAAAGATAGAAGGTGTGAGAGAACAGCATTGAAGGGTTGTGAATTGTGAAGCTAGAGGAAGGAATGAGACAACAGGACTGACACACTTTTGTTAGGCTCATTCTGTGAAATTGTTTTTTTTCTTATTTTCTTCTTAACATGTTTGAATATTAATCTTGGGTGGATATCTATCTTGATCAAAGATTGGTTTGGAATGTTCACTCACAGTTCAGTAAATATTACTACATGCCACTGGGGACTAGTCTGAAATGATGCTAGCTTAGAATTTACACTATAGGCTTTAGCGATACAGCGCTCACCGAGTCCACTCCGACCAGCGATCACCCCGTACACTAGCACTATCCTACACGCTAGGAACAATATACAATTTTTACTGAGTTCAATTAACCTACGAGTCTGCACGTGTTTGTAGTGTGAGAGGAAACCGGAGAAAACCCACGTGGTCACGAGTAGAACGTACAAACTCCGTACGGACAGCACCCGTAGTCAGGATCGAACCCGGGTCTCTGGCGCTGTGAGGCAGCGACACTACTGCTGTGCCACCGTGCCGCCTGGTAATAATTAGTAATACCCCATTAATCTCACAACTGCAAACAATCCTTTATGTCTGCACACTTTCATGTCGCATTTTACATTCTTATTAGAATCGTCTTAAAATTAAAATGTAAAATTAAAATGTAAATTTTCTTAGTAATTGTAATTCATTGTAATTTTAAGCTTGCTGCTAGATTTCTCCCTTTTGGGCAACTGAACACATTCACCTAATTCCCTTTAATTTTTGCAAATCCCCTCATTTGCTCAGCTCCTCTCCAATGGATTGTTTCTCTTTTACGATCGTCAGCTAATTGATATTAACTCCATTCCAACTATTGCTTTACATATAGTTCCCCCCCCCCCCCCCCCTCCCCATTGAAAGGAGAATGCTCCAGGTATCAATGAGTGCAGAAGAGCCAAGTTAAGCCGGGCAATGTTTAAAATATGTTTTAATATTTCATTGTAAAAATTATTGGTCACGTTTGCGTATCATCCAAAATTAGTGGCACGATAAATTTAGAAATAGATCTAGCGACTAAAGGAAGTGGATTTAAGAGAGAGTTAGATAGAGCTCTAGGGGCTAGTGGAATCAAGAGATATGGGGAGAAGGCAGGCACGGGTTATTGATTGGGGACGATCAGCCATGATCACAATGAATGGCGGTGCTGGCTCGAAGGGCCGAATGGCCTCTTCCTGCACCTATTTTCTATGTTTCTAGCAGTGGTCACTGATAGGATGATATAACAAATGATTATTGACAAATTGAATTCCATTTTAGAAACATAGAAAAATAGGTGAAAAATGTGGCCCTTTGAGCCATTCAATATGATGATGGCTGATTCCTGCTTTCTCCCCATATGCCTTGATTCTAGCTCTCTGTTGAAAACATCCAGTGAATCCAGAGAATTCTACAGATTCACAACTCTCTGGGTGAAAAAGTTTTCCCTCATCTCAGTCCAAAATGGCCTACCCCATTCATTCTTAAACTGTGACCCCTGGTTCTGGATTTCCCCCAACATCGGGAACGTTTTGGCACGGACATTGTGGGCCGAAGGGCCTGATCCTGTGCTGTACTGTTCGCAAACGGGTAGGTGGCAGTGGATAGGCAGTGTTTTGAGTCGGGACCCTTCCTCCATCTACATAAGGTTGTACAGTTTGTTCTTACTTCCGATGGGGGAAAAAACTCGGATAATCTGGAAAAAGCAGGAATATTTTGGGCTTCAGTTTCATTGGATCTGATGTGAAAACCACCTTTTTAAAACAAATTAAAAGACTGATAACTGCAGATGCTGGATTAAACCGAAGAAGGACACAAATCTTTATTATACATTAGAGTCATAGAGCGATACTGTGTGGAAACAGGCCCTTCGACTCAATTTGCAACATGTCCCAGCTGCACTAGTCCCACCTGGTCCATATCCTTCCAAACCTGTCCTATCCATGTGCCTGTCTAACTGTTTCTTAAACGTTGGGATAGTCCCTGCCTCAACTACCTCCTCTGGCATCTTGTTCCAGACACCCACCACCCTTTGTGTGGAAAAAGTTACCCCTCAGATTCCTATTAAATCTTTTCCCCGTCACCTTGAACCAATGTCCTCTAGCCCTCGATTACCCTACTCTGGGCAAGAGACTCAGCGCATCCACCCGATCTATTCCTCTCATGATTGCATTGCCTTTTACTTCCTACATCACATTTTGTATGTGTGCGTGTGTCCTGCTGCAAAAACCACCTCTGCTGCAATTCTGACGTTGCCTGTGGCCAAGTCGAAAGTTGTTTTTTCGCAGGACTAACCCAACAATTAAGATAACCGGTGTTACATCTCACTTCACCCGGGTACCTACCTGCGCCTGTTTTATTCCACAGCACCAGAGGGGATGCGATTCAAACGTATTTTCCCATTCCTGACCGTTGCTCTTTCCACCAGGAGGGGTTCCGAGCTGAGATTTTTTAACAATCCTTTGTAGCCCCAAAGCACTTTGCAGCCAGTGAAGTACTTTTGAAGAATGCAGTTTATTCTATTGAAGAAGAAGGGCAGGTAATTGCATGCATCAAGTTTTTCAGCTAACAGCTAATGGTGCTGTTGCATAGATCTTATGGGAACTCAGTAAAACTTTCATACTATTTATTAGGTGCTGTCTAATATCTCTTGTCTACTTTCATCATGGAGATGAGAATATGGAGGTTATGGGAATATGAAGAGGAGATTATGGAGATGAGGAGGAATTTCTTGCAATTCTTTCAATGGTGGATCTGTGTAATTTGTTGCCATGGACGGCTGTGGAGGCCAAGTCAATGGATATTTTTAAGGTGGACAGATTTTTGACAAGTATGTGTCAGTGTTTATGGGGCGAAGGCAGGAGAATGGGGGGGGGGGGGGGGGGGGGGGGGGGGGGGGGGGGGGGGTTGAGAGGGATAGATAGATCAGCTGTGATTGAATGGCGGAGTAGGCTTGATGGGCCGAATGGCCGAATTCTGCTCCTAAAACATTTGAAGGAAGAGAGGGTACAGACCGATGGGAAGAAATGCACAGGACAAAATATCAAGAGCGTAGGATGGAAAAGAATAACGCAGGGTATCTTTAATGATTACCTGTCATCACAGGGAACCAATATAACATCATCCAAGTTAATATTGATTCTGATTCTCCCTTTCTTAGCACTGCTAGATGCCCTTCAATGCCCGAGAAGCACAATGAAACACTATTGTTAGACAAGTCATTAATTTTTATCCAAAGAGCGAAAATTAATATGTAAAATAATTGTGGATAATTGATTCTCTTTGGGTTCAGTCTGAAGAAGGGTCCCGACTCGAAACATCACCCATCCTTTCTCTCCAGAGGTACACAAAAATGCTGGAGAAACTCAGCGGATGCAGCAACATCTATGGAGCTAAGGAGATAGGCAACGTTTCGGGCCGAAACCCTTTTCCCGAAACTTCGGGCCTTTGTCTCCAGAGATGCTGCCTGACCCACTGAGTTACCAGCAGTTTGTGTCTATTAGTTTAGAGATAGTGCGGAAACAGGTCCTTCGGCCCACCGAGTCCACGCCGACCAGCGATCCCCTCACGTTAACACGATCCTACACACACACACGAGGGACAATTGACATTTTTTACCAAAGCCAAATTAACTTACAAACCCGCACGTCTTTGGAGTGCGGGAAGAAACCGGGGCTCGCGGAGAAAACGCACACGGTCACGGCGATAGCGTGCAAACTCCACACAGACAGCACCCGCGGTCAGAGTCGAACCCGGGTCTCTGGCACTGTAACTCTACCGCTGTGCCGTCGTGCCGCCCCGCATCTTTGCTGACCAAGTGAGCAGGCTTGTGCAACAACTGTCAGGGAAGGTCACCAACCCCAGAGCTTGTATTCCCATCTGCGTAATATTCAGTTATTTTATGTGAAGTGTACAGTCAGGTCTGAACTTCACGCTGTGTTTAGGCTTCTGTTGCATCTGGCTCTTCCTTGTGGAGCGGCAAGAGAGCATTGTAGCCTGGTACACAATGTGAAACAGAGCATCAAAGACAGACCTCATCTCTCTGCGAGATAAACCACCCTTGTTATCTTCGTCAGCCCTGTTGCCTCCGGAGGAGATACACACAGCCCAAGCTGATCGGTGACGCTTCACAATTCTCTCCCTGTCTTTGATGTTATAACTCATATTATTTAAAAATCTAAAAGTTATTTAATTTATTACAGGCATTTTAAACACTCCCCCCGGCCTTATTGCTGCATTTTAAAGATATTGCAGCAAATGTGAGGTGAAACCGATGAAGTATTTACTTTGGGAATTTTTTTTCCTCCAACAATTTGAAGATTAATACAGCATTGAGATGTGCGCTGTTACTCAACAAAATCCTTCAGGGTACTGCATGCAAATGAACACATTAGGTCGATTTAATTCCATCTGTTTTCCTTAGTTTCTGATCTCTGCCAGCTATTAAAATTGTCTAACATTCCTTCCAAAGTTGATACCTGTGCATATTAACACGACGCTCCACAAAACTTGGCTTTCAGTTTAGTTTAGTTTAGAGATACGGCGTGTCCCAGCGAGCCCGCGCCGACCAGCGATCCCCGCACATTAACACTACCCTACACACACTAGGGGCAATTACACTTATACTCAGCCAATTCACCTACAAACCTGTACGACTTTGGAGTGTGGGAGGAAACCAATCTTGGACAAAACCCACGCGGTCACGGGGAGAACGTGCAAACTTCGCGCAGACAGTACCCGCGGTCGGGATCGAACCTGGGTCTCCGGACCTTTAGGCGTTGTAAGGCAGCAACTCTACCTTTGCGCCATCGTGCCACTTGTTTGCTTTCAATGGTTAATTGATGATTTTAAGTTCCGGGAGCAGAATTAGGCCATTCGGCCCATCAAGTCTACTCCGCCATTCAATCATGGCTGGTCTATCACATTTATTGTCATCTGTGCAGAGGCAGAGTGAAATTATTTTCTTGCACATAGTCCAGCAAAGTATATCCATGCCTAAGCACAATCCCCGATTAACAACGTGGACTGCTGAGCTCGTGAATACCTATGCTGGCTCAGGATTCTGAGCAAACGGTAATATTTTAAGGTCTATTTCTTTCATATTAAATAGAGAGGGACAATTGATAAATATACAGCCCATTAGGAAAATCTAGAAAAACATGGAGGGTGGCATCTAGTGCTGCAAGATTACTTTAAAGACAAATAAAACTGTTGGGATTTATTTTTCATAAGCTCATAAGTTGATAAGTGGTGGGAGCAGAATTAGGCCATTCGGCCCATCATGTCTACTCCGCCATTCAATCATGGAAGGCGAGGAAGCTAAGACAGCACGATTCTTCTGACGTGGCCCTTTGTCCCGCCACCATCTCCCTCCATCCTGCGCCCCGTGGCTTCCCTCCCTGCGCGGGTTCCCCGTCACACGGTCGGGCCTGCCGTTGGGATAAGGCCGCACGGTTCACCAGGATTGCCTGCGCCGGTTATTCACGAGGATTCACGAGGACAGATAGATCAGCCATGATTGAATGGCGGAGTAGACTCTAGGGGCCGAATGGATAAATTCTGCTCCAATCCCTTATGAAGGAAGAGCAGGTAGAGACCGATGGGAAGGAAAGCAGGTTCACGAGGCCACCTTTTTTAAAAATCAAAAAATTCATTCAATTATTAAAAAATAATAATTACAAAACAATAAAACAAACCAGAACCCACCACCATAATACAATGCAAACAAATATCCTTAATATACTGTGTTTAAGAAGGAACTGCAGATGCTGGAAAATCGAAGGTACACAAAAAAGCTGGAGAAACTCAGCGGGTGCAGCAGCATCCATGGAGCGAAGGAAAAAGGCAACGTTTCGGGCCGAAACTCTTCTTCAGACTGATCGGGGGGGGGGGGGCGGGGAGAAGAAAGGAAAAAGGAGGAGGAGCCCGAAGGCTGGGGGATGGGAGGAGACAGCAGGAGGGCTGAGGAAGGGGAGGAGACAGCAAGGACTAACAAAATTGGGAGAATTCAATGTTCATGCCCCCAAGATGCAGACTCCCCAAGCGGAATATGAGGTGCTGTTCCTCCAATATCCGGTGTTGCTCGCTCTGTGTATCCTTAATATACTACTATGCAACTATTTTACAATCCTTATTGAGGAAGCATTCAACCCCCTGCAGTGCCCAGCGGTCCCGGAAATCCCCCAGGGTGCCCGTGGGCAGGGCGTAGACCCTTTCTAACCCCACCCGGGCGCGGACGTAACCACGGAAAAGAGGCAGGCAGCCGGACGAGGCCACTGTTAGTGTGCGGCACCATGTCCCAATGTGACCCAGTGTCTGCCATCAGGTACGGAGGGGAGAAGAAAGTTCATCAAAGTCTGTGCGCATATGTCCTGTGCTTCAGTTCAGCTTCTTTCTGAGCCGGTGTTATATTTAACATTGTCGATCTCTCTTCTGGCTTCCTGTTCTACGACAGGGGACACCAGGAAAAAAAAATCAAAAATGTTTAATACATCCAGCTCCTATATATATTTACAAAGAAAATCTAAAGCCAGGTAGAGAATGGAATAACATTTGCAATTCTATCCATAATTAATTTTTTCTCCCTCTTCGTAAAATAAATCATCTTAAATGTTGGATAGAATTTAAAGATGCATTGCCATATATTTAATGTTCTGTATTTAAACTGAATGCCTGTTACTGGGTGTCTAGAACTATAATTTTTTTTTTAATGAACTATATTCCAATATGTTTTATGTTAGGTTGCCACAGAGTACCTTGGAGGACAAATCAGTGGATATATTTAAGGCAGGGATAGATAGATTCTCGATTAGTATGGGTGTCAGGGGTTATGGGGGGAAGGCAGGAGAATGGGGTTAGGAGGGAGAGATAGATCAGCCATGATTAAATGGCAGAGTAGACTTGATGGGCCGAATGGTGTCATTCTGCTCCTATCACATAAGTTCATAATAAACCCCAACAGCCTTATTTGCCTTTAAAGTAATCTTGCTGTATTAGACGTGGACCTTCCAAGGCTTGTGCACAATAGCCTCCAGTCTTCCTTCTGTTCTGCAGGCTTGAGCAAGACTCCTTGTGTGCTATATTCCTCCCAGGGCTCGTGTCTCATCAAGTGTGCTACATATTTTCCTCTATGGACAGGCTTGTGTTGTTTCCCGCATGGCACCTGGGTCCATGTGCAGCTAATTGTTTAAATCCAGCCTTCTGCCAAATATTTGTGCCAACAATCAAACTCGTCCAAATCTCAAAAAGGAAATGTGACTGTTCGTCAAAAATGTGACATTTTGAAATCATGTGAGTTTAGTTGAGTTTAGTTTAGAGATAGAGCGGGGGAACAGGCCCTTTGGCCCACATAGCCCGTGCCTACCAGCGATCCGCGCACACTAACACTAACACATACACACACTGGGGACAATTTACAATTTTACCAAAGCCAATTAACCTGCAAACCTGTACGTCTGCGGAGTGTGAGAGGAAACCGGAGCTCCTGGAGCCCACGCAGGTCACAGGGAGAATGTACAAACTCCGTACAGACAGCACACGTAGTCAGGATCGAACACGGGTCTCTGGCGCTGTAAGGCAGCAACTCTAACGCCGCACCACTGTCCTCCCCACTGTTCTTTCTTCAAAAAAGAACATTCTTGGTATTATCTGATTTGAGCTAATTAAAATTCCACCATTGGGTGTGTGTGACACCCCATTCCTACCGAGCCTGTGTGTTGGATCACAGGACGATGTTGACATTGGCTGCCTATTGCTATTCTGAGGTTTGTTGATACTGACAAAGAAAGTGATGTAGACTTCATGCCAGAGAGAATAAGTGTATATCAAATTTAACACGGATGCAATTATGTTGGCTGTGGGTCCAAGGGTTTTCACTGGGGCATTCTGTGGAATCTATCTGGGGTCGAAGCTTGAGGGAAGACCTTATAGAAATAGAAATAATGTGACATGAGAGGCATAGACAGTTGGGATATGTTTCCCAGGATGGAAATATCAAATTCTGGAGAGCAGAGGTTTAAGACGAGAGGACAAAAGTTTAAAGGAGAAGTCCAAAAAGACAAAGGGCGGCACGGTGGCGCAACGTTAGAGTTGCTGCTTTACAGCGCCAGAGACCAGGGTTCGATTCCAACTACGGGTGCTGTCTGTACAGAGTTCCCGTGACCACGTGGGTTTTCTCCGGGAAGCTCCGGTTTCCACCCACACTCCAAAGACGTACAGGTCTGTAGCTTAATTGGCTTGGTATGTCTAAATTATCCCTGGAGTGTGTAGGATAGTGTAAGTGTACGGGATTCACTGGTCGGTGCGGACTAGGGGGGCCGAAGGGCCTTTTTCTCTAAACTAAACTAAACTAAACTAAAATGTGTGGTGCAAGTTATTTTCCACATAGGGAGGGGGGTGCGTGGAACACATTGCCAGGAGTGGCCATAGAGGCAGATAGGATAATGGTTTGTAAGAGGCGTTTGTATAGGCACATGGATATGTAGGAAATGGAGGCATTTGGATTATGTGCAGGCTGGTTGGAGTTGATCTTGCTATCATGGTCGACATGGACATAATGGGCCGAAGGGCCTGTTCCTGTGCTGTACTGTTCCATGTGAGTTGTGGCAAAACTTCTAACACTGGTGATGGTAAATGATGGAAGTGCAGGTTGGGGAATGAATCGGTAAAGATCACTTTCTCAATGTAACAAAAGATGTTTAGAAAGAGACTACCTTTTCAAAAAGGTTTTAATGATGACTTTAAGGTCCTCTGGGTCTGGAAGATGTGTGGGTTTGTAGGTTAATTGGCCTCTGTAAATTACTCCGAGTGTGTAGGGAGTGGATGAGAAAGTGGAATGACGTAGAATTACTGTGGACAGTAGGAACTGCAGATGTTGGTTTGCCAAAGAAAAAACACAAAGTGCTTGAGTAATTACAGATGAAAATCTCGACTTGCAACGTCATCTATCCACGTTCTCCAGAGATGTTTCCCGACCCACATAGAACTTGTGTGAACGGGTGATCGATGGTCAGCATGGACTTGATGGGCCGAAGGGCCTGTTTCAGTGCTGTATCGCTCAATCGATCAACAGGAGCATTAGTCGCCTACATCAAAACCCTTTGGAAAAACTGCTCTGTTGTGTAGAAGGGAAAAATAATGTGTTGTTACCACAAAATCCATCGTTTAATAACACAAGTGATCTATTTGGACAAGGGTTAGGCTGTTAAATTCCCGTCTCCAGCTTGGAGTTGACATGAAATTTAGAATGAATGCGGGTCTTATCAAAACGGAGATTGTTTTTGAAAGCGTTGAGACTGACAAATGGCATTTCGGCAGGAGAAAGTTCACATTCCACTTGTGATCTTACTCCCACTCCATCTTCTGCCAGCCAGCTCGAGCAGGAGACAGACGGCCAGCTTCCTTAGTCCAAACCAACGGCAAACTGACAAAATGTCTAGGAAGGAACTGCAGACGCTGGTTTAAATCGAAGATGGACACAAAATGCTGGAGTATCTCAGCGGGACAGGCGGCATCTCTGGCGAGAAGGAATGGGTGGCGTCTTTCGGGTCTAGTCCCCTTCTTCAGACTGAAGAGGACTTCAGCAAACTGACAAGGCTGTGCAAGTCCAAAATCAATGCAAAGTGGCGGTGGAGATCAGGCAGGTCAGGAAGCATCAGTGGAGAGCTGAGAACCCCATGGAAACACCAATTCTTTTTGAGTCTAGTTTGTTTCAGAGATACAGCGCGGAAACAGGCCCTTCGGCCCACCGAGTCCGCACCGACCAGCGATCCCTGTACGTTATCACTCCCCTTCACAGATTTTGCCAGACTTCCAGTGTGGTTTCAGCACATCTTGTCATGTTCATCACCACTGATGAGGAGAAGAATAGTTTTGTTTGGAGTTGTGCGGGGCTGGTCCCGACATCATACTCACCAGCTGGAAGTGTGGCCGGCCCCGCGAGACCGTACGCCTCAAGCCACCACGTTTGGTCACTCTAGACGCATGCAATCGCATGCTGGTGGGACAGGCCCTTTACTAACAGTTTGCACCTGTGAAGCGCTTCAGAAATGGTCGCATTACCTTGCCCCCCCTTACTGAGAATAAATCCTGAAGATTTGGAAGCTTCCCCTAAACGAGGCTTGTAATTAATTTACGCAATCTACCGCCACATTATTGGTGCCTGGTTATTTATTAAACAATCCTGAGTTTCTGAATTCAATTTGATTTGGTCTTGAAAGCACTCACCTCGGCTCCAAATGCTTGTGGTAAGGGTAAAATAAAAAGACAACCACAGTCATTTCCACGCCACTTTGATATTCTGCTCATTTGCAGGCTGGGTTTAAGTATCTGAAATTCTGCAAGTGATGGTTTAATTATGCAACATCTCCAACTTCAAGTGCTACGAAACCTGATGCAGAAACAATTAGCGATGAAAGGCTTTTGCCCAAAATCAAACTGAATCTACAGCAAAAGGACATCATTTAGAATATTGTGTTCAGTTCTGGGCACCATGCTACAGGAAAGATATTGTCTAACTTGAATGGGTTCGGAAAAGATTGACGAGGATGTTGCCAAGTCCAGAGGGCGTGAGCTATGGGGAGAGGTTGAGTAGGCTGGGTCTCTATTCCATGGAGCGCAGGAGGATGAGTGGTGATCTTATAGAGGTGTACAGAATTATGAGAGGAATAGATCAGGTAGATGCACAGAATCTCTTGCCCTGAGTAGGGGAATCGAGGACCAGAGGACATAGGTTCAAGGTGAAGGGGAAAAGATTTAAAGGAATCCGAGGGGTAACCTTTTCACACAAAGGGTGGTGAGTGTATGGAACAAGCTACCAGAGGAGGTAGTTGAGGCTGGGACTACCCCATCGTATAAGAAACAGTTGGACAGGTACATGGATAGGCCAGGCAAATGGGACTAGTGTAGCTGCGACATTGTTGGCCGGTGTTGGCAAGTTGGGCCGAAGGGCCTGTTTCCACACTGTATCACTCTGTGACTCTATAAACACCTTAAAGGCTCCACGCTAAATTCCTAAGGAAATCCAGGCAGAGAGGTCATGAATTATTTACACTGCTTGGGCAGGTCGAGGCTGACCTGAAGCAGTTTGTTGCAGCTTTTCTGTGTATGGGGAGAATACAATGGGAGCGGTGCAGTGTGCCTTGATTCCTGTTCAAACTGCGTTCCTTAAAGCTGCAGGCCATTTGTTAAATGTTATCAGAAATTCTCATCAAATCTGCTATTTTCGTAACACCGCATATTTGATCTTGCTCTAAATGATTCCTCTTGACCATCTGCGATTGCCCGCAATCCATATTTTCGTTGAAGGTAGACACAAAATGCTGGAGTAACTCAGCGGGACGGGCAGCATCTCTGGAGAGAAGGAATCAAGTCAAGTCACATTTATTTATATAGCACATTTAAAAAACAACTCTCGTTGGCCAAAGTGCTTTACATTTGTTATAAGAATAGTATAAACAGACAAACTACATACATATATGCATATAGCCCTCGCTCAGTGGACGTCAGGAAAGGCTTGGGAGTATAGATAAGTCTTTAGTCTTGACTTATAGGAGTCGATGGAGGGGGCAGTTCTGATGGGAAGGGGGATGCTGTTCCACAGTCTAGGAGCTGCAACCGCAAATGCGCGGTCGCCCCTGAGCTTATGCCTAGACCGCGAGATATTCAGTAACCCCAAGTCGGCTGATCTGAGGGACCTGGAGGTGGAGTGATGGGTGAGAAGACTTTTAATGTAGGAGGGGGAAAGCCCATTGAGGGCTTTGTAGACATAGAGGAGGATCTTGAAATGTATACGGAACCGCACAGGGAGCCAGTGGAGAGAGGCCTGGATCGGGGTGATGTGGTCCTTTTTTCGGGTGCCCGCCAGGAGTTTTGCTTAATGGGTGACGTTTCGGGACGAGACTCTTCTTCAGACTGGTCTTGACCCGAAACGCCACCCAGTCCTTCTCTCCAGAGACGCTGCCTGTCCCACTGAGTTACTCCAGCATTTTGTGTCTGTATTTCATTTAAACCACCATCTGCAGTTCTTTCCTACACATCAAGATTTTTGTCTCGTGAACTAGCTGGCGTGCTGTGAATCCAGCAAGTGACACCTGATCTCACCTCCCATGTCGATTAGCAAAGCCCCAGACTGCCAACTGAACACCTTCGCTCAGCCAACCGCAGCCCACGCGATCTCCCGGTTGCCAAACACTTTGACTCCCCCTTCCATTCCCACACTGACCTTTCTGTTCTGGACCTCCTCCACTGTCAGAGTGAGGCCCAACGCAAATTGGAAGAACAGCACATATTCCGCTTGGGCAGCTTCCACCCCAGCAGTATGAATATTGAAGATAGACACAAATAGCTGGAGTAACTCAGCGGGTCAGGCAACATCTCAGGAGAAAGGAATAGGTGACGTTTCGGGTCGAGACCCTTCTTCAGAATATTCTTGCTTCCCCTCTCCCTCCACCCCTCCCCCACCTTAGTCATCGCACTAGTTTCACTGTTGGCCTGCTTAGTTTGTAACCACTCGTTATCATGTTCTCTGCAGCCAACAATAGACCATTGTGGGCTCCACCTTCTCTTGATCATCTTGCTGGCTTTGATTTGTTTTTTTCATACTTTTGATTCATTTGTTCTTGGTACCTTTTCATACCTCTAGTTTCCCTCTCCCCTGACTCAGTCCGAAGAAGGGTCTCGACCAGAAATGTCACCTGTTCCTTTTCTCCAGTGATGCTGCCTGACCCGCTGAGTTATTTACGCAGACATATATTGCTGCTGCTAGTGTTCAGATATTTGGGTGGTGAAAGGTATTGTGTGTATTCTCAATGCAATGTACCTTGTCATTAAAATGTGATTAACAAACATGTCACAGAGGCGCAGCGGTAGAGTTGCTGCCTTACAGCGCCAGAGACCCAGGTTCAAGCCTGACTACGGATGCTGTCTGTACGGAGTTTGTACGTTTTCCCTGTGACAGCGTGGGTTTTCTCCAGGTGCTCTGGTTTCCTCCCACACTCCAAAGACGTGCAGGTTTGTAGGTTAATTGGCTTCGGTAAAATAAGTTGTGAATTATCCTTCAGTGTGTACGATAATAGCGTGGCATCAGCCCTATCGGTCCACCGAGTCCTCACCGACCAGCGATCCCCGCACACTAACACTACCCTGCACATTAGGGACAATTTACACTTATACCAAGCCAATTAACTTACAAACCTGTACATCTTTGGAGTGTGGGAGGAAACTGATGATTTCGGAGAAAACCCACGCGGTCACGGGGAGAAGGTACAAACTCCGTGCAGACAGCGCCTGTAGCCGGGATTGAACCCGTCTCTGGCGCTGTAACTCCACCGCTGTGCCACCATGGTCGCCCTGTATTTATTTCAACTCCTATCTAAAAGATTTTGAGCAGCTTTCATGTTGATATGTGATCAGTTTACGTTTTTTTGCCACCGATTCCAGTCAAGTTCAAGTTCATTTATTGTCACATGCACTAACCAATTTGTACAGTGAAACTCCTAGTAGATGTTGTGTTTCCTGTGGCTAGCGTTACCCGTGGCCACCTCTGGGAGCTCCCACAATGTAAGATGTCCAATGTAGAGAAGCAGGTAGTCAACTGAGGAGCGGTTAGATAGCTACATGGATATGCAGGGATATGGATCTCGTGCAGGCAGCTGAGATTAGTTTTTGATGTTGGGTATAGACATCATGGGCCGAAGGGCCTCTATCTGTGCTGAACTATTCTATGTGTAGTAAGGCGCTGCAGGTGCTGGTTTACACCAAAGATAGACACAACAAGCTAGAGTTTCAGTTGTCTGACCTGCGGAGTTACTCCAGCTTTTTGCATCCAACTTCTGGCCTAGTATTCTACTATTCAGCTTTTGTCCATCTAATCTAATTCCATTTGGTTCACATCCTTCTGCACGCTTGCCTATTTACGTGTCTGTCTGTGTAGGAAGGCACTTTACACCGAAGATAGACACAAAATGCTGGAGTAACTCAGCGGGGCAGGCAGCATCCCTGGGGAGAAGGAATGGGTGACATTTCGGGTCGAGGCCCTTCTTCAGATCCTTCTTCTGAAGAAGGGTCTCGACCCAAAACATCACCCATTCCTTCTATCCAGCGATGCTGCCTGTCCTGCTGAATTACTCCAGCATGTTGTGTCTAGACTTAAGTGCCTGTCTTATTGCCTCTTAGGCGTACAGTACTAATTGTATTTGACTCCAGCATCACGTCTGGCAGCACGTTGCAGACATCAACTACTCTCTGTGTGAAAAAAGACTTAACTCTCAGGTCCCTTTTGAAACTACTTCCTCTCACCTTAACCCTATGGCCTCCTGGTTTGGCACCGTGACTGTACATCCGGCATGACAATAATGTTGACATTTCCAATGTCCTTCATTGTCAGTAGCATGTCCTGAAACTGCCAGAGCTCTGAAAGGCTGAGTCACAGCCCTGTCTTTGCGGTTCTCTCTTCTAGATCTGTTTTAAAATGTCTCCCATGTTCGATTTGTCACATCATTCGCTTGCTCGCTCCTCATTCCTCTTGCTTCAAGTTCTCTCGCAAACTTTTGCCTCAACCCGAAACGTCACCTATCCTTGTTTAGACTCAGAGATACAGTGCGGAAACAAGCCCTTCAGCCCACCTCTCCCCCCTCCCTCCCCCCTTTCCTTTCCCCCTCTCCTTTCCTCCTCCCCCCCCCCTCTCCCTCCCACTCCCCCTCTCCCCTCCCCCCCCCCCCTCCCTCCCCCCCTCCCTCTCCTTCCTCATACACAGTCCCTCTCTCTTAACCTTTCTGCCTCACATACAAACATATTACAAGTTCAAGAGCGTTTTATTGTCATGTGTCCCTGATAGGACAATGAAATTCTTGCTTTTCTTTAGCACACATAGTCAGCAGGAATACAGAACGGCTCAGTGTGTCCATATACCATTGCATAAATATATACACACATGATTAATTAAACTGATAAAGTGCAAATAAACAGATTATTGGCTATTAATGTTCAGAGTTTTGTCCGAGCCGCGTTTAATGGCCTGATGGCGGTGGGGAAGAGAAGCTGTTCCTGAACCTGGTCGTTGCAGTCTTATTACTTATCTTTATACATAAATGCTAGTCTTTCCTCGAATCCCGGATAGCATTTACCATCGTAACCCTGCATTTTAATTGCTGCAGCAACTAAAACAAATGGCTTTAATTGGAAAATGATTTCTTAAGTCAATTAACTAAATCCATGAATAACATTGTGACATTTTTTCAGTATTATTCTTTTGCCTATAATTTTTTGGCAGTATGCAGGACATTTTCTAAAGGTGGGCGTGATGACTAAAACTATGGGAAAGTTATTGCAGCATTATGATAGATTAGATTTGTGATAATTGCTTCTTTGATTATTGGGTCGGGGGCAAGTGAGTAATGTGTTTTTTGATCGTTTCAACTGTGCAGTTTCCTTATGCCTGATTGGAATCTTTCCCCTCTACCTGTGTTTGGAATAGTTTAATCAATGAGTCGGATAGAATGAGTACATTGCAGCATTTTGTAGCAAGTGCTGTCTGTCTCAGTATTACCCCTTATCCACAGAATCAGAGCAATTCTTGCTGGCTTTGTCAGTTTGACATTTTTGTTTCGCACATTAGCTTCACCAATGGTTTAGTTTAGTTGAGAGATACAGCGCGGAAACAGACCCTTCGGCCCATCGAGTCTGTGCCGACCAGCATTTACCCCATACACTAACACTCTCCTACACACACTCGGGACAATTTACAATTTTCCCACATACCCACATACACACACGCACGTCTTTGGAGTGTGGGAGGAAACCAGAGCACCCGGAGAAAACCCACGCAGGTCACGGGAAGAACGTACAAACTCCGTACAGACAGCACCCGTAGTCAGGATCGAACCCGGGTCTCAGGAGCTGTAAGGCAGCAACTCTACCGCTGCACCACTGTGCTGCCCCTCTTTGAGAGAATGCCACGTTATGGATGTCCGTGAGCTCCCATCTATTTGCAACAGGCTTGTTGCTACACAAAATTCATCACAAATTTATAATCAAAGGGTCATACAGCGTGGAAACAGGTCCTTCTGTATCACAGCGTTCGCAAACGTTCCATCTACACTAGTCCCACCTGCCTGCGTTTGGCCCATATCCCTCTAAATATGTCTTATCCATGTCCCTGTTCCTGTCCTACGGAAAGGATTTCCACATACCTCGACTCCACACTATACCCCCCTGTTCCAATCTCTCCTGACCTATGTCCAAGATTCCTCACATGCTCTTCGCCTCTTTAATGACTTCAGCTTTCTGAGCCCCCACTCCCTCATCTTTACTATGGACGTTCATCAATTCTACACCTCCATCTCCCGCCAGGAAGACCTTAAAGCCCCCTATTTCTTCCTCGACCGAATAACATCCAATTTCCCTCTACTAACACTCTACTCCGCCTAGCGGAGCTGGACCTCACCCTCAACAACTTCTCCTTTGACTCTTCCCACTTCCTCCAAGTCCAAGGCCTAGCAGTGGGCACCCGCATGGGCTCCAGCTATGACTACCTCTTTGTAGGGTACATTGAACAATCCCTGTTCCAGGCGTACACTGGCCCTATCCCCGAACTCTATCTCCGTTACATTGATGACTGCATCGGTGCTACCTCCTGCACCCATGCAGACTTCATCAACTTCACCAATTTTCATCCTGCACTCAAATTTACTTGGATATTTTACTTCCCACACCTCCCTCCCCTTTCTTAATCCCACAATTTCCATCACAAGAAATAGACTATTGACTGACATCTATTACAAACCCACTGACTCCCACAACTATCTCGACTGCACTTCTTCCCACCCTGCTTCCTGCAAAGACTCGATGCCCTGCTCCCAATTCCTCCGTCAGTCCTCTCTGGTTAGGCAGAGTTTCACTTGCACCTCCTCCAACCTAATCTTCTGTATCCGTTGGATCAAGATATGGATCACCTTCCCTATTGATCTATTCTTCATTTTCCTTGAGCAACATCCCCTTTGATCTCTCGTTTTCACACCTGACCCTCCCATATCTCTCGTTTTCCTCTCTTCTGACTCTCAGTCTGAAGAAGGGTCTCAATCTGAAACCTCACCCATTTCTTCTCTCTGGAGATGCTGCCTGTCCCACTGAGTTACTCCAGCATTTTGTGTCCATCTTCGGGGTAAACCAGCATCTGCAGTTCCTTCCTACACATAGAAATAATTGTGTTCAAAATCCCAATCCCAATCATGATGTGACTAAACATTTTTTTTCTATTGAATTAATATAAGTGGTTGGCTCTTGTATATTCCTGATTTTCAACAACCATTAAATATTGTTGGTGTAAAAAAAAACCCCATGGCTTGATGTTTTTGTAAATATTCTACTTGCAGCACAAGGGACTGTTCGTTGTGGAACCAATTAGATGCAATCAAAGGGAAAGGTTATAAACCTTTTTAACAATCAAATGCACATTTTTGCCACTTTATAGCAAATGCATTAAAGCCAGGCACTTAAATTACTGCTGCTGTGATGATCTAACGTGCATGGTCGATTGTGATGACTGGGAATGGTTTTTCTGATGTCATAGAGTCATAGAGTTGTACTGGGTGGAATTAGGCCCTTCGGCCCACCGAGTCCGTGCTGTCCAGCAACCACCCACTCTCTCGGCAATTTTACAGTAGCCAGTTAACAAGTTTGAAGAATTTCATTACGTGTGAGGGACACAGTGAGATGACAAAATGGGCGCGAATACGAGAAGGTGTTTTTCTCTTGAAGTGTTGGGATCAGGGGCGTGGCAATAAGTTGAATACATCGCCTACTTCTTTCAGGGCAACATCAATAAGTTAGGCATTGGCCAGTTGATGTGTGCACCCCAATGATGAGCTGAGTTTAGTTTAGAGATACAGCGCGAAAACGGGCCCTTTGAACCACCGAGTCCACGCCAACCAGCAATCCCTGTACATTAACACTATCCTACACACATCAGGGCCACTTTACAATTTACCAAGGCCAATTGACCTACAAACCTGCAGGTCTTTGGAGGGTGGGTAGCACCTGGGAGAAAACCCATGCAGTCACAGGGAAAACGTGCAAACTCCATGCAGTCATGCAGGATTGAACCCGGGTCTCTGGCGCGGTAAAGCAGCAACTCTACCGCTGCACCACTTCACCGCTCCACATGTTATGTTATAGACGTGCAGGTTTGTGGGCTAATTGGCTTGGCAAATTTGTAAATTGTCCCCCTGTGTGCGTAGGATGGTGTAAACGTGCGGGGATCCCGGGACGGTGCGGACTCGATGGGCCGAAGGGACTGTTTCGGCTCTTTATCCCTAAACTAAACTACACTGAACAGTCTAGTTCTCTGTGAGAGATACACCAGGAACTGCAGATGTTGGAATCTTGAGCGAAACATGAAGTGTTGGGGGAACTCAGTGGGTCAGGGCAGCATCTGTGGACGGAATGGCCAGATGATGTGTTGGGTTTTTTTAGGATTGAAGAGTATCTTGATATACAGTTGTAAAACAATGGTGGATTATTGTCTCTGTAGAGCTATCAGTCTGGAGTGCATATTAAATCAAACTAATGATCTGCAGTGTTGGAGAGAATGTTGGCAAAGAGAGATGGGTATGGGACAAAGCCTGGCTAGTGACAGGCGGATACAGGTGATGGGGATTTTGATTAGTGGATGAGTGAGTGAGTGACAAAGGCTTGAGGTGAAAAAGCACAGGAGCAGAATTAGACCATTCAGCCCATCGAGGCTCTTCAGCCATTTGATCATGGCTGATCTATTTTTCCTTCTTCACCCCATTTTCCTGCCTTCTCCCCGTAACCTTCAAAAAGGTTAGGTTAGTCAAAGGGTGTCAGATAAGAAGAGGAGAGGAGGATTGAAATGTAAAGCCAGAGGGAGGGTTATGGGTGCAGATTAAGATTGTACAATGAGGGAAATAAATTCATAATCCGTAGGAGCAGAATTAGGCCATTCGGCCCATTGAGTCTACCCCGCCACTCTATCCTAACTGATGTATCTTTCCCTCTCAACCTCATTCTCCTGCCTTCTCCCCATATCCCCCGACACTTGTACTCATCAAGAATCGGTCAATCTCCACTTTAAAAATACCCAATGGCTTGGCCTCCACATCTTTCTGGCATTGATGAAGTGGATGATGACAATTGAAGGCAGGAGAATGGGGTTGAGAGGGAAAGATAGATAGCCATGATTGAATGGCGGAGTATTGATGGGCCGAATGGCCTAATTCCGCTCCTATAACATATGAACATATGAACTTATTCAGACCTAAGTATGTTCTGCTAACCTAATTCTCAAAGGTTTTAGCTTCTTCCACACCATCCCTCCCCAATCTTCCCCCCCCAACCCTTAACCCCCACCCCCCAACCCCCAGCTCCCGAAAAAGAAAAGAGCCTATTATGGTAGAAAACGCAACTCCCTCCAGCCCTTGAGTATTTGCAGTGACCTTTCATTGTACAAGGGGCTGTTAAAATCAAGGCATTTTGGTACAGAAACAAGTTCTGAATAAAATGAATCTGACATTAACTTTGTGTTGATTCAGTCTCTCAAGATGAAACGATTGCGGGGAAATAGTCCTCATTTTTTATATGTAGAAGTCATGATTGCCGCTGAGAAGCACGAGTGTCAACACATTCTCTGAGTGTTTTTAATATTTTCTATGACTATGTGGCAGATGGTGACCTTTTTAAACAATGCAGGCTACTTCAACGGTAGACATTTCAGCTCTCTCTTCCTTATTTTTTTTTTCTTTCCCCGACAATCCTCTACAATTTTCGCTTTCGACGAAATGTCAAATCAGACTTTTTTTTTTTTTTTTGTCCTTCCCTTTTTAACATCGCAAGTTTTATTGAAAAGAGGAGCGCTTGTGTTTTGAAATATGTATGAGAAACTGTTCCTTGGGAAAGTAGTCTCTTGTTCTGGAAATGAGCCCCCTTTTATTTAATGGCCAATTCGCCTTCAGTTTCGAGCACTGCTGTCGATTAGATTGGATAGTACACTGCAGATCATTAGTTTGATTTAATATGCCCCGAAGATTGAGGGCTTCAAAGAGACAATGATCCACCATTGTTTTGGAACTGTATGTCATCGAAGATGTCCCACTGAGAAAAGTGGAACTGGTAAATGATTTCTCTCAGAAAGCCTGGATCACCAACTGCGTTGCATGGAATAGTATGTAAATTCTCTGCATATGTTGCTGGGAAAAGAGTGTCTGTGATGCTTTTGATCGGAACGTATTGAATGCCCTTCCTTTTTTGTTGGCATGCAATATGAATGTCATTTTCTAAACACCCTAACATCTCCTCCAATTTCACATGAACTGGAAAATAGTTTCTGCGTTAAATCCGAACCGTCGCACTTTTATTACTGTCGTGCCCTTCGCTGGTTTCTTTGCGACAGGATTTGGAGTCATGACGACACAGCTATCCACCTCTATGTCATGAGAACTGTTCACGTCCCGGAAAGATTTCACCTGTTCTGCCTGTTCTGTAATGGACAGAGGTCTCTGGAGGCGATTGGCAGCACGGTGGCACAGAGGTAGAGTTGCTGCCTTACAGCACCAGAGACCCGGGTTCGATCCTGACTATGGGCGCTGTCTGTACGGAGTCTCTACGTCCTCCCGTCCCCGTAACCCGCGTGGGTTTTCTCCGGGTGCGTCGGTTTCCTCCAACACTCCAAAGACATGACATGCAGGTTTGTAGGTTAATTAGCTTCGATAAAATTATAAATTGTCCCCAGTGCGTAGGATAGTGGTAGTGAATGGGGATCGCTGGTAGGTGCCGGCTGAAGGGCCGGGTTCTGCACTGTATATCACTTAACACTAAATCTAAACCAAACACTAAGCCTGATCATTTAACCTCATAGTCAAGAGCGTTTAATTTTCATGTACCGAAAACAGAATAATGAAATTTTTACTTGCAGCAGCATAACAGTCCTGTAAACCCAATAAATAAATAATATACAATAAACAAAAATCAATAAAGTAATGACCCCAATATTTGTCCCAAAAAAAATCTAAAGTCCTTCATGCAATCAAACATAGTCCATGGTTGAGACAGTTCATGGTCCAAACCACAGCACCCGGAGAAAACCCACGCAGGTCACGGGGAGAGCATACAAACTCCATACAGACAGCACCCGTCGTCAGGATCGAACCCGGGTCTCTGGAGCTGTGAGGCAGCAACTCTACCGCTGCGCCACCGTGCTGCCTCCTATGAATACATGTTAAGGGTCTGTCCCACTTACACGACGTTTTCGGCGATTGCCGGCACCCGTCATAGGTCGTAACAGGTCGCCGAAAATGTTCAACATGTTGAAAATCCAGCGGCGACCAGAACAAGGTACGATTCTTTGGGCGGCTACTCACGACCATATAGGCTTCACCCCGCGACATGTTGCCTGTATGGTCGTGAGTATCTCCTAGTCACCCAAAGAATCCAAGTGTCTTTCTGCTCACCGCTGAATTCTGAACACATTGAAACTTTTTGGCGACCTATGTCCGGTAGGCGGCGCGACTCTGGTCAGCAGCGGCCTCTGCAGCCTGTCCGCGTTTTATTATTTTTTTGTCTGTGTTTTTTATGTAGTTTTTTGTTATTTTATGTTGGGGTGTGTGTGTGGGGGGATGGGGGTGGGAGGGGGGGGGGAAACTTTTGAATCTCTCCCTGCACTGGAGACCCGACCTTTTTTCGTCGGGTTTCCGTTGTCGTTGGGGCCGCAACGAGGAGCGGCCTCCAACGGGAAGAAGCCGGGGACTCTGGTGCTACGACTCACCGTCGCCGTCGCGGAGCTGGCCGAGACCGGAGCGGGTGGAGCGGTGGAGGAGCGCTGCTGCTGCTGCTGCTGCCGCTGCTGCTGCTGCCGATGCCGCTGCTGCTGCTGAGTCGGAGGCTGCTACTGCGGGTCTGCGGACGGCGGCACCGGGAGCCCGCGGATCCCTGGAGGGAGACCGCTTTTCGGGGCTCCTGCCACGGCGAATTCCCCCGCCCGTGTTGCGGGGTTGAAGAGCTCCTGGAGCGGGGCCTGACACCACTGCCCCGCGCGGCTGGAATGGCCGCGGGACTTTGCGAGCGCACACCAGGGGCTCCAACACCAAGACCCGGGGTGCGACCTCGCACCACCCGGCGTGGCTTCAATGGCCGCGGGACAATCGCCATCGCCAGCCGGGGGCTTTGACTTTGACTCTGACATCGGGGGGGGGGAGAGTGCAGTGGAGAGATAAGTTTTTTTGGCCTTCCATCACAGCTATGTGATGGATGTTTATGTAAAATGTAATTATGTTGTGTCTGGGGTCTATTTGTGTGTAATGTATGGCTGCAGAAACGGCATTTCGTTTGGACCTCCAGGGGTCCAAATGACAATTAAATTGACTCTTGACTCTTGACGAGTGCCGGCAGTCGCCGAAAAAGTTGCGTAAGTGGGACAGGCCGTTTATTTGTCAACCACTCAGTTGCAGCTGTCTGTCTGAATCTATTGCCTTGTCCTATGTTTATATATTTACCTATTCAATTCTCTTTTTGTTATTATTGCTTTTTTTTGCCTAAGTGGCTACTTGTGGTAAAGTGGTTTATGTTCTAATAACGCTGTGTGGGAGGGAGGGAAATTCAGTTGGTAATTCTATAACATCATGAGCTCATGGAAACCAGTGTGTGTGTGTGTGTGTGTGAAACCAGCTCTTTATGGAATATATTTTTTTAAACAAAAAATAACATGATGCTAACATAAGGCACGGTGGAGCAGCGGTAGTGTTGCTGCCTTACAGCGCCAGAGACCCGGGTTCAATCCTGACTACGGGTGCTGTCTGTACAATTTATGATGTTTGTACTGTACGTTCTCCGAGTTTGGGTTTCCTCCCGCACTCCAAAGACGTACAGGTTTGTAAGTTAATTGGCTTCTGTAAAAATTGTAAATTGACCCTAGTATGTAGGACAATGCTCATCGCTGTTCGGCACGGACTCGGTATGCCAAAGGGGACTGTTTCCGCGCTGTATCTCTAAAGTCATCATTCTTGCACAAAACGTTATTCATATTATTCCATGTACAGTGTAGACGGCTTGATTGTAATCATGTAATGTCTTTCCGCTGACTGGTTAGCATGCAACAAAAACTGTTCACTGTACCTTGGTGCACGTGACAATAAACTAAACTCATTTCACTGCGCATCTCGTATGTGTATGTGACAAATAAACTTGACTTGAAACAATTAGATTAGTGGTGGTAAATAATAATAATCCGGAGGCCCTTCAGTCAAAAGTGCTATTGATGGAACCAATGCTGGTTTGCTTTGATGTTGGGCTCCACATTGTGGACTAAGTCTGTCGTGACATTTCACATTTCAGTTCCCTGTCATTTTTCAGGTACAGGGATCTCAGCTCACAAGGCAGTGGGGGGCAATTCTCTGGATGCTTGTAAGATTGTTAAGGGTTTGGACACACCAGAGGCAGGAAACATGTTCCCGATGTTGGCGGAGTCCAGAACCAGGGGCCACAGTTGAAGAATTAAGCAAGCTATTTAGAACGGAGACGAGGAAACACTTTTTCTCACAGAGAGTGGCGAGTCGGTGGAATTCTCTGCCTCAAGAGGTGGGTTCTCTGGATGTTTTCAAGAGAGAGTTAGATAGGGCTTTTAAAGATAGCAGAGTCAGGGGGTATGGCGAGAAGGCAGGAACGGGGTACTGATTGTGGATGATCAGCCATGATCATATTGAATGGCGGTGCTGGCTCGAAAGGCCGAATGGCCTACTGCTGCACCTATTGTCTATTGTCTATTGTCTAAAAGGATGAGTTTAATTTAGTTCAGTCTAGAGGTACAGCGTGGAAACAGGCCCTTCGTGGTCAGGATGGAACCCGGGTCTCTGCCGCTGTGAGGCAGCAACTCCACTGCTGCGCCACCGTGCCACCCTATTATGTGGAGCATGTGGACATTCCAGAGTGCAGAGCGACTTTGTAGAAGTGGACCTTCCGTACTGCAGATGAGAACTCCACTGAAACTGGTTGAAATGCGGTGGATTAAATTATTCCCATTAAAAATAATACGCCTTATTGAAGTTGAATCGGATCTAAATGTCAGGTTGGGTAATTGAACAAACAGTGGCTGGCTGGTTGGTATTTGGAATCGGAGGTGAAATTGGAGCTATTGTGAGCAGATGGGTGCTTGATCTAAGATGTCTTGAAGACTCATAGGTATTCTGCTGTACCCATTGTGTGTGTTAGTTGCATTCACGCATTTGCAGACTACAAAGAAATCCTAATTTATTTGAAGATGAAAAGATTTACATCAATGCCATTTGATATAACGCAAATCTATGTTGTAGTCTCTTTCTATTTGTTGAATATTGTGATGTTAATACTAGTTCGCACACACACTGAAATTTCAATTTGTCACAGTGCAGGGCATTTATACAGCCTGAATACGATGGGAAGGAAATAATTAATGTTTTGTATTAGGCCGTGGTTTTGAAATAAAATTGAGTTGCTTTATGTAGGGAACCATCTAGATTCCTGATGGCCTGCCCACTGCAGTCTCAATGTCGGTGCTATCTAACTTTAGTTCAGTTTAGAGATACAGGGTGGAACCTGGCTCTTCAGCTCACGCAGTCCCCGCCGGCCAGCGATCTCCCGGTACACTAACAATTTACAAGTGTTTGAGAAGGAACTGCAGATGCTGGAAAATCGAAGGTACACACAAAAGCTGGAGAAACTCAGCGGGTGAGGCAGCATCTATGAAGCGAAGGAAATAGGCAACGTTTCGGGCCGAAACCCTTCTTCAGATTTGATGAGGGGTGGGGGGGCAGGGAGAAGAAAGGAAACAGGAAGAGGAGCCTGAAGGCTAGGGGGATGGGAAGAGACAGCAGGAGGGCTGAGGAAGGGAGGAGACAGCAAGGACTAACAAAATTGGGAGAATTCAATGTTCATGCCCCCAGGATGCAGACTCCCCAAGCAGAATATGAGGTGCTGTTCCTCCAATATCCGGTGTTGCTCGCTCTGGCCATGGAGGAGACCCGGGACAGAGAGGTCGGATACGGAGTGGGAGGGGGAGTTGAAGTGCTGAGCCACCGGGAGGTCAGGTTAGTTATTGCGGGCCGAGCGGAGGTGTTCGGCGAAACGATCGCCCAACCTCCGCTTGGTCTCACCGATATAGATCTGCTGACATCTAGTTAGATTTACAAGTTTTAAAATTCTTTTTTGTAATTTATTTGTATAAGCATTTTTTTTTGGTATTAATTTAATTGTAAATTTACAATTTACATGTGTTTAACAAAGCCAATTCACCTACAAACCTGTACGTTTTCGGAGTGTGGGGGGAAAACCAGAGCATCCAGAGATAACCCACGTGGGTCACGGTGGGAACATACAAACTCCGTACAGAAATCACCCGTAGTCAGGATCGAATCCGGGTCTCTGGCGCTGTAAGGTTTGTAGGGGAATTGGCTTGGTATAAATGTAAAATTGTCCTGAGTGTGTGTAGGATAGTGCTGGTGTACAGGGGTCGGTGGGCCGAAGGGCCTGTTTCCACGCTGTATCTCAAAACTAAACTAAGCTACTGCACAACTGCAGTACCTTGCCAAAGGCGAATATTATTTCAGTCGGCTGATACCCCGTTCTTGTGCATTCATCTGGGCGGCAGATGTTTCGTCTCTTCGGGTCAATCAGCCAGTTTAGAGACCAATTGCCTTTCCCGGAGGTTGACACGTAATCTTGTCAGTAGGACAGGGGAGAATGTGCCCGGTGTACGCGGCTCCCTTCTGCTCTGGACTCAAAATCTGTTTCTCGGCCTTGTGTTTCAATCTCTCCAAAATCAGATCAACTTTACACTCGGCCGATTCGAATCGTAAGCTGCCTTAATCCACTGCAGGCAAAATGTGTCAGACACTCGAGTCATTTACTTTAGAGGCACAAAAATATGCCTTTGTTTCCTTTCACGTGCTTGAGGTGTATTGAAAATAGGTGCAGGAGGAGGCCATTCGACCCCTTCGAGCCAGCACCGAGGAACCAGGCAGAAACGCATGTGGCCACAGGGAGAACGTGAATCTTCCGCCCATTCACACTAGTCCTAGGTGGCTTGTTTACATGGTCCCCTTTCACGTACCAACCAAGTCTGAAGAAGGGCCGCAACCCTTCTCTCAACAGAGATGCTTGCTGTCCCGCTGAGTTATTATTCCAGTGTTTTTGTACCCTATCTTTGTGTGTAAACCTGGGCATGTTTACAATTCCTTCCTATCACGTTCACTATCTCTAATGTGCCTACTTTCACTGCTAGAAACATAGAAACATAGAAATTAGGTGCAGGAGTAGGCCATTCGGCCCTTCGAGCCTGCACCGCCATTCAATATGATCATGGCTGATCATCCAACTTAGTATCCCGTACCTGCCTTCTCTCCATACCCCCTAATCCCCTTAGCCACAAGGGCCACATCTAACTCCCTCTTAAATATAGCCAATGAACTGGCCTCAACTACCCTCTGTGGCAGAGAGTTCCAGAGATTCACCACTCTCTGTGTGAAAATAGTTCTTCTCATCTCGGTTTTAAAGGATTTCCCCCTTATCCTTAAGCTGTGACCCCTTGTCCTGGACTTCCCTAACATCGGGAACAATCTTCCTGCATCTAGCCTGTCCAACCCCTTAAGAATTTTGTACGTTTCTATAAGATCCCCTTTCAATCTCCTAAATTCTAGAGAGTATAAACCAAGTCTATCCAACCTTTCTTCATAAGACAGTCCTGAGATCCCAGGAATCAGTCTGGTGAACCGTCTCTCCACTACCTCTACCGCAATAATGTCCTTCCTCACATTTGGAGACCAAAACTGTACCAACTGTACGTGCTAGGTGTGGAGTGCTCCCCCGGTGGTGTTTCCTTTTAAACTTCCTCCACTTGGTTCCCAGAATCTCACTTCAGAACTCGTTTATGATTTTGTGGCGGAAGGAACTGCAGATGCCGGTTTCAACTGAAGATCCTTCTTCAGACCTTCGTGGTTCGACCCAAAACGTCACCCATTCCTTCTCTCCAGAGATGCTGCCTGTCCCGCTGAGTTACGCCAGCATTTTGTGTCTATCTTTAGCTTATGATTTTGTCACTTTGAAAGACAGGGGAAGGATCCAAAGCTGTGATGACTGGCGTTTAACTCCAAGCTGTCTCTGCTTGGAAACGTAAACTTCCCTTGGCTTTAATTACGTGCTTTAATGATAGAATTGATGTTTAGTACCATCTTGTCACATTGTTTGGACGTTGTAAATACCAGTTATGCCGAGATCCTCAAATTGTCCATGCAAATTTATTTTCATTCTCTCATCATGACCTACATAATTTGACCTTTTTCCACAAGAGTTGGAATGAAATGTCTTTAATTTACATAATTATTCCCATGTCCCCCGTTTGAGCGTCAGTGATTATTCCACCTCTTTTGTCAACTTAATTTGAGGAAATTCCGTGGCTGACTGTGTAGGAAGGAACTGCAGATGCTGGCTTAAACCGAAGGTAGACACAAATAGCTGGAGCAGCTCAGCGGGTCAGGCAGCAGCATCTGTGGAGAAACGGGATGGGTGGCATTTCAGGTCGAGACCCTTCTTCAGACTGAGAGTCAAGGGAAACTAGAGATATCGACAGTGATGCAGAATGGATGAATGAAAGAAATGCAAAAATGTAAATGATGATAAAGGAAACAGGCCATTGTTAATTCCTTGTCTAAGTTGGGGAGGCTTCATGGAACTAGAACTAACCGTACCAGGCACCAAAACCACAAACACCAGCCGGCACCAGGTCACCACCTGCCTTATGCCCCTGTCCCACTTAGGAAACCTGAACGGAAACATCTGGAGACTTTGCGCCCCACCCAAGGTTTCCGCGTGGTTCCCGGAGGTTGCAGGTGGTTGCCGGAGGTTGCAGGTAGTGGAAGCAGGTAGGGAGACTGACAAAAACCTCCAGGAACCGCATGGAAACCGTGGGTGGGGCGCAAAGTCTCCAGAGGTTTCCGTTCGGATTTCCCAAGTGGGACAGGGGCATTATACTACCTGGAAAGCCCTAAACTGCCTCCGCACTGGAGTGGGACGTTGCGGACTCAACCTGAAGCAGTGGGGCCTCTCGAATTCTGACAGTGCACCTGTGGAGAGGTACAGACAATGGCCCACCTACCGACTTGCAGCGGAGAGGCATGCGCTGCTTACGATCTCCACAGAGGCACGGATGTGGCACTGGCTGCGGCAAAGCGATGGCAGAACGTTCTCTGACACACGAGCGAGCGAAGTTGAGGAGGCAGTTTCTCTTATCGCACCACTGTACAAATTTTCAATCTTTTAGGAAGTCCTAGTTTATAGTTTAGTTTAGAGATACAGCACGGCAACAGACCCTGCGGCCGACCAAGCCCAAGCTGACCAGCGATCCACGCACACTAATATTATCCTGCACACACTAGGGCCCATTTACAGTTTTATCCAAGCCAATTGGCCGACAAACCTGGACATTTTTGGAGTACGGGAGGAGGCAGGAGAATGGGGTTAGGAGGGAGAGAGAGATCAGCCAGGATTGAATGGCGGAGTAGACTGGATGGGCCGAGTGCTCTAATTCTATTCCTCGACCTTATGAGACCGGAGATCCCAGAGAAAACCCTTGCAGGTCACGGGGCGAACGTACAAACTCCGTACAGACAGCGCCCGTAGTTTGGATTGAACCCGGGCCTTGGTGGGCCGAAGAGCCTGTTTCCACGCTGTATCTCTACACTAAACAAAAATATATTTCTGGATATCTGAATGTCATCCGAGGTGGTGTAAAACTGTTATCAGTAACATTCTCAAATACGTAACGTGATAACTATGATCTCCCCCTTTTAAACATATGCCCACACCTTACTTTATTAATAAACCTGTAGCAGCCTACACTATGGGACCTCTCCCTGTAGTTGATCTGATCCTGCACGGTGAAAATGAGTGGGTGGTTCCTTCCTGGGGCAATACACCAGGTTTTGTTTTTAAATTGAAAGGCTGATCACTCTCCTCATGTGAAATTCCACACGTCACCAAAAAGGGACACATACACTTGACAACGCAGCACTGACAAGGAGAAGGGAGCGGACACGGTGGCGCAGCGGTAGAGCTGCTGCCTTACAGCGCCAGAGTCCCGGGTTCGATCCTGACCTCAGGTGCTGTCTGTACGGAGTTTGTACTTTCTCCCTGTGACCTACTTTTCTCCGTTTCCCTCCCCCACACAAAGGCGTGCAGGTTTGTAGGTTTAAGAAGGAACTGCAGATGCTGGAAAATCGAATGTAGACAAAAGTGCTGGAGAAACTCAGCGGGTGCAGCAGCATCTATGGAGCGAAGGAAACCCCTGAGCGTTTCGGCCCGAAACGTTGCCTATTTCCTTCGCTCCATAGATGCTGCTGCACCCGCTGAGTTTCTCCAGCACTTTTGTCCACCGTCGATTTTCCAGCATCTGCAGTTCCTTCTTAAACCTACAAACCTGCACGCCTTTGTGTGGGGGAGGGAAGCAGAGAAAAGTAGGTCACAGGGAGAACGTGCAAATGCCACACGGAGGGGGGAGCGTGCAAACTCCACACAGGGAGAACATGCAAAACTCCATCATCTCCATCAAACTCCACCACACAAACTCTACCTGCTGCTGCGTCCCTTTGCCATAACACTCCACTAAGTTTTTCAAATTGTTAGATGCATCAACAAGTTCATCAATTATGCTTCCAGGTGACTTGTTGAACATAGCATGCACAGTGGAGGCGCAGTTGGGTGGTTTTAAAGATGATTAAAAGAGTGTATCGTCTCCATTCTGTTGCAATGAGTTTTGATAGTTCCGTGCTGCCTTATTTGCGATTTCACTGCTATCTTTAACTTCCAGAGTTCTCGTTTCTTCCTACAGCCTGCAAATTGCTTCAGCACATTTTAATGTAATTGAAATAGCTTTGCATGTCATCCTAACACTGTTTTCGTAAGTGCAACAGGCAGCGCAAACTTGAATCGCAAGGTTTCCAGAAGCGATCTGTCAGAGCTCCATGTATAGTCCAACACTGTGTCAGTTCTAGCGTGTGTTATTGTTTTGATTTATTGCGCGTCCTCACAGCTGTGAAACTGGCCACCAAACTCTTGCCGTGACAACCTGCAGCAGAGTCAGCACTCTGACTGCTGTGTCATGAATGGACGCGGAGACAGTGAGTGTGGAGCAAGAGATCGCCTCCCCATGGGTTAGACAAGCTAAGCAAGGACAACCTCCGCAGGAGGCGTGCCCTTCGTGCAAGGGGCCGACGGGGAAAGCTCCACGTGTGAGAAAGAACTGCAGATGCTGGTTTAAATCGAAGGTAGACACAAAATGCTGGAGTAACTCAGCGGCTGAGGCAGCATCTCTGGAGAGAAGGGATGAGTGACTTTTCGGGTGGAGTCTGAAGAACGGTCTCGACCCGAAACGTTACCCATTCCTTCTCTCTGGAGAAAGCTCCACCTGCAGTCACAAGTCCTGCTCAACAGGTAATTGCCAAAGGAGGTTTCGACTGAGATTGACGCATGTTCTTGCATGAGACAGTACTTGAATTTTGGGGGAAGCCTACAATGCAGACGAATCTCAGTTACCAAGTTGCCTGGCACGGTGGCGCAGCCGATATAGCTGCAGCCTCACAGCGCCAGGGACCCGCGTTCTATTATGACAGGTGTCAGAGGTTATGGGGAGAAGGCAGGAGAATGGGGTTAGGAGGGAGAGCGTGATCAGCCAATGATTAAATGGCAGAGTAGACCTGATGGGCCGAATGGACTAATTCTGCTCCTATCACTTACGATCTTATGATCTGACCTCGGGTTCTGTCTGTGTAGAGTTTGCATGTTCTCCCTGCTGTGACCAAGTAATCTTTCTGAACAGATCTTTCATTAAATACGCCAGAAGTCATCCCGTATCTTTGAAGTTGGCCTTTTTGTAATCAAATAGGATTTGTTCTTGATGGTGCTTAAGTGTTCAGAAGCGCTATTACCCAGGCACAGTTAACCTGCTGAGATGATTGATGAAGGTTGTTCATTCTTTATAGGAAAACCGAGAAAACACCGCAGGTAGATTTTATATCGTTTTGGGCAATGCATCTATTTAGTCGTGGAAACAGGCCTTTTGTCTTAACTTGTCCACTCCAACCCAGGTGTCCCATCTAAGTTCAGGTTCGTTTAGTGATACAGCGCGGAAATAGGCCCTTCAGCCCACAAGGTCCGCGCCGTCCAGCGATCCCAGCACTCTCATGCCCCTGTCCCACTTGGGAAACCTGAATGGAAATCTCTGGAGACTTTGAGCCCCACCCAAGGTTTCTGTGCGGTTCCCAGAGGTTGCAGGTGGTTGCCTGGAGGTTGCAGGTAGTGGAAGCAGACAGGGAGACTGACAAAAACCTCCGGGAACCGCACGGAAACCTTGGGTGGGGTGCAAAGTCTCCAGAGGTTTCCGTTCAGGTTTCCTAAGTGGGACAGGGGCATAACTCTATCCTACGCACACCAGGGACAATTTGCAATTTTACCAAGCCAATGAACAAACTACAAACCTGTACATCTTTGGAGTGGGACACAGAAAACTAGAGCACCTCAGCGGGACAGGCGGCATCTCTGGAGAGAAGGAATGGGTGACGTTTCGGGTCGAGACCCTTCTTCAGACTGGTCAGGGACAAGGGAAATGAGAGATATAGACGATGATGTAGAGAGATAAAGAACAATGTATGAAAGATATGCAAAAAGGTAACAATGATAAAGGAAACAGGCCACTGTTTGTTGGGTGAAAGCGAGAAGATGGCGTAACTTGGCTGGGAGAGGGATGGAGAAGTTAGAAGTTACTTGGAGTTCGAGAAATCAATATTCATCCATGTACATCTTTGGAGTAGCTAGTCCTATTTGTCTGCATTGGGCCCACATCTATTAAAACCTTTCCTATCCATGTGCCTGTCCAAGTGTCTGTTAAATGCTGTCTTAGTACCATCAAATAGTATTTTGTGGAGACTTTCAATTAGTCTAGATATATCGTATTTTATTGATCACAGAATGTGGACGTCATTGGGATTACTGGCATCCCGTTCCATTATTGCCCCTTATAGAGACGAGATAGATTAGCTTCACGACCATCAGTGGCTTTGAGTCACATTTACACCAGACGGGATAAGAGTTACAGATTTCCTTCCCACACGGGCCCAAGTAAATTGGACTGACGTAAATTCTGTCTGAAGACGGGTCTCGACACAAAACGTCACCCATTCCTCTCTCCACAGATGCTGCCTATCCCGCTGAGTCACTCCAGCATTTTGTGTCTATCTTCGATTTAAACCAGCATCTGCAGTTCCTTCCTCCACATTGTAAATTGAATGTTTGTTTTTTGCTGCAATCCAATAGTTTTATTATCTGAAGAAGGGTCTCGACCCGAAACGTCACCCATCCCTTCGCTCCAGAGATGCTGCCTGTCCCACCCGCTGAGTTACTCCAGCTTTTTGTGTCTATCTTCATATTTAGTTGTATTATTATCATTGTTGCTGAACATGACCTTTTAGTCCAAACTTGTTTTAATGTCCCTCTTATGGGGTTTGGACCTGAGTATCTCGGTCAATCGTCCGGGCTTTGCAACCAGTTCAGTAATTGAAGATGCTGGAACCATAACCCCCCCACCCCCCCACATCCTGACATAACATAACTCACAAGTAGGCAGTGGAATTAGTTCATCTCGGCACCAAGTACAGCACAGACATTGTAGACTGAAGGGCCTGTTCCTATGCTGCACTGTTGGCCGTTCTAAGAGGCTAAAGTTGCTGTTTTCCCTTTTATATACAACATGCTTGCAGTTGGCCTACTTCTGCACATATTGTCTATTGTCTATTTAGCGGAGTCAGGAACGGGGTTCAGATTGGCGATGATCAGCCATGATCACATTGAATGGCGGCGCTGGCTCGAAGGGCTGAATGGCCTACTCCTGCACCTATTGTCTATTGTCTATTGCAGTTGGAATTCTCCATTCTCAGTTCCATATAAATGGCTGTTTCTGCTAAATTCAGTTTGGTTTAGAGATACAGCACGGAAACAGTCTCTTTGGCCAACTGAGTCCGTGCCGACCAGCGATCCCCGTACGCTAGCCTCATCTACACACACTCGGGACAATTTACAATCTCCAATCAACCGACAAGCCAGTACGTCTTTGGCATGTGGGAGGAAGCCTGAGCACCTGGAGAAAACCCACGTGGGTCACGGGGAGAACGTACAGACTCCGTATGGACAGCACCCGTAGTGAGGATCGAACCCACGAAGCAGCAACTCTACCGCTGCGCCACCTTTTGTGTGTCCATTGCAATGTTAGTCCATTGTCATGAGGCAGGGAAGCAGCACGACCCAAATATGCAGAGCGTGTAGGAAGGAACTCCACATGCCGGTTTACACCGACGATAAACACAAAAAGCTGGGGTCAGGCAGCATCTCTGGAGAAAAGGGTTAGGTGACGTTTTCAGGTTGAGACCCTTCCTCTGCGTCTGAAGAACGGCCTCGACCCGAAACATCACCTATTCCTTCTCTCGAGAGATGCTGCCTGACCCGCTGAGTCACTCCAGCTTTTTGTGTCCATCTAAAAATGCAGAGGCCGTACTAAGTTTTGACATCCAGCCCACAACAGGAGACAACCGTAAGAATATCAACCGCCGGAAGAATTCAGTGGCTCCAGACAGCAGTTCACCACAACTGCTCCTCCTTTGAGGGAGGTTAAGGATGGGTTATAAATATTGGCCTTGTCAGTAATGGGCGAACCCTGAGAAATGATTATGTAGCACAGATCATTTTACGCCACTGCAGAAGCTGGCCCCAAAATTCTCCCGAGCGTGATGTCAAACGGCCTTGCCTTCCCGTCCATTTCCATTAGCTTCTTGTGTCGAATAAATTCACCAGCTTCCTCCTCACAAAGCTGTTCTCTAATTTACATCTATATTAATCCTAAATAGAGAGTCCTCGGGGTATTACACTCGGGTTAATAAAGTGGGCAGGTGACATTTATACAGGATTAATAAAATGCTCTCCCTTGAGCAGTGGTAGTGTAACAATATTTGTAATGCGTGTGTTTGTGCTTTGTTTGTGACTTGTTTCATTTTGACTGACGGAGAGCCCAGTCATTTTATTTATTTATCCGGCGATCACACCATTCACGTGGGTCTTGTCTAATCAAAAGATCTAACCTTTCTCTCTTTCTTTATTCTGCATTTGTAAGCATCTCGCTGGAGGCTGGACAATTTTCCATTCCTGCCGTTTGATGATTGCATTTCTAAACATGGTGCACCCTTCCCATGAGTCCAGCTTTTGGAACTGTGCCCAAGCCAGCTTTTTCTATCCGATTTTCTCTGAGCCAGACGCGTGCTTACTCCGTTGTCGAGATTACTCGCGCGCTAAATTCCGATCGCCGTCTGGTTACATGTTTACCCCACTGTCTCTGGTGTCCTGTCGTCACTGAATTATTTGTGGGAACAACAAAACCCACACAAACATTTCACCTTTCAAGGGGGTGCAGAAACCCGAGGCTGAATAATTCATCTGAATTCATAGGAGCGTGCGCGTTAAACTTGGAGAAAAGCAAATAAAAGGCATGAAATGTTGGAGTAACTCAGTGGGTCAAGCAGAATGTGTGGAGAACATAGACAGGTGATGTTTCAGATCAGGACTCTTTAAGGGTCCCGACCCGAATCATCGCCTATCCATGTTGTCCCTGGATGCTGCCTGATCCGCTGAGTTATTCCATCGTGTTGTGTCTTTCCTTGGTGTAGCAGCGAATTGTGTTCTACCCAGACCCGGTATCTGGCTTTAGTTTAGTTTAGAGATACAGAGCGGAAACAGGCCCTTCGGTCCACCAGATCCACACCGACCAGCGATCCCCGCACACTAACACTATCCTACACACACTAGGGACAATTTACATTTACACTAAGCCAATTAACCTCCAAACCTGCATGTCTTTGGAGGGTGGGTAGAAACCGAAGATCTCTGAGAAAACCCATGCAGGTCAGGGGGAGAACGTACAAACTCCATACAGACAGCGCCCGTAGTCAGGATCGAACCTGGGTCTCTGGTGTTGAAAGCACTGCAACTCTACTGCTGTGCCACCATACCGCCCTTTACCTGGGGCCCAGCTCATATAGGCACAGGCACAAAATAAAACATCTCGTAGATCAGTGGTGAGTCTCTCGACAAGTTGATTTATTGATGGCCTTAGCAGTGCGCATAGTATAACTCTGAGAGAACCCAAAGTGTTTCAAAGATTCACAGTGCCTACAGCATTTTATACTCTCACAATACAATGGTCACTTGTGAATTCTACAATTTTGAAATAAGTCATCGTTGATCAATGTCTCTGTAATCTTTTATCTTTGTCATTCCCCGAGTTGTCTTTAACCTTATGCTCCATGTTACTTATTAAACCACACTTCCCATTTGTTTAACAAATAGATGCCATAACTGTCAATGCCCCTGATTAGTTTCATTACCCTCAGCTCGTTACAAGCCCCAATGTTTATTTTAACTAAACAAGCTGTGCTATGGAATATAAAGATTAGATTAGAATGCCTTTATTGTCATTCAAACAAACAAAGGTTTGAACTAAATTTCATTCCCTGCAGTCATAACAGCGGGGGAAAAAAAAGACGCAATTAACACAGTTCCACTCAAACATCCATCACAGTGAATCTCCAAACACCTCCTCACTGCGATGGAAGGCAAAAGTCTTATCTCTCTCTCCCTGTTCTTCTCCCGCGGTCAGGCAGTCAAACAGCCCCCGGCGGGCGATGTTAAGTCCCGCGGCCGATTAAGCCGCGCCGGGCGATGTTAGTCCCTGTGACGGGCAGATTCAAACCCCGCGATTCGGGGCGGGAGAACTTGCTGTTGCGGGAGCTCCCAAAACTTGGTCTCCAACCAGGGACCTGCAAGCTCCCGATTTTACCGTCCACAGGGCCTGCGGCCGAAGCCTCCGAAGCTCCGGTCAGGTCGCAGCTGCAGTGCCACCACAGCCTCTGAAGTCAGCCAGCTCCATGATGGTAAGTCCGCAGGCTCTATGACTGGAGCCCTCAAGTCGATTCCGGTTGGAGGCCGCCAGCTCCACGATGTTAGGCCCAAGCAAAAGGGAGGCACGACAAGGAAAAGGTCACGTCCCCGTTCAAGGAACATTAAATTATAAACCTATGATAAATCTATTCATTCCCTCACTAACGTTGTTAGGAGTGCCCATGTTAGCCATTTTACCGTCATGCTTCCTCAGTACACACAGCTACATCTCTTCACCAGATAAAAGCTGTCCAGGATCTGACCTCCACAGAGTAGCATGGGTGAAGCTCAACAGACTTGGTACTGGAGTTGGGCGTTTCAACGCCAACATGTGGAGATGGGGGCTCCCTCTGCCAGAGCCCAGCCTGTGAATGCGGAGCAGAACAACAGACAGCCAACCATGTCACCTTGGGTGCCCGCTCTACCACCCACCAAATGGAGCTCAGGACCTGGCAAAGATCGACGCAGGGACAACAACCTGGCTGCTCAACACCCGGTTTGAGATCTAACTATTCCATTGGTTTATGTTTCATTCGCAAGAAGAACTATGTAATCTCTTGGGTTAACCAGATTACACACTCCTCATCATTCCTTGTCATTTTCAACCTGTTGACAACACTTGGTAAACCAGTAGTTCCTTTGTTTAAGAAGGGACTGCAGATGCTGGAAAATCGAAGGTAGACACAGATGCTGGAGAAACACAGTGGGTGAGGCATCATCTATGGAGCGAAGGAAATAGGCAACGTTTCAGGTCGAAACCCTTATTCAGACTTTGTTTCTATGGTGAATTGTTTATGTAGCTGCAAATTTACTGCAGCCATGGAATGTCTGTACTGAGAATTGCGATAATTACGCCTGATGCAAAGGGCAAGCCCTTCATTCAACTTTGTGAAGTGGCTCTTCCTTCACTCACCAAACTCACCAGTCGCCTGCCTTTCTACCCACTGTTGCTCTCTGTGTGTAGATGCCAGTAGTAACTGGTGAGCCTACCCGAGATGTCCTGGGCCTAACTTGACGAAACACCAGTGAAGTGAGATGCCCACTAGATAACCCCAATGATACACTGGTGTGTCTACACACCTCGTGCTTGTTGCCATTAGTTTAACCGTATAAAGACATTGTGGATTCTCATGTGGCATTGCGATTGGGTTAGTTGGTTAAACATGTAGCTTGTGTGCTTGTTAATATGTAGATAGCTTATTACTGAATATGGAGTTCGTTACTGTCCAATACCATAAGTGGGTACAGATAAACCAAAGATAGACACAAAAAGCTGGAGTAACTCAGTGGGGGACATGCAGCGTTTCTGGAGAGAAGGAATGGGTGACGTTTCGGGTCGAGACCCACCTTCAGTCTTCACCCGAAACGTCACCCATTCCTCTCCAGAGATGCTGCCTGTCCCGCTGTTACTGCAGTATTTGGTGTCTATCTTTAGTTTATTCATAATCCCGCATCTGCAGTTCCTACATTCACAGTGTGTGTAGGTAGTTTAGAAACGACTTTGCCATTGTGCTTGGTTTTCTTGGTTGAGCACTTACCCTGGTGATATAGCACAAGTACTTTGTGTTTTAATGGTAAGTAAGTCCAGGGAACAGTCTTCCCGTGGGAAGGCAACTCCCAACTGATGACTGAGACCCAGCAGGGACTATGGAAACATATGGCCTCCTCCACAATGTCATGGGAGCAAGTCAATGCCCCAAGGCTCGATTATTCTCAAATGACCTCTCTGTGAAATTAAAGCATTAAAACATGTAAAATATTGACTAAAAGCACAAAAATGTGGCACAGTGACCCAGCGGTAGAGTCTCTGCCTTACAGCACCGGTAGAGTTGCAGCGCCAGAGACCAGGGTTTGATCCTTACTACGGGTGCTGCCTGTATGGAGTTTGTACGTTCTCCTCGTGACCTACGTGGGTTTTCTCCAAGATCGGCGGTTTCCTCCCACACTCCAAAGACGTACAGGTTTGCAGGTTGATTGGCTTGGTTTAAAATGTAAATTGCCCCTAGTGTGGGTCGGATGGTGTTAATACGCGGGGATTGCTGGTCGGCACAGACTCGGTGGGCTGAAGGGCCTGTTTCCGCGATGTATCTCAAAACTAAACTAAATAAACTAAATAAACCAAAACACCTTATTAAAATATTGCTAAATCCACAATTATAATAGAACATTCACTGTGTCTTTAACCCTGTACCAGGTCAATGTATCGGTTTATTTTTGTTGTGCGTACTGATGCTACTCAATCAGCTCAGATAAAACCAATGGGAGCCACAAAGTGCTGGAGTAACTCAGCGGGACAGGCAGTATCTCTGGAGAACTAGGATAGGCGACATTTTGGGCTGGGACCCTTCTCCAGAGATGCTGCCTGTCCTGCTGAGTTACTCTAGCACTCTGTGTCCTGTGTCCTTTTGTGTAAACCAGCATCTTGAGTTCCTTGTTTCTATAGAGCTGATAACACGGCGTAAATACAATCAAGTCAAACTCAAGTACAATGGGTAGAGCAAAGGCAAAGATATGGGTGCAGATATCACTGAGGTAATGCAGCAAGGCCATGCTATGCTACTGGACTCTATGGGAAGTCTATTGCCAAAGTGAACTAACTGACTCTATACTCCTCTTAGCGAGAGGATTGGAGTATAGGATCAAGGAGGTCCTCCTGCAGCTGTACAGGGCCCTGGTGAGACCACACCAGGAGTATTGTTTGCAGTTTTAGTTTCCTAATTTGAGGGAGAACATTCTTGCTATTGAGGGAGTGCAGTGCTGGTTAATTCCTGGTGATGGCAGGACTGACATATGATGAAAGAATGGATTGACTGGGCTTATATTCACTGGAATTTAGTGAGATGAGAGGGGATCTTATAGAAACATATAACATTCTTAAGGGATTGGACAGGATTGATGCAGGAAAAATGTCCCCATGTTGGGGGAGTCCAGAACCAGGGGTCACAGTTGCAGAATAAGGGGTAGGCCATTTAGGACTGAGACGAGGAAAAACATTTTCACCCAGAGAGTTGTGAATCTGTGGAATTCTCTGCCACAGAAAGCAGTGGTGGCCAATTCAATGGATGTATTCAAGAGAGAGTTAGATATTATTCTTTGGGCTAACGGAATCAAGGGAATAGGGTATTGATTTTGGATGAGCAGCCATGATCATATTGAATGGCGGTGCTGGCTCGAAGGGCCGAATGGCCTACTCTTGCACATATTTTCTAGGTTTCTTCTGCCTGTAGTCCTGGACCTGGTTTTCACAGTCTGCGTTGGAAGTCTGGGACCGACTTGACTTTCAACAGCTGAGCGCCTTGCAGGCAGTAGCCAGTGCAATCTGGACCTTTGTTTTATAAATGACTTGGTTAACTGGACAGAGATCCACATATAAAAGTCTGCGGATGAACCATGTATTTGTAGTTGTTTCCGCTTTGTTTATTTTAGTTTTGTTTCTTGTCACATAAAGCGAGGTACAGTGAAATGCAAAGATTATTTCTTTGTCTTGTATAGGCAGAATTGTGAGAATGGAGTGTATAAATGAAACGTTGAATTACAAAGAGTTGCTGGCAGATTAAGCAAACGAGCAAAACCATTTGCATATTAATTTCATTGCCAGCAATTTGGGTCTTAAAAAATGTGGATATTTTGTGGAGTGGAGTTTTGAATAGTGTCCAGTTAGATAGAGCAGAATTTTAAAGGGACTTGGAAGTACGAGGACAGGTCCTCTCCAGGTTGGTTCCCTTTCTAAGAAACATAGAAACATAGAAAAATCGAACCAGCTTCGCCATTCAATATGATCATGGTGGATCATCCAGAATCAGTACCCTGTTCCTGCTTTTGCCCCATATCCCTTGATTCCGTTAGCCCGAAGAGCTGTATCTAACACTCTCTTGAATGCACAGGAAGAACTGTTCATAAACCAGGCAGTTTGCAAGTTGGATATGTTACTCTCTGGCAATGTATTTAAATACAAACATGGGCCAATGGCATTGCAGAGTGAAGCCAGAACATTTAACTCAACCATACGGATTTCTGCATCAGACTCTGAATCAGAGCCGCACAGTGCTAGAGCTGCTGCCTCACTACACCAGAGACCCGGGTTTGATTCTAACTACGTGTGCTGTTGCTGAGGAGTTTGCACGTTCTCCCTGCGACCGCGTGGATTTCCACCGGGTGCTCCAGTCTCCTCCCCCATCCCAAAGACGTGCAGGTTTGTTGTTGTTACTGCACTTTACCTGCTAGGGACACTCTATTTACCAAGCCAATTAACCTACAAACCTATATGTCTTTGGAGTGTGGGAGGAAACCGAAGACCTCGGACAAAACCCACGCAGGTCACGAGGAGAACGCACAAACTCTGTACAGACAGCACCCGTAGTCGGGATCGAACCCGGTTCTCCGGCGCTGCATTTGCTGTATGGCGGCTACACTACCACTGCGCCACCGTGACCGCCCTTCGGTAAAGATTGTAAATTTGAATAGTATTGGCTTCGATAAAGATTGTAAATTGTTCCTAGTGTGTAGGATAGTGCTAGCGTATGGGAGTCGCTGGTTGGCATGGACTCGGTGGGCCGATGGGCCAGTTTCCATGCTGTATTGCCAAACTAAATCAAACTAAAGGAACAGTCTAAAATCAGTGCCAAGACTTTCAGATTAAACAAAAAAAAAACATGCATAGGGGACGAGAGGTCTGAGATCGATTTTTGAAAGGACATTTGTTGCCAAGTAAATCTTCAAATATTTCATCATAAGGTCATGAGGTCATAAGGAATAGGAGTAGAATTAGGCCATTCAGCCCATTAAGTCTACTCCGCCATTCAATCATAGTTGATCTATCCCAGCTAACCCCATTCTCCTGCCTTCTCCCCATTACCTCTAAAACCCGCACTGATCAAGAATCTGTCTATCTCTGCCTTACAAAATATCCACTGACTTGGCCTCCACAGCCGAGTCCGTAGAGATTGATTGGCCATCTCAGATTGATTGAGCTAAGGATGGAAGCTTGCTGGCCGAATATGGGTAGATGTAACCACCAAATTCACATTGAATGCAGGTCATGTTTCAGGGACCAAAATAGCCTGTTTCAGTTTCTGTAGTTAATGAATATTTCAGAGCCCCTTGCAGCAAAACCTAGTCTTCTGTCAGTACAGATTGAAATTTGTGACACTTATGTTAGCTTGAACGAAGCTGAAGATTCCAGAGGTTTCCCCAAACTCTCAATAGGTCACCTTTGTGAGAATGCAGTTCCTTAACCCCCTACCACCCACACCCCCTCCTGATTTTATTTCGATAAGAAGTGCTGTGTTATGAGAAACTCAGCGGGTGCAGCAGCATCTATGGAGCAAAGGAAATAGGCAACGTTTCGGGACGAAACGTTGCCTATTCCCTTCGCTCCATAGATGCTGCTGCACCCGCTGAGTTTCTCCAGCATTTTTGTCTACCTTCGATTTTCCAGCATCTGCAGTTCCCTTTTAAATGCTGTGTTATGAGTTGGATTTAGCTCTTAGGGCTAAAGCGATATGGGGGGGAAAAGCAGGAACGGGGTACTGATAGCCCGTGATGATCAGCCCCGTGATCATATTGAATGGCGGTGCTGGCTCGAAGGGCCGAATAGCCTACTCTACCTATTTTATATGTTTCGATGATCAGAATCAGAATCCGGTCCCTGAGAAAACACTCTTGCCCTTTGCTTTTCTCCTCAGTCTTTGAGTTTACAATCTCTGCAGTCAGGCATCTTCTCGTTGCGATCACTTCCAAGAAGCATCACTGTCTCTCTGGTTAATCGAAGGTGTCACGAGCACTGCCTTCCTTGACAGATGTGAGGAGAGAGAGCAGGCGGCAACAGACTGTTTCATTTGTTTTAGAAAATGGGTTTTTGTTTCTTTCCTGTGATTACATGTTAAGATGATTTGATTACAAGATGTGTGACAAAGTTATTGTTGATACCTCTTAAAGCAGTCATCATGTAATGTGTTTTGGCAGCCTCCACAGGGCTTAGAGCGTCACAAGATAGAGACAAAGTGCCGGAGGAACTCAGCGGGTCAGGCAGCATCTCTGGAGGAAAGGGGTGGGTGACACTTTGTTTCGAGACGCTTCTTCAGACTGAGAGTCAAGGGAGAGGGAAACTAGAGGTATGAAAAGGTGCAGGTACAGAACAAATCAGAGCGGTGGAGCCCACAATGGTTCATTGTTGGTTGGAAGGGTGTGGAAGAGGGGTGAAATGACGAAGGGATACGACACAGTACAATACAAATTGTCATTTGAGCCCCAGTGATGTGAAAGTGATTTGCATTCCCTACACTATTCACACAAACATCCATCACAGTGGACCCACTGTTGGAAGGTAAAGTCTTTTCTCTGCCCTGTTCTCCATGTCCAAGGGAAAAGATTTAATCCCAGGAATCTGAGGCCGTGGGTAACCGGTCTAAACACAAAGTTGGGTGGCAGGGTGGTATGTCCCAGGTGACGGGACGAGCTACAGAACAGGGCTGTGTAGGGGCCGCTGCAACTGGCGAGTGCGCCCCCCCCCAGAGGAGGCCCCCCCACATATACACATTTAAAACTAGTATTAAAAAACACCAACACTACATTTAACTTGCGGCAGGGGCCGCTGCAACTATCGCGCCGCCAAAAAAAAAAAAAAAAAAAAACGTTTAAGAAACAGATTTAATAGACTGAGGGGTAACCTTTTCACACGTGTATAGGACAGGTTTGGAAGGACTAGCGCAACAAGTCAGGTACACGGATAGGAGTGTCAAGTGAGTTTATTGTCATGTGGCCCTGATAGGACAATGAAATTCTTGCTTTGCTTCAGCACACAGAACATAGTAGGCATTGACTACAAAATTATGGGGAAACACATGCAGGTGGGACTAGTGTAGCTGGGACATGTTGGGACGAAGGGGCCTGTTTCCACACTGTATCACTCTATGACCCTCCCCCACGCTAGTCGTTCTGCTAGGTTCAATGCCGTCCTTCAGCTCAGCGGCTCAAGCAGCATCCCTGGATAACATGGATGGTTGACTTCTTCAGTCTGATTGCAGGGGTGAGGATAAAGAAAGCTAGATTAGTGGAGGGGCAGGTCAGTGGTCAACATAGGCGAGGGAGGCAATGATAGGCAGATGGTTGCACAAAGGCCAGAGATGAAATTACACACAGGCCATGGTGTGAGCCACATAAAGCTGATCATCCAAGATCCCGTACCTGCTATCCCCTTAGCCACAAGGGCCAATTAACTCCCTCTTTTTAGCCTCAACTACCCTCTTTAGAGATTCAGAGATTCACCACTCTCGCGGGAAACTTAAGGACCCCTTGTCGGCCCACTGCTACAAATTGTTTTTTAGTTTAGAAATTCAGCGTGGAAACAGGCCCTTCGGCCCACTGAGTCCGTACCGACCAGCGATCCCCATACGCTAACACTATCCTGCACAAACCAGGGACAATTTACATTCATAACAAACCAATGAACCTACAAACTGGCACGTCTTTGCAATGTGGGAGAAAACAGATCTCGGAGAAAACCCACGCCGGTCACGGAGAGAACGTACAAACCCCGTACAGACGCCACCCGTAGTCAGGATCGCACCAGGGTCTCTGGCGCTGTGAGGCAGAAGCTCTACTGCTGCGCCACCCTGCCGCTCTTAATTGTGAAGCTAGAGGATTGAGGCGGAGTAAATTGTTTATGGATGTAGGTGGAGGGGCAAGGGAGGGGAGAGATAATCCAGGTGACATCCAGGTGAAGGAACTGCAGATGCTGGTTTAAACTGAAGATAGACACAAGAAGTTGGAGTAACTCAGCGGGACAGGCAGCATCTCTCGAGAGAAGGAATAGGTGATGTTTCGGGTCGAGACTTCTTCTGAATAAGGGTCTCAACCCGAAACATCACCTTGATGTTCATCTTCGACATCAAGGTGCATCTTCCCTGTACTCTCTCTCTCGAGCACAGTCACATCTGCCCCCACCACCACCTCTAGCAATTCTTGCCCATCAGCAACTCTGCCACAAATACGCATCCTAGCTCTAGATGCAGTTCAAAATCTTGTATGTCTCAAAATGATCAGCTTGCTTTCTACCAAAGCCCAGCGTGCGTGAATCCTACCTCAGTAATGGAACACCACTGACCTCTTGCACTGCCATGAAGATATTTTGTGTTTTTGCACCAATGTTTTTTTATTTTGCACATTCTTGACCTTTCCACTGACGTATTTTATGTGCAGTTTATGTTTCGAGTGTTGTCTGAGACTATGTGCCTGCGAAGTTGCTGCAAGCTAGATTTTCATGTAATTATACCCCACCGTACAAGAGGGTGGCACGGTGGTGCAGCGGTAGAGTCGCTGCCTCACAGCGCCAGAGTCCCGGGTTCGATCCTGACTTCGAGTGCTGCCTGTACGGAGTTTGTACTTTCTCTCCGTGACCTCGTGCGTTTTCTCCGGGTGCTCCGGTTTCCTCCCACATTCCGCAGACACGCAGGTTTGCAGGTTAGCCAGCTTCTGTGAAATGTCCCCAGTGTGTAGGATAGAACTAGTGTACGGGGTGATCGCTGGTCGGTGGGATGAAGAGCCTGTTTACACGTGGTATCTCAAAACTTATCTCCTGCGATCTGAAACAAAATAGTCGTGGGTTGGATTGAGGACCGCGACAGAATTGGGGTCAATGTCAGTGAATGCAATCATGCGTGATTTTAATGCCCTCTGTAAAATGGCATAAACACTCGTCGAATAATAACCTGAACGAGAGAAGAAAAGATGTGAGATAAGAAAACAAATTTAAATAGGATTATTTAAACACAGAATATTTCGTCAGTCTTTGCACTTACAGGGTGCACTGAATAAATTGTAAGCTTGTGTTTATTTCACTGCAGTAAGGCCACAATCATGCTGACAGGATTAGGAGGCTTTAAAGGCTTTGGGTGCATGCTTCAATTTTCTTTTAACATCATTTGGAATAAAGTTAAATTACATTGTATTGCCAAACTGCTTTTGAGAAGAGCTTGGACCTTTGTTCTGGATTATTGAATGAAAGCAATAAAATTGTCAGATTTTACCAGCTTTGATTCATTTTTCTAAACCTATAAAGCAAAGCTCATCTTAATATGCTTGGAAAGTCATTTCGGGGCAGCACGGTGGCGCAGCGGTAGAGCTGCTGCCCTCCAGCGCCAGAGACATGGGTTCGATCCCAACTACGGGTGCTGTCTGTACGGAGTTTGCGCGCTCTCCCTGTGAGCATGTGGGATTTCTTCTGATGCTCTGGTTTCCTCCCACACTCAAAAGACACGCAGGTTTGTAGGTGGACACAAAGAGTAACTCAGCGGGCCAGGCAACATCTCTGGAGAGAAGGACTGGGAGACGTTTCGGGTCGAGACCCTTCTTCAATCTGAGCATTTTCCAGCACTTTGTGTCGAACTTCGGTTTAAACCAGCATCTGCAGTTCCTTCCTACACATACGGGATTGTAGGTTCATTTAGCTTGGTATAAATGTTTTTAAAAAATTGCCCCTAGTGTGCGTAGAATAGTGTAAGTATGGATCGCTGGTCGGTGCGGACTCGATGGGCCGAAGGGCCTGTTCCCGTGCTGTATCTCTAAACTAAACTAATTTCTGTACTGTAGGCGCTGTAAAGTTTCCCCCCCACATCCCCCCTCATTTTGTGTCACTATAATTAATTTTCCCAAAAGCTAGACACCATGTGGGAGAGAAACAAAATTCTGAAGTGATATGTAATCTAATTAATGCAGATCCAATTATTTATGCCTCATTGCTAACTTCCTATAAGACCTGTTTTTCCTATGATCTGAGCAATTTATTTTCGACTGCACAACAACAGGCTACAGACTATTAACAGATTAACAAAGGCACTGAGGGAATATGCTTTGCGTTACAAAGCCGTCAAAATGCATAAATACTGTGCTACTAAAATCTGATAATTACGCATTTTTAAAACAAAGCAAGGTTTGAGACTTAAATTTTTTATTTGGACGTGAGGAAAGTGTTTGTGTTCTGTTTTTGATCAAGCTATGCAAAGGGAAGTGTTTGTCCAATCCCACAACATCACAGAATTTACATGGAGTAGAGAACAATACAGCAGAGGAACAGACTCTTTGGTCCATAATGTCTGCAGAACATGATGCCAAGATACACTAATCTCACCTGCCTGCACGTGATCCATATCCCCACATCCACTGGGTATCAGTGTTCCTAGCTAGAGGCCTCTTAAACGTTGCCTATGTATCAGTCCCATTGCCACCCCTGGCAGTGTAGTCCAGGCAACCGCCATCCTCTGTGTAAAAATATCTTTCCCCATGCATCTGCTGTAAAGTTTGCCACTTTTGCCTTAAATCCATGTCCTCTTCTCCCTTCCTGTCCATCTTCCATGTTTCAAATGTTGACATCGCTGTCATCGTCCATCCTGAAAAGGACGCCAGTTTCCGGCGACAATCAGTGGGAGTCATCACTTGTTGCAATAGATGATGGTGGGGGCAGAATTAGCTCGGGATACTTCCAGTCTCCAGCCCCACGACGTGGACGCTTCTGCTATGGGGCCGCCATGTCCTCCAATCTTTAATATTTCCACCCGGGGAGAAAGATTCCGACTATCCCCTATCTCTATCTCTATCTCTGCCTCTCATCATTGTATCTGCTTCTATCAGGTCACCCCTGAACCTCTGATGTTCTAGAGAAAACTATCCACATCTGTCCCATTTAGAAACATAGAAAATAGGTGCAGGAGTAGGCCATTCGGCCCTTCGAGCCTGCACCGCCATTCAATATGATCATGGCTGATCATCCAACTCAGTATCCTGTACCTGCCTTCTCTTCATACCCCCTGATCCCTTTAATCACAAGGGCCATCTTAACTCCCTCTTAAATATAGCCAATGGACTGGCCTCAGCTACCTTCTGTGGCAGAGAATTCCAGAGATTCACCACTCTCTGTGTGAATTTTTTTTTTCTCATCTCGGTCCTAACAGATTTCCCCCTTATCCTTAAACTGTGACCCCTCGTCCTGGACTTCCCCAACATCGGGAACAATCTTCCTGCATCTAAACTGTCCAACCCCTTAAGAATTTTGTACGTTTCTATAAGATCCCCCCTCAATCTTCTAAATTCTAGCGAGTACAAGCCGAGCCTATCCAGTCTTTCTTCATATGAAAGTCCTGACATCCCAGGAATCAGTCTGGTGAACCTTCTCTGTACTCCCTCTATGGCAAGAATGTCTTTCCTCAGATTAGGAGAGCAGCCTTAGAGCAACAGCCCCCTAATTCAGGAAGCATAATGGTAAACTCAGTGGACCTCTTTGTTTTAGTTTTGTAATTTTATTTTTGTTTGAGTAATGCTCCGTTTGTTAGCCTGTACCAAGCGTGATGCAACGTGATCTAAATTCCAAGCAGGTGCCCATGGTGTGATGAGCTATGGAGCCGCCACTGGAGGAATTCAGAATAACAAGGCTGTGCCCATTAGTGGGAGAGTCTAGAACTAGTCATAGCCTTAGAATTAATGGAACGTTCGTTTAGGAAGGAGATGAGGAGAATGTTCTTTAGTCACAGGGTGGTGAATCTATGGAATTATTTGCCACAGAAGGCTGTAGAGGCCAAGTCAGTGGATATTTTTAAGGCAGAGATAGATAGATTCTTGATTAGTACAGGTGTCAGAAGTTATGGGGAGAAGGCAGGAGACTGGGGATAGGAGGGTGAGATAGATATGTCATGATTGAATGGCAGAGAAGACTTGATGTGCCGAACGGCATAATTCGACTCTTATTCCTTAAGACCTTATGACCTAACAAGCCTTCTTGTTAACCTAACTATTCTTCAGTCTGAAGAAGGGTCTCAACCCGAAACGTCACCCATTCCTTCTCTCCAGAGATGCTGCCTGTCCCACGGAGTTACTCCAGCATTTTGTGTCTATCTTCGATTTAAATCAACATCTGCAGTTCTTTCCTACACACAAGCAAGCCTTCCTTCCGTGTTGCTATTTCGATGTTTTGGCCACAACCACAGTAGCAGTGTAGTCTAGCAGTGCGGAAGCAATGTCGAGCCTCAAGATATGACTTCCCAGTAGAGCACAGCTAAGTAAAAGCTTAGTATAATCTGTATGAATTAATGAAACGGATGTATCAAGGGAAATTAATTCACTATACCTGCTCCGACCATGTGTTCTAAATTCAGCTCAGTGTCTATCATATATATCAACTCCAAGTTTAAACCTTTGAGAGATACTGAGGACCTGAACAGAGCCTTTCATGTCGACATGAAGACATAGGAAAATAAACTGATTTGTAGATTCAAACCTGTTATTGTGAAAATGTATTAATTTTGCATTTATTTGATTGAAACGTACAGTTAAGCATACATAGGGGAAGAGGAAACACACAGATGGCATAAGAAAATTCAGAAATATTATTTGAGAATATTGGAGACACCATTCACTTGATCAACTTTGATGGAGATATATTAATTTTCGTTGGAAGTTGTGCAGACATTATAAAATATGGCAGTAGAAGTTAAGCAATGTTAAGTTTCGGGCCCTTCATCCCACCGAGTCCACGCCGACCAGCGATCACCCGTACACTAGTTCTATCCTACACACTTGGGGGCAATTTACAGAAGCCAATAAACCTACAAACCTGCACGTCTTTGGGACGTGGGAGGAAATCGGAGCACCCGAAGAAAACCTGGGTGTAAAGACAGCATCGGTAGTCCAGATCGAACCTGGGTATCTTGCGCTGTAAGGCAGCAACTCTACCGCTGTGCCATTGTGCTGCTCTAAGCAGGTAGTACTTTTATCCATTTATATAGAAATAAATCTAAATTAGATGAATGAAAAATGATGGACAAAATGAAGTTGAAGAGGGAACTGGACTGTTCTAACCGTGCAAACAGTTAAAGGATTTCTTCAGACATCCAAGACTGTGAATCAAATGGAATTGTATCTATCACGCCTGTAAAATACATTACTTATTCAATTGTTCCTAATAAGATTTGTCTTGTAGGTGAGATGATGATTGCAATAGATTTTGCCATGATGTTTTCTTTAGGCAGTCCTGCTTAAATGGTTATGGGATGAGAGCTTTCTATCATATTACAACTGTTGGGGAGTGTATAGTGATGAATATGTTGTTGACAGTGGGCTGACGTGATTTTGTTCAAAAATAAGTTTGAGAGAACACAGCGAATATGCGAAAGAGAATTTCTTATCACATCAGTCTGAAGAAGGGTCTCGACCCGAAACATCGCCTATTCCTTCGCTCTCAGTCTGAAGAAGGGTCTTGACCCGAAACGTTGCCTATTCCTTCGCTCCATAGATGCTGCCTCACCCGCTGATTTTCTCCAGCATTTTTGTTTACCTTACTTATTTACACTAGATTGCTGGTTTTAAATAGCCAGAATTAGAAAAAAACGTTTTGGATTTCTCCTAGTTAGTGATGTAATTAATCCCTTTATAAAACTCAATCTCAGAACAAATCAAGAGCCAGTACCATTGACTAAGGAATAGTGGAGCCCACAATGATCCATTGTTGGCTGCGGAAGAGATGATAATGAAGAGATACGAAAGGCAGGAGCAACTCAGCGGGACAGGCAGCATCTCTGGAGAGAAGGAATGGGTGACGTTTCGGGTCTGCCTGTCCCGCCGAGTTACTCCAGCTTTTTGTGTCTATCTTGGGTTCAAACCAGCATCTGCAGTTCCCTCCTACACATAATGAAGAGATATATGGATGCAAAGATTTGAAATAGTAGGATGACTAGGGTGGGGGAGGGACGGAGAGAGAGGGAATGCAGAGGTTACTTGAAATGAGGGAAATCAACATCATCATGTACCCTCACTTCATTAAGGATATCCCTGATTTCTCTCTCAATATAAGAATGGAGAGGATGAGGAAAGGCGACTTTCTGGTTTGTTCTATCCTATCAACCCTTATGTTTAAAAAAAAAGAATATACAACCAAGAACTGAGGCAAACAAGTCATTGAATTACACATTTGTTTGCTTTCTAAAGTGGGAATTTGGAGCAAAACAATGCTCCCGTAAACTACGCCACTTCATTTCTCAATATCCTCCGTCATGACCTACCCACGGGAATTGATTTAAATCTGGTCAAGTCTATGGAAGAAGTGAATAGATTCTAAGGAGCCCTGTCGGAAACCACCAGAGTGTGTGCGCTGTTATCATATTGATTTTTTTTTAAATGCAGCATTCCTATTCAGATCAAACAGTTTTTGCTTGTAGCAAGCACCACACAAGATAAATATGAAGCTTTGGACACGGGTGAATGGCAACAGCAGGAAAAGACATGGGTATCTACTTCAACCCAGCTTCATTGACGCATTATCTGTCAGATGAAGACGGTCTTCTGAGATTTTCTTTTGTATCATTACAGCGTTTTAAAAGGCCCATTTTAACTAGAATTACAGACTGCACAGAGGAAAGAAAATCACTTCAAACACTATTCCTCTCCTCATTCCATCCAGTGAAAAAGCTTCACTAAGCCCGGCTGCTCCATTTATATTCTGTGCCCATAATAATTATTGATATTTTTCTTTTAAATAAAGAATGTTGACTGTTGATAATCTCCCCACACTCCCATGAACGTTAAGTCAAGGGACAAGCGCAAACTGTGAGAACCAATCATTTAAAAATATCTACATGAACGTACCACAGGCTTTTTTGTTCTGGAGGACGTGATTTGGTTTCAATGAAAGAGCTTCTTCGCGAATGTAAAGAGGAGGGAAACCTTGAACCTGCTGCAAAGTGGGTGTATGTTGTAATTAGCGGAGCTAATTGTTGGCTAATTACTGTTCCCACCCGCTGGAAACAGGTAGAGAATATTTAAGAGGTTTTTTATTTCCTCCATTCAAGAGCAAAGTTTCGTGTTTTCACATTTTCAATAAAAAGATGCTTACAACTTAGATTGCAATTTATAATGCATTATTTTAGTTCAGCAATTTTTTTTTCCCTCTATTCTTATACCAATACGGATCTATTATTAATTTTCAAGCTGTTTGTAAATATTCTGGTGCAGGGAACAGGTCTGTTTGAAGGGACTGCTGATCAAATGCAATGAGGAAGTGTTAGTAGATTGCTACAAAATTCGATTCCAATATCTGACCCGAAATGTTGCCTATTCATGTCCACTGGAGATGGTACCTAACCCATTGATTTACTCCAGCACTCTGTGTTGCATGCAAGCTTCCAGTATCAGCAGCAGTCCCTATAAAATAATTGTTTGCTTGCATTGAATTCAATGTGCTACATTTTATAGAGTCATACTGTGTGGAAACAGGCCCTTCAGCCCCACTTGCCTGCGTTGCCCATTTACCTCTAAACCTGTTCAATCCATGTCTGAAGAAGGGTCTTGACCCGAAACGTCACCCATTCCTTCTCTCCAGAGATGCTGCCTGTCCCGCTGAGTTACTCCAGCTTTTTGTGTCTGCCTTTGGTTTAAACCTGCATCTGTAGTTCCTTCTTACACACTATCCATGTACCTGCCTAATTGCCTCTTAAACTTTGCGATAGTCCCTGCCTCAACTACCTCCTCTGGCAGCTTGTTCCATACAGCCACCACCCTTTGTGAGAAAAAGTTACCCCTCAGATTCCTGTAAAATCTTTCCCCCTTTACCTTAAACCTATGACCATTGGTTCTTGATTTCCCTACTCTGGGCAAGAGACTCTGCGTCTACCCGTTCTATTCCTCTCATATTTTATTATGCATCTATAAGATCAACCTTCATCCTCCTGTGCTCCATGGAACAGAGTCCAGCCTGCTCAACCACCCTGGGGTCCTGGCAACATATTTGCAAATCTTCTCTGCTCCCTTTCCAACTTAACAACATCTTTCCTATAACATGGTGCCCAGAACTGAACACAATACTTTGAATGCAGCCTCAGCTTTGCCTAGCAAGGACAGTTATGACATTAACTTATCACAAGTTAAAGAAGCTAATGCACGATTAGAATTGCAGATATATCCAGACTGTGCAGCATGATATCTGCATTGTAGTGGAATTGATTGCAGGCATTTCCAGTAAATGAGGGAACTCAACTCTGTGAAGGATGCTCTTTGGTCTGCCCAAAACTTGTTGGTCTCCCAGCAGAGCGAGATGTCCGTCAGGGAATGTTGCCAACTGGCCCGCTCCAGACTGCAGGAGTACGTGCTGAGGGACGCACCGAGGCTCGGTGCAGCCAACGCCAAGGCTCTGTTGGGGAGGACCACTGTCTAGGATCCTTCCGCTGCTGGACGTTAGTCAGAGGGTGGTGAATCTGTGGAATTCTTTGCCACAGGAGGCGATGGAGGCCAAGTCAGTGGGTATTTCTTAAGGCAGAAATAGATAGATTCTTGATTAGTACGGGTGTCAGGGGATATGGGGAAAAGGCAGGAGAATGGGGTTAGGAGGAAGAGATAAATCAGCCATGATTGAATGGCGGAGTAGACTTGATGGGCCGAATGGCCTAATTCTACTCCTATCTCTTTTGACATTATGGGGCAGAGTTGGGTGCGGACCAGAGGGAGTTGAAGATGATGGTTTATCCCTATTGCTCTAAAAAGTAAAAGTCATGAGTTAGTAATAGCCACTGACTAGATAAACAGGGTCTGATTAGGAACAGTCAACATGGATTTGTGCCTGGAAGGTCATGTTTGACTAATCTTCTTGAATTTTTTGAAGAGGTTACTAGGGAAATTGACGAGGGTAAGGCAGTGGATGTTGTCTATATGGACTTTAGTAAGGCCTTTGACAAGGTTCCTCATGGAAGGTTGGTTAAGAAGGTTCAACTGTGGGTATAAATGCAGGAATAGCAAGATGGATTCAACAGTGGCTGAATGGGAGAAGCCAGAGGGTAATGGTGGATGGCTGTTTATCGGGTGGGAGGCAGGTGAATAGTGGGGTGCCTCAGGGATCTGTGTTGGGTCCTTTGTTGTTTGTCATGTACATCAATGATCTGGATGAAGGTGTGGTAAATTGGATTAGTAAGTATGCAATTGATACCAAGATAGGGGGTGTTGTGGATAATGAAGAGGATTTCCAAAGTCTACAGAGTGATTTAGGCCATTTGGAAAAATGGGCTGAAAGATGGCAGATGGAGTTTAATGCTGATAAATGTGAGGTGCTACACCTTGGCAGGACAAATCAAAATAGGACGTACATGGTAAATGGTAGGGAATTGAAGAATACATTTGAACAGAGGGATCTGGGTATAACCGTGCATAGTTCCTTGAAGGTGGAATCTCATATAGATAGAGTGGTAAAGAAAGCTTTTGGTATGCTAGCCTTTATAAATCAGAGCATTGAGTATAGAAGCTGGGATGTAATGTTAAAATTATACACGGCATTGGTGAGACCAAATCTGGAGTATGGTGTACAATTTTGGTCGCCCAATTATAGGAAGGATGTCAACAAATAGAGAGAGTACAGAGGAGATTTTCTAGAATGTTGCCTGGGTTTCAACAACTAAGTTACAGAGATAGGTTGAATAAGTTAGGTCTTTATTCTCTGGAGCGCAGAAGGTTAAGGGGGGACTTGATAGAGGTCTTTAAAATGATGAGAGGGATAGACAGAGTTGATGTGGACAAGCTTTTCCCTTTGAGAATAGGGAAGATTCAAACAAGAGGACATGACTTCAGAATTAAGGGACAGAAGTTTAGGGGTAATATGAGGGGGAACTTATTTACTCAGAGAGTGGTAGCGGTGTGGAATGAGCCAGTGGTGGAGGCAGGTTCATTGGTATCATTTAAAAATAAATTGGATAGGCATATGGATGAGAAGGGAATGGAGGGTTATGGTATGAGTGCAGGCAGGTGGGACTAAGGGGACAAATAAATTTGTTCGGCATGGACTTGTAGGACCGAGATGGCCTGTTTCCGTGCTGTAATTGTTATATGGTTATATGACTTGGCCTCCACAGCCGTCTGTGGCAATGAATTTCACAGATTCACTACCCTCTGACTAAAGAAATTCTTCATCTCCTCTCCAGAGGTTCTCATGTATTCCAGATCCAACTCTCCTGACTTGTTCCCTGAAGTACGTGCTCCTAAAATTTATCTATGTTGACCCCCATGGAGGCCTTCATAAGTTCAAAAGTGAATTCATTCAGAATTAGGCCATTCGGCCCATCAAGCCTTCTCCGCCATTCAATCATGGCTGATCAATCTCTCCCTCCTAACCCCATTCTCCTGCCTTGTCCCCGTAACCCCTGACACCAGTATGAATCAAGAATCTATCGATCTCAGCCTTAAAAAATATCCATTGGCTTGCCCTCCACAGCCTTCCGTGGCTGTGTCTGGCTTCCAATCCTGTTTTAAATTTATAATATTACATCAGGGTACATAGCGACCTGTTCCAATGCTTCATTTCCTTGGCTTTAGCACAAAAACATTTTTTTTTTTACAGGAAGAAAGCATAACCATTTGCAAATTGATGCACTGTACTTAACTAGAATTTTTATGAAGCAATTCAGGAATAAGAACTCATCATGCAACCTTGACCCGCTCGTGAAATTGGTGTCATTCAGTTAGAACAATCTTTAACACGACTACATTATCTGTTCCTCTTTGTACTTTGCCCGAGGTGAGACAGGAATTCTATTTGCGTCTGTGTTGTTTTTAAGTGGAACATTAATTTTGTTTAATTTAATGAAATATTTAATTTAATATTTTCAACGCAAGGACTGATCAATCAATTAGTTGAGAAATTAATATGATTTACAGTCTTTAGGTGTGTACATCATTTATTGTACTGTGCTCCTGATGAAGTACTGTTGAAACAGTGCTGATAATCTACTAGCTTTTCAACTATTTTTCAACAGCAATTAGAAGTTTGAAGAAAAAAAATAAAGGCAGTCTTTCTACTGCTGCCGAACAATGAATGCAGATGTAAAAATCCTCCTTTTACTTTTAATTTCATGCTTTTTTAATGTTCCTTATCAACAAAGGGTTTGCGAATTAGGTTACCAGCTGGTGGGACGGTTTAATCTTGCATTTCCTCGTGCCCGCTTTAATTTTGTTCCGTTTTTAATTTCTTGCCACTAAATTACATGATTCAGTAGTTTAACCTCGACCATGACAGTTGAAATGTAACATTTCCAAGTAGCGTCAGTTATTTCACAATTCTTTTTGTGAATATTTAAGCCATTACGGCAGACTTTGAAACAAGGAACTAGAAGCCTTGGTAACCTTGGCTGGGCATTTGGACACCTAATTGAAAGCAATTTGGAGTGTGACGTCTTAAGATGGGGAAGCAAGTTGCTTTTGTTAAGTGTAATGTTGGTATCTCTACCAGCGCAACAATTGGAACATAGAGCTGTACAGCACAGAAACGAGCCCTTCGTCCCACAATGTTTGTGCTGAACATGATGCCTAGTTCATCTGCCTGTACATGATCCATATCCCTCTATTCCCCTCACTTCCATGTGCCTATCTTAAACACCACTATCATATCTGCTTCACCACCACCCCTGGCAATTCATTCCAGGCCTCCTATGTCAAAAAACGTGTCCTGCGCATCTCTATTATATTTCGCCCCTCTCATCTTATAGTTTTGCCCTCTAGTGGAGGGGGAGGGGGGAGATTCTGGCTGTCTACCCCAATCTATGCCTCTCATCTATATTACTAAAAGTCTGATCTTGATCGCTTTTGGCCTGCTGTGTTGCGATTTCCGAGAGAACGCCACCACCTACGGCCGTCATTTTTGGCCACCTCAATCAGAACCCCCCTCCGCCTTCCGGGACCAGAGGATATTTCCTATTGATGAAAAATCAGAGATATATTAATGTTTTTTATTTAAATTGCCATTCTCCCTGCTGCCCCCGCTGGCGGCAGGGGGGAGGGACTATAAAACCTGGAAGTGTAGTCCCTCACTCAGTCTCTGCCAGACCCAGGAAGCGAGAGGGTCACGGCTCTCTGAGCTGCAAATAACACTGAATGCACGTCTACTCCACGGTGAGTCCCCTCGATGCGGCTGTAAAGTGGCTGCTGCCCAATTATTTGCCTCGCCTTTTTAACAAGTTTGTGTTCACAAAATGAATTTTGGTTGTCAGGTGGCTGCAGCCCAATTGTTTGCCTTGGCTTGGCTTTTAAAATCGTTGCAACAGTTGGATGCCAGCCCAAGAATTCATTCGGCCCACAATGTCTATACTAGCCCTCTGGAACCAGTACCTTCGGCCCTCACCACCCATACTAGCGCAACAGACAGCCCCCCCACTGGCGAGCAATATTGGAATTGGTGGAGAAGTGGAATATTGCGTTGGTGACCAGCCCTCCTATGTGATGCTGGGACACAACGATAATAAGAATTACTTATTCTAGTAATTATATATACTTCTTTATTTACGTCTCCCCTCGACCTCTGACATCCAAGTCTATCCAACCTTTCTCCCTGTTGATGAATCTCTGTAATCCAGGCAGCATTCTGGTAAACCTCCTCTGCAACTTCTCCAAAGCCTCCACTAATTTCCTGTGATGTGGCAACTAGGACCGCATGCAACACTCCAATTTATCCAAAATCCTATAGAGCTGCAGGTAAGAAAAGGATTAGGTAGGTGCTTTACATGTAATGACCACATTTAATCCGCAGTTAAATCATTTTAAAGCTGTAAATATTTGTAACCTAGTGTTCTAGATACTTTATCCAGAACATGAAGACTTTGGGCGGTCGCGGTGGCACAGGGTAGAGTTGCTGCTTTACAGCGAATGTGGTGCCGGAGACCTGGGTTCGATCCCATTTACGGGTGCTGTCTATGGTGTTTGTACTTTCTCCCAGTGACCTGCGTGGGTTTTCTCCTAGATCTGTGAGATCTCCTCCCACATTCCAAAGATGTACAGGTTTGAAGGTTGTCTTGAAGAATTGGCTTGGTGTAAATGTAAAAATTGTCCCTAGTGGGTGCTAATGTGCGGGGATCGCTGGTCAGCACAGACCCGGTGGGCTGAAGGGCCTGTTTCCGTGCTGTATCTCTAAACTAAACTAAACTAAACTAAACTTGAGAGCTGCCATCACTTCTGGTAAATATGCTCTTCAGTAATGCTTCAGTACCATGCAAAATATCAATATAGTTTAGTTTAGTTTAGAGATACAGTGTGGAAACTGGCCCTTCAGCCCACCGAGTCTGCACTGATCAGCAATCCCCACACATTAACACTTTCCTACACACACTGGGGACAATTCTTTTTATAGAGTCATCGAGTGATACAGTGTGGAAACAGGCCCTACCCCACACCTTGCCCACATGTACCAGCTACTCTAGTCCCACCTGCCCGCATTTGGTCCATATCCCTCCAAACCAGTCCTATCCATGTACCTGTCTAACCGTTTCTTAAATGTTCGGATAGTCCCTGCCTCAGCTACCTCCTCTGGCAGCTTGTTCCACACACCCTTTGTGTGAAGAAATTACCCTACAGATTCCCAATAAATCTTTTCCCCTTCACCTTAAACCTATGTCCTCTGGTCCTTGATTCCCCTACTCTGGGCAAGAGACTGTGCATCTAGCCGATCTATTCTTCTCATGATTTTATACACCTCAATAGGATCACCCCTCATCCTCCTGCGCTCCAAGGAATGGAGTCCCAATTCTGTTTACATTTATACCAAGCCAATTGGCCTACAAACCTGCACGTCTTTGGAGTGTGGGAGGAAACCGAAGATCTCGGAGAAGACCCACGCAGATCTCGGGGTAGAAGGTACAAACTCCGTAAACAGACAGCAATCGTAGTCGGGATCGAACCCGGGTCTCTGGCGCAGTAGCTCTGCCGCTAAGCCACCGTGCCTCCCCGCACCCCACAGCTGGCAGCTCATTCTCCAGGCTACAAATATGCAATCCGCATTGTAAATTGTATATTGCATTCAAATGAGCAGAGGTCGTATTGATTAATGGATGGACAGCTTGCCAAATGATGGTGAAATGAATGTGCATATTAATTGACCGTGTCAAATTAATATCCCCTGATCATCTCCCTGCATTCGATAGAAATCTCATATGACATTGTGTTAAAATTACTTTTCAGTGCTTAACACCCAAGAGAAGGTTTTGGTACGCGGTAACTAAAGATCAGGTGTGATTGACCGCGGTTTTGTCCGCCGTAGAAAACAATTTATGGGGATGCATTACAGCACGGTTTGGGAACAGCTCCATCCAAGATTGCAAGAAATTGCAGAGAGTTGTGGATGCGGCCCAGACCTTCACACAAACCAACCTCCCTTCCATTGACTCCATTTAAACGCTGCCTCGATCAAGGACAAGTTTCACCCTCATTCCCTCTTCTCCCCTCTCCCCTCTCCCAATGGGGAAAAGGCACAGAAGTGTGAAAACACACACCTCCAGATTCCGGGACATTTCATCCCAGCTGTTATCAAGCAACTGAGCCATCCCTACACAATTCAAAAGCAACCCTGAGGTACTATCTACCTTATTGAAGACCCTCAGATTATCTTTGATCGGACTTTACAGGAATTATCTTGCACCATAACTTATTCACGATATTCCCTTCATCATTTACCTGTACACTGGACAGCTCGATAGTAATCATGTATCGTCTTTCTGCCGACCGGTTAGCACGGAACAAAAGCTTTTCACTGTACCTCGGTACGCGTGACAATAAACAAATGACTAATTTATACATAGATTTCCTCACCAACTCTTTCTGTCCATCATTTCTGAATGCTATTAACCTGCACTGCTTAAAAACAAGTATGTTAGTCAGCATTTTGATGTACCTTTCCTTATCTGATGCGATGATGTGCGCCTCTATAACACACTGTATTGATCATCCAGTCCTAACCTGGCAGTGGTTTAAAAATAGTAGCTATAAAATGACAAAGTCATTCGTCATGTCATTTCAGTCAATGAATGTACAGATGTCCCTCGACTTGCGTAATAGGCGATGTATGTGAAGTCACACTTACGTAAGTCATTCTTTAATCCCACTGCTGTATCTCTGAGTTGCGAGTCTCGGTAGCTGTCGCTTGCGGCTGTTTCCACAAGTCAGTCAGCTGTTGTCATGGGTACTCCTCTGTGGTCCCCACGTCGGAGCTCCCCTCTGTGGTCTCCTTGTCGGAGCTCTCCCTATTGTCCCCACGTCGGAGCTTCTCCATGTCTGAGCTTCCCCGTGGTCTCCATGATGGAGCTCCCCCATGGTCTCCATGATGGAGCTTCCCCATGACCTCCGTGTTGGAGCTGCCCCCATGGTCTTCGTGATGAAGCTCCCCTGTTGTCTCCACGTCGGAGTTCCCCCATGGTCATCGTGTCAGAGTTCCCACGTGGTCTCCACATTGAATAGTAAGTTTCCACATGCGCAGCAGCACCTACGTTTCTAACTTACATAACATCTGACTTGCACGGGACGTCACACTTACATAAGTCAGGGAGCATCGCTATTTATTGAAACCCTCAGTGGAAATCTAAAAGAGAATAGATAAAACTGTTAAACACATCCATGAGGGTTCGATCCTGACTACGGGTGATGTTCGTGTGGAGTTTGTATGTTCTCCCCGTGACCCGCATGGGTTTTCTCCGGGTGCTCCGGTTTCCTCCCACACTCCAAAGACGTACAGATTTGGAGGCTAATTGGCTTTGGTAAAATTGTGAACTGTTCCCAGTGTGTGTTGATTAGCGTGTTAGTGTCGTACCTGGTGTACCTAGGTTGTGCTAATGTGCGGTGATCGCTGGTGGGTGCGGACACGGTGGGTCCAAGGGCCGGTTTCCACTCTGTATCTCCAAACTAATCTAAACTAAACTAAACTAAACTAAACGGGTCTCGACCAGAAACGTCGCCCATTCCTTCTCTCCAGGGATGCTGCCTCACCCGCTGAGTTACTCCAGCATTTTGTGTCCACCTTCGATTTGAACCAGCATCTGCAGTTCTTTCCTACACATAAACTAAACCAAATCTCTAAACTAGACTAAACTTAAGGGCCTGTCCCACCCGGGCGTCATTTGCGGGTCACTTACGTGACATAATTTACTTGTCATGACGCAAGACGCACGTGTCGTGTCACGCACGTGAAGCGCACATGGTGACGTAGGCAGTGACACACGGCCGCGCGAATCGCCCCAGGATTTTCGTGCGTGCGTGACTCGCAAATGACGCCCGAGTGGGACAGGCCCTTAAATCTCTAAACTCAGACAGGCGTTTTACCTGGTGTTCACAGAATGATGGAGGACAGGTGATAGACAGAAAATCCTGGAGTAACTCAGCGGGACAGGCAGCATCTCTGCAGTGAAGGAATGGATGACGTTTCGGATCTCGACCAGAAACATCACCCACCAGAGATGCTGCCTGTCCAGCTGTTTTACTCCAGCATTTTGTGTCTGATATGTTCAGTTTAAGCCAGCACGTGCAGTTCCTTCCTGCACATGATGGAGCTGATGGTAATCCAGCTATTTGGGACCTGGAGGCATCTTTTTAACTTACCTGTATGGCTGATATAATTGTAACAGTCTCATTTTGCGCTAATTGACAGATGGCTTTACTTAGCCATTGCCAGCAGAGGAGAGAGTATTGATTGCAGCGCTGAGATGATTGTCAGATGTGTCACAATTTTATGAGCCATCGGGCCATTTGGGTCATTTTCAGTGATGAGCCAGCTGTTTGAAAAGTGCTGTCTGAACTGGGCTCAGAATTCAAATTGGATTCTTCTGTTTGAAATTTATTGAAAGCCTGTAGAATCTGCAGAGGTGTCAAAAAATGTTCTGCATGAACAGAAGTGTAAAAAAGAAAAGTTTGCTTTTCTATGGCATTGTCAGAAAGTGTCCACTTTCTTCCCATGGAAGCTATTTTTGTTTGGAGATATAGCATGGAAACAGGCCCTACACTGCTCCGCACTGACCATCGATCCCCATTACACTAGCACTATCCTACACACACTGAGGACCATTCACAACTTTTTTTTAACCAAAGCCAAATTAAGCTGCAAACTTGTACGTCTTTGGAGGGTGGGAGGAAACCAGAGCACCCAAGGAAAACCCACGCAGGTCACAGGGATCATGGCCAAACTCTGTACAGACAGCACCCGCAGTCAGGATTGAAGTCAGTCTCTGGGGCTGGAAGGCAGCAATTCTACCCTGCTGTACCTGCATGCTTACTTTCAGTGTCTGGGCTTGAGGTGTAGGAAGAGATGTGTGGTTGGGAATTTTCTCTGTAATACAGGAGGCCGGGAGGCGACCTTATTGAAATGTACAAGATCTTGAGGAGCATGGCAGTCTTTCCCGAATTTTAAAGCTAGAGGGCGCTGGCTTAAGGTGAACATGAAGAGTGATCTCAGCAGCAACTCTTGCCCTCTGTTACCAGAATGAGCTGCCAGAAGCTATGGAAGCAGATAAAATTATGTCTTCTTAAATAAGAAGGGTCCCAAACCAAAATATCACCTGTCCATGTTCTCCAGAGATGCTGCCCGCTGACCCGCTGAGTTACTCCAGCACTTTGTGACTTTTATATATGCATTGGATAGGGATGGGCTAAATGCCAACACATGGGACTAGCCCAATATGCCAACTTGGACAAGGTGGGCCGAAGGGCCTGCTTCTGTGCTGTACACCGCCATGGCTGAACTCTTATCCTTTATTTTGTTCGGCTATTCCAGAATTTGGGGTCTGGAATGGAAAAGCAGAGGAATATAAGAGACTATTGCCCGAGGTGGGAGGACGGATTATTGAATATTGCTTTCTGAAAAGGTAATGACATAAAAACTGTAGAAGATAGACAGGAGAGAGAGTGAACATAGCGGTGAGTCCAAGGGAAGTTGACATTTGGCTGGATGTTTAACTTGCACCCTTTCAGAAATAAAAGTCAGGCTATTTCTGGAAGAGGCAATCAATATCCAATGCCAATTTTACATCAGACTGGCAAGATGGTTCTATTTATTTAAGCAGAGAGAAAATCAACTGAAGAGACTGATGGTGAGGACGAAGGCAGAATAGGGAATGGGATGTTTGTGAAAGGAAGAGGAAGAATCTTGAAACTCAGAATTTTCAGTTGGAGATTAATTGTAAAATCCTTTGACAGCATTGAAAGAATGAAGGATTTTTCGTACGCAGGTGATTTTCAAGTTTGGTTTAGAGATGCAGCGTGGAAACAGGTCTTTCGGCCCATCGAGTCCGCGCCGACCAGCGATCATAATATTACAGAAGCTAATTCACCTACAAACCTGCATGTCTTTGAAGTGTGGGATGAAACAGGAGCAGCTGGAACAAACCCACGCAGTCACGGGGAGAGCGTACAAACTGGGGCACAGACAGCACCCATAGTCAGGATCGAACCTGGGTCTCCGGCGCTGTAAGGTAGCAACTCTACCGCTCAGCTCACTGTAGGGGTGGCCATTCTAAGGGATATCTCAACACCACAATGGGTGATTGGAACCGATTGCAGGCTCAGATGAGGTTGCTTTCTGCATTTAATTTTCCCCATCAAGAGGAGCTGAAGGTAGCTTTTATTTGTAGGCTTCTTTAGTTTGTGCAATTGCTACAAAACACAAAAGGAAAATCAAAGAGAAAAAAAAACAGGTGCATTGGAAGTTACGCAGCATCGAGGGGCAGGTTTTTTTTAATTTCCTTCGAGCAGCCACTTCATCAGTCTGTCTCCAAGTGATTGCATGTTGACAGCATGGGCGTGAGTGCAGAATGCGTGCTTACCACCACCACCATCTCTCGCTGCGCCTTTTTCTTTCCAGTTGAGAAATTTTGCTACGGATCTTGAATTGGAGAGGGCTGCTGCAAGTTGGCAAAAAGAACAACACTGCGCCTCCCTTATTAGTGCAGCTCTCTCACCGAGTGTGGCTGGATTCTCAACGCAGAAGCTTTGATACGCCTGGCTAATTAAAGCACAAAATCTGTCTCGGGGTCGTCCGGGGAATGATTCCCGGGAGTCCAAGTGGAGAACGTGGTGCATGGAAGATAGCGGCAGGCTTTTGGAAAACTCTCTCAAGCTGTTAAGGATTACATGCACATTGAATTTTAGAAAACTCCAGAGGAACTGAAGCACCATAGCGTGAAAACTAGTCGCTAAATTCCACCAATTGCCAATGATGTGCAGGATGGGCAAGGTTAATTGGGGACTGCAATCTTTAACAATGTCAGCTGGGCATCACTGATCAAAGTTAAAGCAAACCTCTCCGTTAAAAGGTGGTCCTTTTTGACGCCAGGCTTCAAGACGATGTAAAAAAAACACATGATTGTCAGACTTATAATATCTTCAGCCATCATGGGCTGACTCTCGAAGGCAAATCCTTGCTCATTTCCTCATGAAGAGAAATATCTCCCGCTCCATGTATAGCACAGACACTCCAGTTGAGTCTTGTAGATCCGTTATTCATACCAGCGGCGCAGCGGTAGAGTTGCTGCCTTGCAGCACCAGAGACCCAGGTTTGATCTTGATTAAGGGTGCTATCTGTACGGAGTTTGCACGTTCTCCCTGTAACTAACCGTGTGGGTTATCTCTGGGTGCCCCACACCCCCAAAGACGTACAGGTTTGTAGGTTAATTGGTTTGGTAAAATTGTAAATTGTCCCTCTATGTGTAGGAGGATAGTGTTAGTGTGTGGGGATATCTCTGGTCGGCGTGTACTCAGTGGGCTGAAGGGCCTATTTCCCGCGCTGTATCTCTAAACTAAACAGAACAAAACTAAATAAAATTAAAGTATATTAATTAAAGCATACATTTAATTAAGATTGTAGTTTGAGGATTTACAATTTACAATTTAGAATGTCCCATCCAGGCCCACATGCACAGTTGCGCAGTGGGTAGAGCTATGGCCTCAGAGACCTGGATTCAATCCTGACCTCAGGTGCTGTCTGTGTGGAGTTTGCATGTTTTCTCTGTGACCGAGTGAGCATTCTTCAGAATGCTCACTGGAGTGCCCACATCCCAAAGATGTACGGGTTGATTGGGCTCCGTGAAAATCGCCCCTCACGTGTAGGCAGTGGATGAGAATGTGGAATACCCGAGAACTAGTGCAAATGGTCAGCATCGACTGGCTGGGCCGAAGGGCCTGTTTCCGCACTGTATCGCGAAACAAAAAACGAAATATGTTAACAACATGTGGGATAGTTGAAGAAATCCACTCTGTGGGAGGCATAGGAAAGAGAATGGGAGAAGGGGAAATTCAAGGAAAAGGCCAAATTGAAAAAAAAAAATCAGCTTTGTTCCCTTCACATCAATAGAACAACCGCACAGGGTCTTACTGATGTAGTTATGTTGCCTGGTTTTTCAGTAAGACCCTGTTCTATTGATGTGAAGGGAACAAAGCTGATTTTTCCTTGAATTCCCAAGACAGTTTTCAATTTAAACCAGTAATACAAAAAAAAATGTTGTAGCATGGGTCAATTATAAATGTGAATAATTAAAATCCTTCAAGTTGCTTTTTTTGCAAACAGTGTATGTTGTGCTGTGGTTTCACTTGGGAAAAATTGCACATTGACGAAAGATTGCTACTCTCAGCAGTTCCAGCTCGGTCTGATCCCCAAGGACTTCTATTTCTACCACATCATCACCTTCAGCGTCTAATTTTTCTCTTCCCATTTCATATCATGTGTCCATGTGCGTACAAGGTCAGATGCCTTTGTTTTATATAAATAAACCAATGCAACAAATGCTGGTGACTTAGGAATGCTGTGTTTAAGAAAGAACTGCATTTGCTGGAAAAATCGAATGCTGGCGAAACTCAACGGGTGAGGCAGAATCTATGGAGCGAAGGAATCGGCGACGTTTCGGGTCGAGACCCTTCTTCAGACCAAAGATACTGGAGGAGCAAGATAGGCCACTCCTCCGAAATCCAATGGGCTGACGTGTAGTACGTGATGGAACGTCACGGCTGCCATTTGTCCGATATGCCTCCTGCTGTGTAATCCGCTCTCTCATCAGTGTTGTAGGGAACAGTGTTTGATATAGTGCATCTATCACCTCACATATTTTAGTTAACGTTATTGTAAATGTTTTTCCCCTGTTCCCCCATTTCCCTCCCATCTTTCCTCCCCAGCAGCCACCTTTGCGTAGTTTCCCTTGCGCTGTCTGTCCTGCTGAGTTACTCCAGCTTTATGTCCATCTTCGATTTCAGAGTTAAATAAAATTTCTCACGGGGGGCTTTTTGCGTCTACCCCGTCTACCCCCTCCCCCCCTTCCCCCCTTCCATCCCAACCTCAGCCTCACGGACACTGTGGGGGCAGACCGGTAAAATGGCGTCGACAATCACACATGTGATACTACGCTTTTTTTGCTGAGTGGCGCATCTTGCTCCTCTAGTATCTTTGCTTCAGACTGATGTCGGGGAAGGGCGGGGGTGGGGGGGGAAAGAAAGGAAGAGGCGGAGACAGTAGGCTGTGGGAGAGCGGGGAAGGGGAGAGGAAGGAGGGAGAAAGCAAGGATTTGAGGATTAGAGTTGGAGGGAAGAAGGAATCACAGTGGGGGGCAGTGAGTGGAGGAGAACTTCTTCAAAGTAGAGGAGATTTCATAGTGCAGTGGACGAAATGTTTAAGAAAGAACTGCAGATGCTGGAAAAATCGAAGGTAGACAGAAAAGCTGGAGAAACTCAGCGGGTGAGGCAGCATCTATGGAGCAAAGGAATAGGCGGCCTTTCGGGTCGAGACTCTGCTGTGATGCTGTTAGTTTAGAGATAGACACAGCATGGAAACAGGCCCCTTCGGCCCACCAAGTCCACGTCGACCATCGATCACCTGCACACGTGTCCCACTTTCGCATCCACTCCCCCCAACGCAAAAGGGCCAATTTACAGAGGGGCAATTAACCTACGGTCCCACACGTCTTTGGGATGTGGGAGGAAACTGGAGCACTCGGAGGAAACCCACGCAGTCACAGAGAGAACGTGAAAATGCTACAGGAAACAGTAATAAACTAAACTAAACTAAACTAAAGCCAGGATCTGGATCAACGCGGTTCTCCGGTGCTGTGAAATAGCTGCCCTGCCAGCTGTGCTGCCCCATAGAAATAAAAGTATGACAAATGGATTTAGTCATATTCTGAATAGGAAAGAACCGCAGATGCTGGTTGACACCGAAGATAGACACAAATTGCTCGAGTTACTCAGCAGATCAGGAAACAATCTCTGGAGAAAATAAATAGGTGGCGTTTCGGGTCGAAGAAGGGTTTCAACCCGAAACGTCACCTATTCCTTTTCTCCAGAGATGCTGCCTGACCCGCGGAGTTACTGCAGCATTTTGTGTCTGTTTTTCTTGTCACCGGCTTTCACCATTTCTCAGAGCTGACGCAATTTAAAAATGGTAGAATAGCTGGATTATGTTGATGAACCGTTAAGATTCAGGATGGAAAGAGTTGAGGTGTTTGGAAGAAAACTGTATTTTTTCACTCGTCACTTCATCCCTCTCTCCGTCACAGCTAAAAGCATTAAACCACTTTCTTTGGTATGGTTCCATTGTTATACTCCTCACCCACTGATCCCAACAAAATGACTTGTTTGCACGAGAATGTCAGCAGGTTTTGTGACTGCAGGAGCCTGATCCTGCCTTTCACATCCAGCAGAGTTGACTGGATTGTGATCAGAAGGAGTCCCCCGGTGTTGTATTCATACGTTAGACGGGATTATGTGCTCCACTCCAACACTAGGGCTCGACAGCAAAAGCTTCCGACTGAGAGGAGACTGCTACTCGCTGCATTAGACAGGCCAGCCTACAAGCAACAAAGCCAATGCACGATCCCCCAGATAGTGTGCATTCACATTCCCCCACTGCAATAAGCACTTAATACCATTTTACGCTTCGGATTCCAGGCGCATTGAGACTTGATTGCAATTTGAACTTGGCAGCAAGAGTGGGAAAATCTCAGTTGCTTCTCCCTGCAGCCAAAGTAATCCAAGCCTGAGGTGGCCCACACTGATGGGTTTAGGAAATGTTTTTGTACTTTTATCCTATCGCCTGGAGGAATGCAATATTTCCGATGAACTCAACCCCCCCCCCAGCCCACCCCAAACTCTCTCAAAGTCTTTCAACTTTACTTTGGGGAGGCGTTGTGGAAACAAGTCCCACCATCCGCACCAATCAGCGATCACCCTGTATGCCAACCTACACACACTAGGGACAATTTCATAACCTTACCAAAGCCAATTAACCGATAATCCGGCAGTCGGAGCTCTTCTCCGGCGATCCCCAGCAAAGGATCCCAGACTCCATGCCCCGCCCGTGGCTAGAAGCTCCGCAGACCACAGCCCCACGATGCCAAAGTCACCAGCCTGAAGCTCTACCGAAAGGCCGCTCCAATGCGCCACCATGCCGCTGTGAGGGAAGGGAACTTGCTGCCCCCCCCCCTTGGGTCGTGCTACCCGACAAGACACCAACACCGTTCGAATGCTAGGGAGAACAGGAGGTCCCTGAAATGAATATAATCAGCCATGATTGAATGGCGGAGGAGACACGATGGGCCGAATAATTCTGCTCCTATGTTTTATGGGACTTCTAACGTGAACCTTGCGCAGTAGATTAATCTTGGCCGGTGATATTCCACATCCTCCACTTAACGCTGGATTTAATGGATGCCTGCAAGATAAATTAGCTCAGGCCTCCACGCACATTGTGAAGCCAGAGGAGAGGATTTTAGAACACTGGTTATTTCATGGAGCTTGTGAACCAATGGTCTAGACTAATGATTATGAGATGAGAGTTCCAAATTCAAATCAATTAATGGACTTAAAATAGCAATGTGAAGTAAGTGACCCTGCAACTGCTGGACTGTTATAAAAAATATTTAATTCATTAATATTCTTTAGACTTCACTTTAGAGTTATGCCTCTGGAAATAGGCCCTACGGCTCACCAGATCCGCGCCGACCAGCGATCCCAAAAACACTAGCACTATCCTACACACTGGGGACAATTTACAATTTACAGAAGCCAATTAAACCATAAACCTGTACATCTTTACAGCGTAGGAGGAAACCGGAGCACCCGGAGAAAATCCACCCGGCCACAGGGAGAACGTACAAACTCCGTACAGACAGCGCCCCTGCAGTCAGGATTGAACCCGGGTCTCTGGCGCTGTAAGGCAGCAACTCTACCGCTGTGCCGCTTTGAGGGAAGGGAACGCTGAATTTGCCTTGGGTCGTGCCTAGTTCAATGCTAGTTACAGGTCCCTAAATGAATAAATATAATACACATATTGATCTAAAATAGAATTATTAGTCTTATATAACATAATAGGTTAATTTACTCATTCTAACTTACTCCAGAGCCAAGTGGGGGAGATCATCTTGCTTGCTGAGTGACTGCACATAGTTTCAAGGCTTACTCTTGCACTGGGAGTTGTGATTTTGGGACTGCAAATGCAGACTCCTGGTGGATTAACTGGGCGCAATATCTCAAGTACTCCCACTTAGTGCCCATGAGCCCAAATAGTGCCCATTTCTCAATATCATTCCCTATCTATCCAAGCAGATCAGAACCCATTTAGTGCCCATGAGCCCAAATAGTGCCCATTTCTCAATATCATTCCCTATCTATCCAAGCAGATCAGATGATAATATACATACATACATATGTCATACTAAAGTACAACAGATGGAGCAAAGAGGGAGATACAGAGTTCAGAATATAATTCTCAGCATGTTAGCAAATCAGTTCTATAGGGTTCTATACAGTTCTACAGCCCAATGTCTACAATGGGGTGGAGGTGAATTGGACAGTATCCTAGTTTATCGAGTCCACACACAAGATTAGAACTTGTTCAACCAGAGCTGAACACACATCTCGGCATCTGCACACAATGGCGTCTGTCTTGTGCTTCTTGTGCTTCTTGTGTGTGGTGGTGGAAAGATTGTTGAAACAGGGCCGCGACGTGAACGCTCTTTCCTTGACCCCCAGCCTAGTTTATGGAAGGACCATTGCTAAGCCTGATAGCAGAGAGGAAAGAAACTGTTCTGATGGTGCCACAGTTTCAAGCTTCCTGTACCTTCTGCCGGATGGGAGCAGGGAGAAGAAGGAATGACCAGGGCGGTGCAAGTCCCTGATTGTTTCCCCTGATTGCAGACGGCGTGAACTGTAGGTGGAGTCAATCATTATTTGTAGATTGATCATTTTCGTTTCCCACCAAGTTTTTTGCAACAGCTGCAGTATAACACTTGCCGGCATTGGCTTGAAGTATTCATCCCACAAGTGGTCTATATTCTTTGGTGTCCCCGTTAGAATTTGTGATGATGAGCAATATTCAACGTTTTCTCTTTTCGCTTTTCTCATGTTTCTGCCAATTTTCTCCCCTTCTCATTTTGAGTTTCTTCCTTGCTGCAAGGAATTTAATGCTGTCTTCTGGTATCTTGTTCACTGTCTGCATTAAAGTGTTGACTAAGCATTGTACTCTGACACAATCACTTGGCCTAATGACTGTGTAAAACTCCAGCATGGGAGAACATGTGAAAATGTTTAATTAAGCCTCATTGCTCTTACTGTCTCAAGAATATGCTCATCTCCTTCACGGTTAAGGTAGACAAAAATGCTGGTGAAACGCAGCGGGTGAGGCAGCATCTATGGAGCAAAGGAATAGGTGACGTTTCGGGTCAAGACCCTTCTTCAGAGTGATGTGGGGCGGGGGAGCCGGGAAGAAGAAAGGAAGAGGCGGGGACAGTGGGCTGTGGGAGAGCTGCGAAGGGGAGGGGAAGGAGGGAGAAAGCAAGGACTACCTGAAATTGGAGAAGCCAATGTTCATACCGCTGGGGTGTAAACTACCCAAGCAAAATATGAGGTGCTGCTTCTCCAATTTGTGGTGGGACTCACTCTGGCCATGGAGGAGGCCCAGGACAGAAACTTTTCATGGTTAAGATGAATACCACACATTCCAGCGCTGTGCTACAAGTCTACTGATATGCTATTGTTTTGTCAGTCATGGTTAGTTTACTTTAGAGATACATTGCGGAAACAGACCCTCAGGCCCACCAACTCCGCAGTGATCCCCGCACACTAACACTGTCCTACACACACACTAGGGACAATTATTACAATTTTACCAAGCCAATTTGGAGTGTGGGTGGAAACCGGAGCACCTGGAGAAAACCCAGGCAGGTCACAGTACAAACTCCACACAGACATTGCCCGTAGTCAGGATCAACCCCAACTCTGCCAGAGACCCACTGTGCCACCCTTCTTCAGCAAGATGGACCTCTTTCATCAAGGTCACAGTGCGGGGCAAGATAAAAACGGGGAATTAGTCTTCAAATAAACCAAAATGTCTGTATTTCTAGTCACGAATGCCTGAGTCATAAGTCTACATAAACAATGAACTGGAAACTTCTCAGCAGAAAGATTAGTTATTTACGTAATATCAAGTTGCATTCATGCAGAGAAATGCAATATGAGAATAAAATGCCAATCAACAAAAGGTAGATGGGTGAAAAACGACACCAATTGTCCCACATGCTTGGTAATGGAGTATTCAGTATGGTCACCACATAGCGTTTAGTCATTGAGTCATACAATAATACTTTACAATACAATACAATAATACATTATTAACCAAGTATGTTTTGCACAGTGTATCATACTCATACTGTGGAAACAGGCCTTTCCGCTCAACTTGCCCACACCGGCCAACATGTCACATCTACACTAGTGCACTAGTCCCACCTGCCCTGCGTTTGGTCCATATCCCTCCAAACCTCTTTTCCATGTACCTGTCAAACTGTTTCTTAACTACTGCCTCAACTACGTCCTCTGGCAGCTTGTTCCATACACCCTCCGCTCTTTGTGTGAAAAAGGTACACCCCCCCTCAGATTCCTATTAATCTTTTCCCCTTCACCTTAAACCCATGTCCTCTGGTCCTCGATTTACCTACTCTGGGCACGCGACTTTGTGCTTCTACCCGATCTATGCCTCTCATGATTTTATACATGATTTTGGCTTGCACCTTATTTTTGGCAATGTCTAGATGGCATTAAGATGTCGTGCAGGCAATTATCTGAATATTCATATTGTTTTTAAAGGAAGGGCTTGTTTTTCAAGTGAAGGTATTTCATGAAGGCTGGTTTCCTGCTTCCCACAATGGTGAATGGTACTGTTAAAAAAAACCCAGAATAAAAACTATTTGCGTGTTTTCCATTTTGAATGCAATTCAAAATTTGGGAATTTGTGTGGGAATTGTTTTTCACATTCCTTGAAGGATTGCAAACAATAAATCAATGTTAAACATTGTAAACTCACTGCAAATTAGTTTTTTAGCAAATGTGCTTTCTTAATTGTTCAAAAAAACCCTTTTATTTAGATAATTGTCAAGTGTGTGTTCCCAGTTGGTAATTGGGTCTTGACTGAAAGGAATAAAGCATGTGATCAATAATTTAGCTATTGATATCAACATTACGATAAGTTATTTTTCTAAATTGATTTCTATAAAAACACCAAGGTAGCACGGTTGCGCAGCGGTAGAGTTGTTGGCTTAAAGCCCTGTCCCACTATACGAGTTCATTCAAAGAGTTCTTGGTGGGTGGGCGGCGCGACTCACGTTCCAGCGGCCTCTGCAGTCCATCTGTCGTTTTTTAATTTTTGTCTCGTTTGTATGTAGTTTTTATTTATTTTTTTTAAACTGGGTATGTGTGTGGGGGGCGGTGGGTGGGGAAACTTTTTTAAATCTTTCCCCTGCACGGAGAACCCGACCTTTCTCTGTCGGGTCTCCGTTGTCGTTGGGGCCGAGCACCGTGGAGCGGCCTCATGCAGGAACGACTGGGGCTCCAGTCGCAGAGCTGCAGACTTACCACCATCGCGGAGCTGGCCGAGTTCGGAGCGGGAGGAGCGGTGCTGGCGCGCTGCTGCGGCCCGACCCAGGAGATTCGGGGGCTCCAGCCGCCGGCCCGGTGGACGGTGACAAGGGGAGCCCGCGGGTCCCTGCTTGAGCGACTTCTTTCGGGGCTTCCGCAACGGCGACTTCTCCCGCCCGAGTTGCGGGGTTGAGGATGGCCTGGAGCGGGGCCTTACATCGCCCGGCGCGGCTTTAAATGGCCGCGGGACTTGTTAGCGCACGCCGGGGGCTCCAACACCAAGACCCGGAGCACGGCCTTGCATCACCCAGCGTGGCTTTATAATTGCCGCGGGACTTATTTACCATCGCCCGCCGGGGGCTTTGACTCTGACATCGGGAGGAGAATGAGGAGTGCAGGGGAGAGATAAGACTTTGCCTTCCATCACAGTGAGGAGGAGATTCACTGTGATGGATGTTCGTGTAAATTGTGTTGTCTTGGTTCTTCTTCTTGTTTGTATGACTGCAGAAACCAAATTTCGTTTGAACCTCTGGGTTCAAATGACAACAAATAAATTGTATTGTATTGTATTATCCCGTGTTTGCCCTGATTCGAACTCAGAGATTTACAGTAATGGCCGCTCGTCGGTACTCGGGGCTCTCGTGGACATTTTTCAACATGTTGAAAAATCCTCACGAGTCTTCCCGATCTTACCTGCCGTTAGCGTGTTTTCCCGAGCACCTGCCGTTAGCATTACGAGCCACTAAGAGACGTCCCCGAGCTCCGACATACCCTCTACGTTCATTCTCCGTGCTTACCACGGTTTGATTTTTTTTTAAACTCGGGAGAACTCTTGAATGAACTCGCATCGTGGGACAGGGCCATTACAGCGCTTGCAGCGCCGGAGACCCGGGTTCGATCCCGACCACGGGTTCTGTCTGTACGGAGTTTGTACGTTTTCCCGGTGACTGCTTAGGTTTTCTCCGAGATCTTCGGTTTTCCTCCCACACTCCAAAAACGTACAGGTTTGTAGGTTAATTGACTTGGTTTAAGTGTAAATTGTCCCCAGTGTGTGTAGGATAGCGTTAAGTGTGCGGGGGTCGCTGGTCGGTGCGGATTCGGCAGGGCCTGTTTCCACGGTGTAAATCCAAACTAAAAACCAAACTGCAGAAATTGCAACACAGATTTCTCTCGCTACACGGTCAGTCTTTACAACATAGAAATTTGATTTCTTCAAGCTTTTCCTCTTTCAAATCAAGTGTACCGCAGTGCAACCAGGGAGGTAATTGAAAGTCCATACACAGCAATGCAAGGTCATTGGGTTGGTTTTGAAAAGAAGCTGTCAGCCAAGATAGCAAGACTTGTATTCTTTCAACGGGGGGGGGGGGGGGGGGGATTAAATTAACCAAGCTGTTGTATTTGCTTCTTAACTCTTATTTCATTGTCAAAAGCAAAGCCACTCCATTAGCCATATTATTGCTCAACATTCTATGTACTCATGTTCAATACAACCGGGGTCAAATGGGAAAATAATGTATCGTGTGAAATGAATCTAATGTAAAAATCACATTTTGAAGCACTTAAATAAGATTGTCATCTTTTCAGTCCTCCAGTTTTTTTGAAGTTAAAATATACGGGATGATTAAAGAATATGTATACAGATCCGCCGTCGATATTCCGGCAACTGGTGGTTTCACCCGGAAGAAATGGCAAATTTGCACACTTCAAATCCCCCTGGAGGTCCCCCCGAAAATGTGGCTTGAGGTGGCCGATCTTGACTTCATCGGGACTTCCGCGGGTGATTGACGGGTCAAATTTGTCCCTTGCGGCCAGGGTTCTGGAACTCTGTTCCCATAATCGACTTCTGAGGCCGACTTTGCGAGCCGGTATCTTAGCCCCCCCCTCCCCAATGTTAGTCCGGCTAAATGGATAATACATGTCACTGTATTGACATGTCCATCTGAAAGTCAAGGTAGTCTTAGCTATTTCAGTTGATGGCATTCGGGTCAACAAATCAACTTTGTGAGGTTGCTACTGACCAAGAGTTGAATTAGACCAGTTATATTAACGTTATGGTTTCATGGACAAGTCAAAGGCTGGTTTTGCTGTGATAATTGACTTGCCCCTCACTCCCAAGACCATTGAAACTTGATATATGAAGAGTGTGATGGCATCATCTCTGCTTGCTTTGTTCATAAGTTCTGGAAGCAGAATAAGGCCATTCGGCCCATCAAGTCTACTCTGCCATTCAATCATGGCTGATCAATCTTTCCCTCTCATCCCAATTCTCCCCATAACCCCTGTCACCTGTACTAATCAAAGATCTGTCAATCTCCGCCTTAAAAATATCCATTGACTTGGTCTCCACAGCCGTCTGTGGCAATGAATTCCACCGATTCACCACCCTCTGGCTCAAAACATTCCTTCTCATCTCCTTTCTAACGGTACATGTGTTTATTCTGAGGCTGTTGTCGCTGTCCTAAACTCTGCCACCAGTGGGAAAATCATTTCCACATCCACTCCATCCAGGCCTTTCACTATTTGCTGGCTGCAAATGTGGCGACATCCAAATTTCAGTGTGACCACCCTGCTCAATAGTTGGGCAAGCCACATCCACCATGTTAAGCATTCACTCTTCCCAACAGCAAACTAAAACGAGTGGAGTGTAAACTACATACCTGAGGCTCTGCAGCAACCTGCCTCAGTTGCTTCGAAGCACCGTGCCAACCCGCAAAGAGAGGAACGAGGACTAAAATTCTCGGCGAAAACTACCACTTGTAAATTGTACATAGACACAAAATGCTGGAGTAACTCAGCGGGACGGGCAGCATCTCTGGAGAGAATGAATGGGTGACACCTCAGGTCTAGAGATGCTGCATGTCCCGCTGAGTTACTCCCAAGTTTTTGTGTCTACCTTCGGTTTAAACTGGCATCTGCAGTTCATGTCTACACTGTCTGGTAAATTGTGCTCCAACTGCATTGCAGAGAATTGTGGACGCAGCCCAGACCATCACACAAACCAACCTCGCTCCCACTGACTCCATTTACACCTCCCCCAGCCTCGCCAAGGCCAGCAGCATAATCACCAATCGCATCCTGGCCATTCCCTGTACTCCCCTCTCCCATCGGGCAAAAGGTATAGACGTGTGAAAACGCACACCTCCAAATTCAGAGACACTTTCTCCCCAGCTGTTATCAGCAGCTGAACCATCCTACCAACAACTAGAGAGCAGTCCTGAGCTACTATCTACCTCATTGGAGACCCTCAGACTATCTTTGATTAGACTTTACTGGACATTATCTTGCCAAACATTATTTCCCTTTACCATGTATCTATACACTGTGAATGGCTTGATTGTAATCCTGCATTGCCTTTCCGCTGCCTGGTTAGCACGGAATAAAAGCATTCTCACTGTACCTCAGTGCACGTGACAATAAACTAAACTCAAAGTCATCTACTATGTAGACTTTGAAATGGCTGCCTTGCCATTAAAATAGTTTTAAGATTACTCTTTCACACATTTACTATCTAATTTAACTCTCTCTACTTTTCTTCTTTTTAAAGTTTAACATATGAAGTGGTACAGGAAATGTATTATGTTATTTTTGGCTTATATCATTGTAATGCACACTACTTCTAATAAATAAAATTAAAATTAAAAAATAGATAGTTTTAAGGTAGAAACATAGAAAAATAGGTGTTTAAGAAGGAACTGCAGATGCTGGAAAATCAAAGGTAGACAAAAGTGCTGGAGAAACACAGCGGGTGCAGCAGCATCTATGGAGCGAAGGAAATAGGCGACGTTTCGGGCCAAAACCTTTCTTCAGACAAATAGGTGCTGGAGTAGGTCATTCGGCACTGCATGCAGCACCACCATTCAATGTGATCATGGCTGATCGTCTACAGTCAGTACCCCGTTCCTGCTTTTTCCCCATATCCCTTGATTCTCTTAGCCCTTCGAGCTAAATCTGACTCTTTCTTGGAAACATCCAGTGAATTGGTCCCCACTGCCTTCTGTGGCAGAGAATTCCACAGATTTGCGACTCTCCGGGTGAAAAAGTTTCCCTCATATCTGTCCTAAATGGCTTGCCCCTTATTCTTAAACTGTGTGACGCCTGGTTCTGGACTCCCCCCAACATCGGGAACATTTTTCCTGCATCTATCTTGTCCAATCATTTAAGAACTGTATATGTTTCTATCAGATCCCCTCTCATCCTTCTAAATTCCAGTGAATACAAGCCCAGTCGACCCATTCTTTCATCATTTTGGAAACCTTTGCTTAAGATCTGCAAGCCGTCGTCTCCTTCCTTCTGAAGAGCACAGTTAGTAATGGGCAGAAAATGCTGGTCTTGGTATGAGCATCGACACCCTCTGGCTAATATTGCATTAAGTATAAACACCGCGTTGTACCCCTGGCTAAGAAGAAGCTACTTCAAAGGAGACAGAGGGTTATTACACTGGCTTGAAATATCGCAATACACTTCAAACTTAACATATTACTTTGATGTGCATTGATTGTTGTTTGAAAGATAAAGTGGTAGAAATAACCAATTAATATTCTGGCGTGATGAGATAGCAAATATAGAATAAACAAATTGTGGTTTGAAGTTGGAACTGGCATCATTTGTCGTTGCTTTTCTCAATATTTATTTTGCCCATGTTGATACTGCTTTTAGAAATGGGAGAAAATACCGTCCAGTCACCATTGCGATGCTGCCTAGACTGCATTGCCTATGCGGGAGTTTAGTTCGAGTTTAGAGATGCAGCGTTGAAACAGGCTCTTCGGCCCATCGAGTCCAGGCCGACCAGCAATCCCCAAACACCAGTGAATAGGATAAAGGTCTATATAGAGTGAATGTGCGGATGGTGTTTCCACTAGTGAGATAGTCAGAGGCCACAGCCTCAGAATAAATGGACGCGCCTTCAGTAAGGAGATGAGGAGGAATTTCTTTCAGAGTGTGGTGAATCTGTGGAATTCATTGCCACAGACGGCTGTGGAGGCCGTCAATGGATACTTTTAAGGCGGAGATTGGCAGATTCTTGATTAGTGTGGGCGTCAGGGGTTATGGGGAGAAGGCAGGAGAATGGGGTGAGAGGGAAAGATAGATCGGCCATGATTGAATGGCGGAGTAGACTTGATGGGCTGAATGGCCTAATTCTGCTCTGAGAATTTGAGCACTAGTTCTATTCTACACACTGGGGACAATTGACAGAAGCCGATTAACCTACAAACCTGCACATCTTTGGAATGTGGGTGGAAAGAAACTGAAGCACCCGGAGAAAACCGCCAAAGTCACAGGTACAAACTCCGTACAGACAGCACCCGTAGTCAGGATTGAACCCGGGTCTCTGGAGCTGAACGGCAGCAACTCTACACTGAGCCACCGTGCTGCCTCAAGAGATGGGGCCACACTGCGCCATAATTTACAGCTGGGCTGGATGCTGTTACTCAGTTTGCGAAATTGTGCTGTAAAGGGCCTGTCCCATTGGCGATTTTTTTCGGCGACTGCCGGCATCGTTGACTGACGAATTATTTTGAACATTTCAAAATCCGGTGGCGACAAAAAAAATGTTGCGACACTTGAGGAAACACCGCGCGTCATCACGCCGCAACTTTTTTGGTGACCTGATACCTCAGTCAATGATGCCGGCAGTCGGCGAAAAAATCGTCAAGTGGGGCAGGCCCTTAAGGAACGTGCAGAGTGCTGGCTTGTTCACCCCTTGCACATGACAATGTGAAAACTGGCAACGAACTGGGGGACAGACACCGTTACGTTTGCAGGTTAATTGGCTCGATATAAATGTAAATTGTCCCAAGTGTGTGTAGGATGGTGTAAGTGTGCGGGGATCGCTGATCGGTGCGGGCTCAGTGGGCCGAAGGGCCTGTTTCTGCGCTGTATCCCTGAACTAAAATACACTCACAATGGTGCAAGCATTGGCTGCAAGTCCAGAGAACGAATGCCTCACAGCTTTACACAAGCCACAGTGAGCATGAGTAATGTAATTCAATTCATTCGACACAACCTGAAGCGTGGCTGTGATTTTGCTTTGTTAAATGTTTTAACTCTCCATTCAATTAATTTCTATGTTTAAGTGTTTTTTTTATTAAAGTTACTTTTAATTTTTTTTTACTTGAAGAGAATTGTATTTTTTATTATTTAGTCTCTTTCGCACTCTTCCTCTATGTTTAAGTATTCAGGAACAGGGCCTTATTGCCACCATTTTACCACTCTACATTATGGAACAGGCATAGCAGGAACACTGCAGTTTTTTGCGCTAAATTGGTTTGTCCTATACGGGACCGCCCTTGTCCCGTATTTGACTGCTGCTACACGGATCGAGGTGCCTGTCGGAGCGCCACGTCCGGCCCCGCCTCACCCGGCCCGACGTAGTGCAGCCCATGGAGTGCAGCAGCAGCTCCTTGCCCGTGGCCCCGTCAGTCGACAGTCCGGCCAGCTGTCCGACCTTCGGACATTGACTTACCGCCGACACTAACACCCCGCCTTCTCATGGCAGATCGTGGGAGCATGCGTTGGATGGGGCGCCGATCTTTGCGCGCAGCCCGGGCCAAAACTCCTGAACTGGCCGTCGGCTGGCCTTTATGTGCAGTCCAGCACCCGGGCCAACTCATCATTCACCCAGCCACGGCCGAATTGGTCAACAAATTGCCGTCGGGAATTTGTCCCGTATTTTGACCTTTTGTCGCTCATTTGGGAGTGAGAAAATTGGTTGGAGGGGAAGAGCCGCACACTGTAAATGTGCCACAAGAGTATTGCCAGCAGTGAACAAAATACAGCTTGTTACATTTTATTTGGCATAGAGCGCGATAAACAATGCACATATGCCTGAAAGCAGTTCCATTGCAAATGGCCTTTACAATTGTCCTTGACATGACCATGGCAGCACAGTAGCATAGCAGTAGAGTTGCTGCCTTACAGCGCCAGAGACCCGGGTTCGATCCTGACTGCGGGTGCTGTCTGTACGGTGTTTGTACGTTCTCCCCATGACCAAATAGGTTTTTTCCGGAGCTCCGGTTGTCCACCCACACCCCAAAGACGTGCAGGTTTGTAGGTTAATTGGCTTTGGTTTAAAAAAAAATTGGAAATTGTCCCTAGCGTGTAGGGTAGTGTTATTGTACGGGGCGATCGCTGGTCGGCACGGACTCGGTGGGCCGAAGGGCACTGTTTCCACGCTGTATCACTAAACTAACTATTACTTGGAGTTCTGACAGAAAACAAGCGAGGGGAATAATGATCAGAGACTCAAGAAACTGCAGGTGCTGGTTTGTAATAAAAGACACAATGAGCTGGAGTAATTCAGTGGGTGAGTGAGGGAGATGCTGCCTGACCCGCTGAGTTACTCCAGCACTCATAGTGTCGTTTAGTGATTGGAGACACTGGCCGAGATTAAGGACGATGACAAATAGGTGAGTGAGCGGATGAACAAATGAGTAGAAACATTGACAGAGATCCTGCAGACACAAGGAAATCACGGACAGAGAAATGATTAACTTTGCTCAAGAAGAGAGGAATGTCAGCAAATTGGAAACTCGAAGGTTGGAAGTAAATGGCAACATTAGGGGACAGGGAGTGAGAGAAGGAACAGAACGTAAAATAATAAATCAAACTGACACTTAGAAAATGCATCAATCCCTCTGTTTCTACCCCAGTCTTGATGTCATGCAATGACATTGGCTGTAAAACCTACAGTAAAGTAAGAATTTTGTTTATGACCAGAATCTTTAATAAATGATTGTATCTTAGATTATTGAAAAGATGATCATTATTAGTTTCCATTAATTTCCTGCTACTTGTGTTGATTTGATAACTATGTGACCAGTGGTGTGCCTCAGGTGCTGGGCCCGTTACTGTTTGTCATCTACATCAATGATTTGATTGAGAACATACAGGGCAAGAATAACAAGTTTGCTGATGATACAAAAGTGAGTGGTTTTGCAGATAGTGAAGATGGTTGTGAAAGATTGCAGCAGGATCTGGATCGATTGGCCAGGTGGGCGGAGGAATGATTGGTGGAATTGAATACAGAGATGTGTGAGGTATTGCATTTTGGGACGTCGAACAAGGGCAGGACCTACACAGTAAATAGTAGGCCTCTGGGTAGTGTTGTAGAGCAGGGGGATCTAGGAGTACAAGTGCATGGTTCCTTGAAGGTCAAGTCGGAGGTGGATACGGAGGTCAAAAAGGCTTTTGGTACTTTATCCTTCATAGAAGTTGGGAGGTCATGTTGCAGTTGTATAAGATGTTGGTGAGACTACAATTAGAATATTGTGTTCAGTTATGGGCACCATGTTATAGGAAAGACAATGTCAAGCTTGAAAGGGTTCAGAAAAGATTTACGAGGATGTTGCCAGGACTAGAGGGTGTGAGCTACAGGGAGAGGTTGAGTAGGCTGGGTCTCTATTCCATGGAGCGCAGGAGGATTAGGGGTGATCTTATAGAGGTGGACAAAATCATGAAAATAATAGATCGATTAGATGCACAGAGTTTTTTGCCCAGAGTAGGGGAATCGAGGATCAGAGGACATAGGTTCAAGGTGAAGGGAAAATGATTTAATAAGAATCTGAGGGGTAACTGTTTCACACAAAGGGCGGTGGGTGTATGGGACAAGCTGCCAGAGGGGGTAGTTGAGGCTGGGACTATCCCATCGTTTAAGAGACAATTAGACAGGTACATGGATAGGACAGGTTTGGAGGGATATGGAGCAAGTGGGCCAAGCACAGGCAAGTGGGACTAGGGTAACTGGGACATTGTTGGCCGGTGTGGGCGACTTTGGCCGAAGGGCCTGTTTCCACACTGTATCACTCTGTGACTATGACTCTACTTCTATTGTTATCTAACGTGAACATGTATAAGGTTTGTGGACACAAAATGCCGGGGTAACTCAGCAGGACACATAGCATCTCTGGATAGAAGGAATGGGTGACGTATTGGGTCAAGACCTTTCTTCAGACTAGAGTAAGCCACGTGTTGTGAATCGAAGCGATCCTTATTATGGCAATACAGAGAACAGCACACACACATCTGGGGAGGATTCTCCCAGAGTTGTGACTATATACCAGGGCACACCCCTCAACCATGTGACCACTACCTCCCGCCAAACACAGTCGCGTAACCCTGCCACTCCTAGTGCCGAGGGTTCGCTCAGCAAGTGGCCTAACCACCAGGTGGCGCCACAAGATGTCTAAAGAAGGGTCTCGGCCCGAAACGTCACCCATTCCTTCTATCCAGAGATGCTGCATTCCCGCTGGTCAGGAGTATCTCTGGAGCAAAGGAATAGATGGCGTTTCAGGTTGAGACACTTCTTCAGACTGAGAGTCACGGAGCTATAGACCATGTCTAAATGGTTCAGCTCTTGCACTGTGTGTTCACCTGGTCTTATTCAGATGCACAGTAAAAATAATACCAATTAGAGACCATCAAATAAAAAAATGCTGTCATGAAAGATAAACATGTGAAAGAGGCATAATTTGAAGCATTAAATTGGCCGATTTAATTGATACACACGACTTTATCGCTGCGGAATTTATTTCTTGAGTTTAAAAATGTAATTGTGTTACATTAGTGATGATGGTGAGCGCTGGCTTTGGGCGACTGGAAAGAGAATAATGTTTAGAAACTACAGTTTCAGCATTAATGGAGCAACAAATGCGTGAAGACTTTGAGATTTGATTAATCTATAGTCTGTTGATTATTGCAATTTTTAATATAAGGTGTATATATATTTTAAGACACTTTTTACTGAGCATCATTTGGCTCAGTCTATTAGCTTGTTCTGTTGGTAGAACAAGTTAGTGAGGCAGACACAGAATGCTGGAGTAACTCAGCGGGACAGGCAGCATCTCTGGAGAGAAGGAATGGGTGACGTTTCGGGACGAGACCCTTCTTCAGACTGATGTCAGGGGAGTGGGCGGGTCAGAGATAGAATGTAGTTGGATCCAGTAATGCCCCTGTCCCACTTAGGAAACCCGAATGGAAACCTCTGGAGACTTTGCGCCCCACCCAAGGTTTCCGTGCGGTTCCCGCAGGTTTTTGTCAGTCTCCCTACCTGCTTCCACTACCTGCAACCTCCGGCAACCACCTACCACCCCAACCCGGGAACCGCACGGAAACCTTTGGTGGGGCGCAAAGTCTCCAGAGGTTTCCGTTCAGGTTTCCTAAGTGGGGCAGGGGCATAAGACTGGTGGGAGAACTGGGACGAGGGAGGGGATAGAGAGGGCTAGTTGAAGTTAGAGAAGTCAATGTTCATACCGCTGGGGTGTAAGCTACCCAAGTGAAATATGAGGTGCTGTTCCTCCAATTTGCAGTGGGCCTCACTCTGACAATGGGGGAGGCTCAGGACAGAAAGGTCAGATTGGGAATGGGAGGGGGAGTTGAAGTGCTGAGCAACCGGGAGATTAGGTAGGTTGAGGCGGACTGAGCGGAGGTGTTCAGCGAAACGATCGTCGAGCCTGCGCTTGGTCTCACCGATATAAAGGTGTTGACACCTGGAACAGAAGATGCAGTAGATGAGGTTGGAGGAGGTGCAAGTGAACCATTGCCTCACCTGGAAAGACTGTTTGGGGTCGATGGGGGAGGTAAAGGGACAGATGTTGCATCTCCTCCAGTTGCAGGGGAATATACCTGGGGAGGGGTGGTTTGGTAGGAAGGGACGAGTTGACAAGGGAGTTGCGGAGGGAACGGTCTCTGCGGAAAGCAGAAAGGGGAGGAGATGGGAAGAGGTGGCCAGTAGTGGGATCCCGTCGGAGGTGGCGAAAATGTTGGCGAACTATATGCTGCACATGCGGCCACTCAAATTGCCGGCGTGGAAATAGAAGCCAAGCATCTTGGATTCAGGCGTGGCATTGAAAATAGACACAAAACGCTGGAGTAACTCAGCGGGACAGGCAGCATTTCTGCCAATGGGGAACGTCTGCCATTCCTTCCGTCCAGTGATGCTGCCTGCCCCGCTGAGTTACTCCAGCATTTTGCATCTATCTTTGGTGTAAACCAGCACCTGTAGTTCCTTCCCACACATGGCGATGAAGAACGTGTGGAACGTTTATGTCTGTCCAGAGCAGATAGATGCTGAGGCCCGGGTGAAATGTGAAAGTAGATTTGGCGGTTTAGTGGTGCGGCGGGTAGAGCTGCTGCCTCACAGCGCCAGAGAACCGGGTTCAATCCTGACTATGGGTGCTGTCTGTACGGAGTTTGCACGTTCTCCCTGTGACCACGCGAACCTTCTCCGGGTGCTTCAGTTTCCTCCCACAATTCAAAGACGTGCAGGTTTGTAGGTTAACTGGCCTACGCGTGTCCGAGTAATCGCTGTTCGGCGCGGACGCGGTGGGCAGAAGGGCCTATTTCCACGCTGCATCTCTAAACTAAACAAGGCTGAGGGTGGGGCTGTGAAAGGTAAGACACGGTGGTTTGTAAGTCAGACATGGCCAGAGTAGATTAGTTTTGGAAAAAAAACGGGGTAATTGAATGAAACCACGTTTTCGTTTCTGTAATGAAAGACACACAGGAGACCAAGGTGTGAATCAGTCAGTCGGTAATTGGAGGTGGTCAACTTCCAGCAGAAAGATTTGATGGTAATGGGTAATGAGTGGATGGGGTCACTGATGTGAAGACAAACTAGAGATAGGAACGTTAACAGAGCTCTTGGGAGCATCTGAGTTAACGCGGAAGAAAAGACCAATCAAGTGCAATACAGGTAGAGAATTGAAAAGAAAATGAACCGCTATGAAATGTCGCTTTCCTTCGGGAGTAGTGGCATCATTAGGAATGTACACGACCCAATTTCATTTTAAGGGTTTTGAAGTGTCCAAGATCTAGTCTGATGATTCACCAAAGTAAAGTAGATGGCACTACGAAGGTAGACAAAAATGCTGGAGAAACTCAGCGGGTGAGGCAGCATCAATGGAGCGAAGGAATAGGCGACGTTTTGGGTCGAGACCCTTCGTCAGACTGATGCGGAGTTGGGGGGTGGGAAGAAGAAAGGAAGAGGCGGAGACAGTAGGCTGTGGGAGAGCTGGGAAGGGGAGGGGAAGGAGGGAGAAAGCAGGAAGGTGAGGACAAGGGAGTTGTTAAGAGTGGGGGGGTGGGGAGTGAGGGCGGAGCTACGGGATGTAGAGGAGACCCTGGTGAGAGCCTCATCTATAGTCGAAGAGGGGAATCTGCAGTTCTTTCTTCAATAGACTGCACAACAAATATTCAACATGTAGAGATACAATTGAGGAGATTGTACAAGAGGTTGGCACAACCATGCAACCAAGATCCCCCCTCAATCTTCTAAATTCTAGCGAGATTGCTGGGCTTGGTGGGCTGAAAGGCCTGTTTTCATGCTGTATCTGTAGTCTAAAGTCTAAAGAGAGGAAACACAGTTGCAATCATGAAGCGGGCTAGTTATTCCAGAACTTCAGAAAATAGACAAAGCTGGCCGTCATCAGTCAGGACATTGAATACAGGATGTGTAAAAAGGAACTGCAGATTCCTGGTTTAAACTGAAGATGCTGAAGATAGACACAAAGTGCTGGAGTAACTCAGCGGGACAGGCAGCATCTCTGCAGAAAGGAATAAGTGACATTTCGGGTACGTTGCGACCCTTCAGACTCAGACTCAGACCAGTCAGATTGGTTGGAGAACTGGGAAGTAGGTATGTTACAAAACCTACCTGAATCGCCATTGGGAATCTGCCCTCAGCCATGTCGGCGATTTTGGCGCTGTTTGGAGGGGGCGGGTTTAAAACGCGATTTTTACTAGGCTGTACTAATCGCACATGTTCAGCCTAGTAAATCATTAACGAAAAATCGCTGCAAGACCCGGTCGCAAAAGGTATTATTAGTTTTATCGGCCTCGATAATATAGTTCTAATAGATTTAAAATTACTGTTTCATCTCGCAACCTCTCGCAGCCCCAGGGTTTTATAGAGCAAACAAGTAAAGGTATGTACCTTATTTTTACATTAAATGGGGCATATATCCTAACCCTATAGCCTGTCAAATTATCTTAACGATTTTAGTTCATTTTGGGGCTTTTTATATCCCCAGTCTATTTCTTCTCGGCACTTGAGGGCACTAATGCTGGGCTTGGTCAACGTTCTGAAACCGGCGCGTTCCACATGAACCCACTAGAAAGCCAATTTAAATGGGCATTTATTTACAGCAATTGAACACTAAATTCCTTCCATTTGGCCTATAAATTAATGTAAATTAGATATAAAAATCATGTTATATTGTGAATTATTTGTGAATAATCTTTGGACACTTAGGCTATTTAAAAATGTTAATCTTTCCTTAAGAAATGGCCTGTTGACTATCCAAGATCACAGCTTTTTTGTAATGTCCATTGAAAATCAATAGTGAACTGGAGTAATTTCGAGTATGACATGGTCATAACTTTTTTAATACTCTGCAGTGAATTTGGTGTCAAATTAAACTTATTGTATGCTTTATCTGATGGGATAAATTGCAGACCCTTTTTTAAATCTCAAATTTTGGTAACATTGCTGGGAAGGGGGCGGGATGGAGGGAGAGGGAAAGCAAGGGTTACTTGAAGTTGAAATTTAAGTTTCAGTTCATCTCCACATTGGCAGCACAGCGGAGACTGCGCTTTATGTATATAAATGATGACTGTCTCCGCAATTCACTTGTGCCACAGAAAATAATGGCCCTGCAATCTAACAACAGTAATTCATGGTCACTTTGTTGTATCACTCAGAGTGTCATGTCTTATCTCTTCTCATTATTTCCGGTGGCTGCTTCCATTTGATCAGCAGGAAGTTGGTAAAATTAAGCTGCGGTAAAGATGGGACCATATTTGAGATACTCATCTTTTGGTATTGTAATTAACAGTGTGCAGGGTTAATCCAAAAAGAAAGTCTATTAGCGATAGAAGCTCCTCTGAATTAGTTGTCATTTTACATTGAAAACACCTGATTGGAGGTGAGGTTTTTTTCACGACCCCTCCTAAGTGTATTTGACAAGACGTGTTTAATTATTTTCGGGATAGTCATGCATCCTTTTGTCTCCTTCATTCATCTCTGCTAATGGGACTGTTTGCACAGTAGATGGAAATGGCTCTTCTTATCCGAGCCAGAAGCTTTGTTAATGCAGCTCACACACTCCCAGTAAAAATGTGTTAAGATAAAGTGGACTAAGGTCTGGGAAACGTTTTCAGCATTCAGTACAGACGGACCAGAGATGAAGGCTATTTCCGTGAATTGATGGCCCTGTTGTGAATGTATTTAAAAAAAAAATAAGAGATGCTTCTTGTCTGAGTTCTCAAGGGAAGGAGATAAAATACAGCAGTCTTCCCGAAAGGTCAAACGCGTCTCGGTAAAAGCTGTTAGATCATTTCCTTGATAGGTATTTTAAAATCGAAAATTTACTGCTTGAAATTAAATGTCTTCTGGTTGTGTTTGATTGCCTTTCCTGCTGGCTGCCTATCACGGCACATCAAGTTATCTGTTCCTCTCCTCTCCCCTTATTCCCCCGTCTAGTGGAATTTGACGACTGTGCCAGTAATCAAGACATTCGGTATCGGAGCAGTGACCCTGACTTCAAGGTGGGGAGCAATGGCACCCTCTACGCCACTCACACGCTGCACGTCCCCACGGACCAAGTGAAGTTCATAGTGACTGCACGCAATGTCAAGACTCAGGAGAAATGGGAAACGGTGGTCAAACTACATGTGAAGGCACCGGGAAGTTCAATTCACAATGACAACAAGGTATTTGCGCTCCCCCTTCCAAAGACTTCTCAGAGAGCCTGATGTGACTTTACTTTTGGACTTTAGGAACACAGCGTGGAAGCAGACCCCCCTTCAGCCCACTGGATCTGAGGAACCCCAGGGATAACTTTTTCACACAAAGGGGGGTGGGTGAATGGACCAAGCTGAGGAGGTGGTTGAGGCTGGGACTATCACAGCATTTAAGAAGCATTCGGACAGGTTCAGGGATAGGACAGGTTTGGAGGTATATGGGCCAAACGCGGGCAGGTGGGACTAGTAAGTAAGTAAGTAAGTAAATTGTATTTATATAGCACGTTTAAATCAAAGTGCTTTACATAAAATAAATAATAAAATAAATAATAAAGTTTCCGTACATCCATAGAAAAATTAAAAATAAGAAAAATTACATAACACATTATAGAATTCAACATGAACGTCCCCCCACAACAGAATCAAACATTTCCACTGTGGGGAAACGCATCAAAAAGTTAAGTCCTCTTTCTCTGTGAAACACCCGAGGTCGGGCCCATTTGTGGCCTAATGTAGTTGCACGGTGTGGGTGAGTTAGGCCGAAGGGCCTGTTTCCACGCTGTTTGACTCTATGGTTCTATAACCCTATATGATTGCATAATTTTTACAAAGGCTGTGCTGACTAAGGCATATATCTTTTTTTTAATCAAATCACCAAAAGGATTCAGATATTTTTTTTTAATCTTCCTTTTGAGTCATTTGGGCAAGAAATAATGCTGGTGTTCTAGCATTCTTTATCTCTCTCTAACATGCACTATAATAACCAATGGTTTGACATACATAGGGTCTCTTCTGTGAAAGAAAATTCTTCAAAATTCGGCATTGCACAAATTGGATTCAGATTTTCGTCTGAAAGAATGTTAAAAACAAATCTGTTTCATGTACAAATGATTTAAGCATCCTTTGTATTTATTCATTTTATAGTTCCTTTTCACTGGTGTCGCCTATTGAGAGCTTGACTGTTCATTGAGTGGTTTTACAATCATAAAAGACTGTCATTTTAAAAGGGCAAATATAACAATATTTTTTGAAAATTGAAAATATTTACACGCTGGAATTCTGAAATTAAATCAGAACGTGCTAGATGCATCTCCCAGGCCAGGAAACATCTGTGGAAAGTAGGTTTAACATTTCACAATGACGACCCTTCGTTAAAACTGGACAAGTGAGGAAGGCAGAAGATGCCAATTCACTGGATGAATTTAAAAAAGAGTTAGATAGAACTCCAGGGGCTGGTGGAATCAAGGGATATGGGGAGAAGGCAGGCACGGGTTACTGAATGTGGAAGATCAGCCATGATCACAATGAATGGCGGTGCTGGCTTGAAGGGCCAAATGGCCTCCTCCTGCACCTTTTTTCTATGTTTCTATGAAACCTGCTGATTTAAGTTGCAGAGAAGGTGATAGGGGAATGGATAGGGCTAAGAGAATACCCAGGGTGTCACGGTGGTTAACAGTAGAGTTGCTGCCCTACAGCTCCAGAGACACAGGTTCGATCCTGACTGCGGGTGCTGTCTGTACAAAGTTTCTACGTTCTCCCCATGGGTTTTCTCAGGGAGCTTCGCTTTCCTCCCACACCCCAAAGACGTACGGGTTTGCAGGTTAATTTGATTCCTGTAATTTGTAAATTGTCCCTAGTGTGTAAGATGGTGTTAGTGCAGGGGGATAGTGTTATTGATGGTGGTTAGCGCGGAAACGGTGGGCAGAAGGGCCTGGTTCCATGCTGTATCTCTAAATAAAAATGATAGGGTGAGGCCAGAGTTGCTGTAATGATAAGTTATGAATGAAATAATCTAATTGATAATTAATTTAATATCTTAAAGTTCATATTTCTCATAGCATAAAAGATCATAGCGGAGTTAAGAGATATGGGGAGAAGGCAGGAACGGGGTGCTGATTGTGGATGATCAGCCACGATCACATTGAATGGCGGTGCTAGCTCGAAGGGCCGAATGGCCTACTCCTGCATCTATTGTCTATTGTCTCATTCAGCCCATCGAGTCCATGTTGCCTTTCAGAGCAAACATATAAACATGGAAAATAGGTGCAGGAGTAGGCCATTCGGCCCTTCGAGGCAGCACTGCCATTCAATATGATCGTGGCTGATCATTCAAAATCAGTACCCCGTTCCTGCTTTTTCCCTCCTATCCCTTCATTCCGTTAGCCCTAAGAGCTAAATCTGACTCTCTCTTGAAAACATCATCCAACCCTCCAGTTATTTCTATTTTGCTTCTTCTTCACATGCCCACCTGATCTTCTCACCACTCAGCTAGACCAGTGGCAATTTACAGTGGCCATACAGCTGACCTGCCAGCCAAATGAGGGAAGTTGGAGAGAAAGAGAGGGGGCGAAAACACACACAAACGGAGAAAACCTTTAAAAGCTGTGAAATGTTACTGTAGGTAATCCCCAGCAAATTAGCCCATGCTGGTCACTGGAGATGAACTCGAGCTGAATTGGTCGGTGTTGATACAAATAGAGACTTTGTAAGAGCTGACATTGAATAGGATATGCTCAGCCAAGCACTGAGATGGATAAAGAGGTGCTGTTCTTCAAGCTTTAGACTTTACACTTTTAGAGATACAGCATGGAAACAGTCCCTTCCGTGCCGACCAGCGATCCCCGTACATGAGAACCATCCCACATGCTGGGGACAATTTACATTCTTTAGCAAACCCAATTATCTCACAAACCTGCACGTCTTTGGAGTGTGTGGGGGAGGGGGGGGGAAACCGGAGCACCCGGGTAAACCCACGGGGTCACGGGAAGAACGTATAAACTGCGTACAGACAGCGCCCGTAGTCAGGATCGAACCGGGTGCTCGGTTTACATTTTAGTGAATTAATATGTTATTGCTAACATAATATGTGTAAATATTAAATTTATGACATGTACAGACTCGACAAGTTGTTGTAAACGGTCGCGGTCTTTTAGCAACGATCAATTGTCAAATCAATGGTAGTTATTGTGGGAATGTAATTGTTCTAATAGTCAAGTTGATTTACGAGGAATAATCTCAACCCTATGTGCCAGTTAATTCAGACGGGGGCTGATAAATTGCATCAAGCTGTAGCGTGGAACATTTTTGATTAGTATTCACGTGTGCATTTTCATCTCGTTAGGCAGATCTTTGGGGCCACGTTAATAGTTGATTCCTGAAAGCCCAAGTTGAAGAGTTTTCTGTTTCATTTCATGGACAGGATGAGAAGAAGGATGTGCTGATAGAGTCTCCACAGCAGTCGGAGGATACGCTGTTCCCATGGAGACAGCGGCAGACCTCCAGCGGCCTGAGGCGACAGAAGAGGGATTGGGTCATCCCTCCAATCAATGTTCCGGAGAATTCCAGAGGGCCCTTCCCCATCCAGCTGGTCCGGGTAAGTGGCGTCAGAGGAGTGAAGCTGTTTGTGTTGTGTATCTTCCTATCCAAGCACTGTACACTGCCATTGGAAAGCCCCCATGTTCTGCACACAAAACTGCAACGCTAGATGCAAAGAATATTGTAAGCAAATGGACGTGGAATGAAGGATTTTGCATTTGTCTGTGGTGACCTATTTGTATAATTTGTCATCTGTGCATTATGATGATATTTGTTTTGGGCAAATAATTCTCTCATCTGCCAGTAACCCAGTTAACCCGTTCAGTGTTAAGGGCCTGTCCCACTTTCACAACCTAATTCATAACCTTTTTTACTCGTGGACATTTTTCATCATGCTAGAAAAACGCCCCAACCTACTTGATGCCACGAGTACCTACGACTAGCATCACGACCTACCTACGACCTTCCACGACCTCGTGACGACCATGCTGCGAGTATGAGTCAAGGGCAAACTCGGCAGAGGTCGTGATAGTGGGACAGGCCCTTAAGTCATTGCTGCAATTAATCAGTCAGTGTTAACCATAAGTTTCAAGAAAGTAAATCAATACTAAATGCCGTTTAGTACTGTTTATATAGTTATATATATTATAATTGTGATACATGTCTTTATTTTTGGTTCTTTGTTATTTATGTGTGTATATATATATATATATATATATATATATATATATATATATATATGTATATGTGCATATTATGTATGCACGTATATGTTTTTATATTTCTTTAGTCAGAGGGTGGTGAATCTGTGGAATTATTTGCCACTGAAGGCTGCGGCAAATAATTCCACAGATTCACCACCATCTGACGAAAGAAATTCCTCCTCATCTCCTTAGGAAAGGAGCATTCTTTAATTCTGAGGCTATGACCTCCAGTCCTAGACTCTCCCATTAGTGGAAACATCCTCTCCACATCCACTCTATCCAGGCCTTTCACTATTCGGTAAGTTTCAATGAGGTCCCCTACTCATTCTTCTATACTCCAGCGAGTACAGGCCCAGTGCCGTCAAACGCTCATCATATGTGAACCCACTCATTCCTGGGATCATTCTGGTAAACCTCCCCTGAACCCTCTCCCCAGAGCCAGCACATCCTTCCTCAGATATGGTGCCCAAAATTGCTCACAATGACCAGTGCCTTAGAGCCTCAGCATTACATCCCTGTTTTTGTATTCTAGCCCTCTTGAAATAAATGCTCGCCTTTATCTCTGGGTGCCAGAGATGAGAAATTCAAGACTTTGTGTACTACATATTTTGGGCCGAGCTTCTGGTTTGCTTTTTTGTTTCTCACTAGAGCTGTTTCACTGATCCCATTTAATGTGGACAATCCATCCCACCCTTGAGAAATATTATTGTTTCACAAGTGCCTGTCTCCTTCAGTGCTGTGAAAGAGCCCAGTTGAAAGACGTAACGCTGGCTAATTTACTTGTCATTGAGCTGAATGTTGTTGGCCACGGCCTGTGATTCAAAAGGGCCCCACTGGCATTGGGCCATTCAACTTGAAGCAAGTCCCAGGCTTGCATGAGGTAAAAGGTTTAGAGGTTTGAGTAAGTAAGGGGAGTGGAAAAGTTGAGGCGGTTGATGTCCCGCAGGTTGAAGAAGGGTCTCGACCCGAAACGTCACCCATTCCTTCTCTCCAGAGATGCTGACTGTCCCGCTGAGTTACTCCGGCATTTTGTGTCTACCCAGGCCTGCGTGACTTCTCAATGTACAGGGTAGGCCATTTAGAACTGTGAAGAGGAAAAACTTTTTCACCCGGAGAGTTGTGAATCTGTGGAATTCTCTGCCACTGAAGGCAGTGGAGGCCAATTTACTGGATGTTTTCAAGAGAAGTTAGATTCAGCTCTTAGGGCTAAAGGAATCAAAGGAATATGGGGATAAGGCAGGAACGGGGTACTGATTTTGGATGATCAGCCATGATCATATTGAATGGCATTGCTGGCTCGAAGGACTGAATGGCCTACTCCTGCACCTATTTTTCTATGTTTTCTAAGTGTCTACCCGTCTTGTTGAGATTCATCGTTAGGGCGGCACGGAGGAGCAGCGGTAGAGTTGCTGCCTTCCCCCTGTCCCACTTAAGAAACCTGAACGGAAACCTCTGGAGACTTTGTGCCCCACCCAAGATTTCCGTGCAGTTCCCGGAGGTTTTTGTCAGTCTCCCTACCTGCTTCCACTACCTGCGACCTCCGGCAACCACTTGCAACCTCCGGGAACCGTACGGAAACCTTGGGTGGGGCGCAAATTCTCCAGAGGTTTCCGTTCAGGTTTCCTAAGTGGGACAGGGGCATAAGTGGGACAGGGGCATTACAGCACCAGAGAGCCGAGTTCAATACCCGACTACGACTGCTGTCTGTACGGAGTTTGTACGTTCTCCTGTGACCGCGTGGGTTTTCTCCGGGCGCTCCTGTTTTCTCCCACACTCCAAAGGCGTACAGGTTTGTAGGTTACTTGCCTTCGACAAAAATTGGGTGGGCTGAAGGACTTGTTTGCGCACTGTATCTCTAAAGTCTAAAGTCTCTTCATGCACCTGTCCAAATGTCCTTTAAATGTAGTTATAGTACCTACCTCAACTACCTCCTCTGGAAGCTCATTCTGTGTGAAGCAACTGTCTTTTACAAAGAAAACTGGAAATGTATAGCAAATCGATTGACTCTTGAAGACGAATGACAGGTTAACCTTTCCGGTATGGTTTCATTGCCTCGAAGCATCAGAGAATTTTTTTCGTTGGACCTTTCATGGGTGACCTGCTTCCACTTTTGATTAAATGAGAGAATAAAAGCCCAGTAAAATAGCGGAATAATTAAGAGAAATGGTGAAAAAATGAAGAGTTTAGCTAAGTTTGGAAATACAGCGCAAAAACAGACCCTTCGGCTCACCAAGTCCACGCAGACGCAGCGATCACCCCGTACACTAACACCATCCTACACACACACTACGGATGATTTGACAATTATACCAAGGCAATTAACCTACAAACCTGTGCTTCTTTGGAGCGTGGGAGGAAAGCGAAGTTCTCGGAGAAAATACCCGCAGGTCAACGGGGAGAACGTACAAACTCCGTACGGACAAGACCCGGAGTCGGGATCGAACTGGGTTCTCTGGCGCTGTAAGGCAGCAACTCTATCACTGCGCCACCGTGCTGCCCAGGGGTAAGGAAAAGTACGAAAGTGAAGACCTTGAAATCATGAGACACTTAACAGGCCCGTAAGAAGCTTTTCAAAAAGGGGGGTGGCATGACAGGATTACAAAAAACTTAATGTGAAATAATGTGTGCGCTGCGCACATCACGAGCGCGAAGCGTGAAGTCCCTCGATGCCGGGGTCCCAGCTTTTTTTTTTGTGACTTTTTTCTTAAGGGGAAAAAAAGGTGGATGCGGTCACACCCAACGCACCCCCCCTTCGGACGGCCATGCTTAAGCAGTGTTGAAGACGGAGAATGGTTGGAAATAGTTAGTGTTATTTTAAGTTAAACTTTTGTTTAGGCGAATGATTGCCTGCTCTCTCTCTCCGCCATCTGCCTTATTTTACCCAAAACACCATTATCGGTTTTAGTTTTAGAGATACAGCGCGGAAACAAGAACTTCGGGCCAACGAGTCCATGCCGACCAGCGATCCCCGCTCACTAACACTGTCCTACACACAATGGGGATAGTTTACAATGTGACCAAGCCAGTTAGCTAACAAACCGGTGCCTGTTTGGAATGTGGGAGGAAACCGGAGCGCCCGGAAAAATCCCACAAAAACCACGCAGGTCACAGGGAGAACGTACAAACTTCATATCAACAGCACCCTTAGTCAGGATCGAACACTGGACTCTGGGGCTGTAAGGCAGCAACTCTACCGCTGCGCCACCGTTTTGCCCCTGTGATTACAGGAATGATGTGGAGGCTTTGCAGAAGAAGTTTACCAGAATGCTGCCTGGATTAGAAGGTTTCAGCTCCTGGGAAAAGTTAGATGGACCTGGATTGTTTTCTCTGGAGTATCAGAGTTTGGGGTGGGAGACTTGATAGAAATATATAAGATTATTAGAAACATAGTTAGGGTAGCCAGTCTGAACCTTATCCCCAGGGTGGAATTGTCCAACTCTAGTGATCATAGATATAAGGTGAAAGGGGAAAGGTTCACTGGAGATGTGTTGGACAAGTTTTGGACACAGAGAGTGGTTGGTCCTGGAAGGTCATTGTCAGGGTTGTTGGTGGATGCGGGCATGATAATGGCATTTCAGAAGCTTTTACAGAGGTACACAGAAGTGCAGGGAATAGAGGGATCATGTGCAGACAGATGAGATCAGTTTAACTTGGCATCATGTTCAGCACAAACATTGTGAGCCGAAGGGCCTGTTCCTGCGTGGTACTTTTCCATGTTCTATGTGTAGCCACAGCTTCCAGTGCAATTTGGTTGCTGCAGTCTCACCTGCAATCCTGATATAGACACAACGTGATGGAGTAATCCCGCGGGTCAGGCAGCATCTCTGGAGTGAAACGGATAGGCAATGTTTCAGGTACGTCTGAAGAATGGTCCTGACCTGAAACGTTGCCTGTCCTTTTCCTCCAGAGATGCTGTGTGTCTCCATCTTTGCCATAAACCAGCATCTGCAGTTCTTTGTTTCTACCTGTAACCTGAATCGGGGTAATTGTTTACAATCATAGGCGCAGTTTCATAGAAACATAGAAAATAGGTGCAGGAGGAGGCCATTCGATCCTTCGAGCCAGCACCGCCATTCATTGTGATCATGGCTGATCATCCCCAATCATTAACCCGTGCCTGCCTTCTCCCCATATCTCTTGACTCCACTAGCCCCTAGAGCTCTATCTAACTCTCTCTTAAATCCATCCAGTGATTTGGCCTCCACTGCCCTCTGTGGCAGGGAATTCTACAAATTCACAACTCTCTGGGTGAAAAAGTTTTTTTCTCACCTCAGTCTTAAATGGCCTCCCCTTTGTTCTAAGACTGTGGCACCTGGTTCTGGACTCGCCCAACATTGGGAACATTTTTCCTGCATCTAGCTTGTCCAGTCTTTTTATAATTTTGTATGCTTCAATAAGATACATTTTGGTATCGAGGTGTTCTGATCAAAAACCAAGGCGATATTATTTTTCACAAGTTCTTAAGTCATAGAAGCAGAAATAGGCCATTCGGCCCATCGAGTCTACTCCACCATTCAGTCATTGATGATCTATTGTTCCCTATCAACCCCATTCTCCTGCCTTCTCCCAGTAACCTCTGACTAATCGTAGTATCCCCACGTGTGACTTATTCTATTCCCTTCAAAACACAATCTGAAAATCTTTCTTTCTGTTTTCAGTCAGTTAGCTCAGCGGAAAAGACAGAAGAGATATTTTTGATGTTCTGATGTTTTGATGTTCTTCATTTTTTGGGCATCTAATGAAAATTTCTGTAGAATGCAGAAGTTGAAGATTGGACTTGATTAACTTATAAGATTGTTGCGCACTTCATCTGGTTATCTATCGTTACTCATATCCATCAAAAGACAAGAGAAGTTTCTTCCTTGACTAGCGTAGTTACTTCATTCAGTCCCCGTCATAACAGTGTGTATGTGAGGCATGGTCTCCTGGGAAACTCTTGCTCAATGAACTGCAGAGGCTCTTCTCATTTAATTCCACCGCTCCTGACAAACCTGCAAGAAACCTTCTGTCATTTGTTCCCCAGCTGAAGAACTCAAAAGGGAATTTGATTGACTCGTGATGGAGCAGGGTTGTTGCGATATAGATTATGTTATGGCAAAGATTTTCTGAAACGTATTGAAACTGTGGCTGATGAAAAAGCACACCAGATAAACTCAATCAATGTTGTCCGTCTTGCATTCCCCAATGACTACGCAATCCAGTACCGACTTGTACCAGGACTTATCCTTGCACTAAACGGCCTTATTTTATTTAATTCTATCACAGTCAGGTAGATATTACAAACCAGTGAATAATTCAGGAGTTTAACTTAGAGTTTAGAGATGCAGCATGGAAACAGGCCCTTCGGCCAACTGAGTCATAAAGTTATAGAGTCAAGCAGAGTGCAAACAGGCCTTCGGTTAAACTTGCCCACACCGACCAACATGTCCCATCTACACCAGTCCCACCTGCCTGTGTTTGGCCCATATCCCTCTAAACCTATCCTGCCTTAATGCACCTGTCGGTAAGTATCTCATTCGCACCAATTTAATATTAAATCAAGTTCACATTCAAGTTCGTTGACATTTATTGTCATATACACCAATTGGAACAGTGAGATTTGGGTTGCCATACAGCCATACAAATAAAAAGAACACAATACACAATAGAATTTAACATGAGCATATCCACACAGCGGAATCAACGTTTCCCATTGTGAGGGAAGGCAATAAAAGTTCAGTCAACTTCCTCTTGTTCACATGTGGTCGGGGCCTATTGAGGCCTCCGCAGTTGCCGCAATGGCGGACCGATGTTCAGGCCCTCTCGATGGAACTCCACTCTCAGCAGCTTGGAGTGTCCGAATAGGCCGCTTCCTACCGGAGACTGCGGCTCCCGAAGTCCACAGGCCGAGCTGGGCGGAGCTCCACACGGCAATCCTCGGCGAAAGATTCCAGAGCCCCGCGTTGTGGCTGGAAGGTCCGCAGACCCACAGCTCTACGGTGTTCCAAGTCGGCAGTCCCAGCACTCCGGAGCTCCAACACGGCGACCTCGGTAAGGCATCGCCCGCTCCGCGATGGCACTTCAGTGCAGCGCCGCCGCTGAAGCTGAAGCTCTGGCTGGTCTCCGGCAGGAAAGGCCGCGCCAATCCAGACGGTAGGCCGCGAGGAGCGGGCGAAGATGCGGCTTGGAGGAAAGACACATCCTCGACCAGGCAGTGACTGAGAAAACAGTTTCCCCCCCCCCCCCCCCCCCCCCCCCCCCCCCCCACCCCATCCCCACATAAAAAGACTAAAAAAGACCTCAAAACAAAACTTTGACAAACTAAAATGCAAGGACAAACAGCTGCAGGCAAGGCTGCCATACTCAATGGCGCCCCCTAGTCATTTTTGCATCCATCGACTACACATTTACAGAGGCCGAGCAACCTACATATTTGGGATGTGGGAGGAAACCGGAGCATCCGGAGAAAACCCACAAACGCTCAGGGAGAACGTGCAAACTCCACACGGACAGCACCCGAGATCAGAATTGAACCCGAGTGTGTGTCGGATAGTGTTAGTGTTCGGGGATCGCTGGTCGGCGCGGACCCGGTGGGCCGAAGGGCCTGTTTCCGTGCTGTATCTCTAAACTAAGCTAAACTAAAACGGGATGAAGCAAATGTTTCCAGTGCTGCTAAATGTTGATAAAACATTATACACATCCTAGGAGCTGTTTAGAATTACTTAATCAATCATGAATGTTTCTTTCAGATGTGGTGTTATTCCTACAACGTGTGATCTGTGGGATAATTGCTGTGGCTGAAATATCCTAGCTGAATAAAGTGTGCTGGGGATCAAAATAAGTAAATACATATTAATGTGATCGCTGATTATTTTTACACATCTTCAGTGTCTTCAGGTGACACATGAATCATTGACACCATGAGTAATATTGTTATGTCATACTCTGCAGAAGTCCATTATTGGTGAAAAAAGGTTTTGTTCACAATAATAACGTCAGTGTTAGGCTGTGAAATTAATTTAAAGTAAATGCGATGAAGTTAAGACTGACTTGAATCCCCAAACTGCCGACGTACCTGACATCTGGTCTTGGATTAGTTTAGTTTAGAGATACATTGCGGAAACAAGCCCTTCGGCCCACTGAGTCCATTCCAACCAGCAATCCCCACACACTATCCTACACACACTTGGGACAATTTGCAATTTTGACCGAAGCCAAATAACCTACAAAGCTGTATGTCTTTGGAGTGTGGGAGGAAACCGGAGCTCCCGGGGAAAACCCACGCAGAACGTGCAAACTCAGTACAGACAGCACCCGTAGTCAGGATTGAACCTGGGTTCTGGCGCGGTAAGGCAGCAACTCTACCGCTGCACCACCGTGCCGCCATGCAGGTAGGCATTCCTTATCTCCTGTAGGCATTGAATTCTGAAAAGATTATTACATTTTTTTTGCATTAAATATGATCAAACTATGATTAATAATCTGACGTAGTCAAGAGAGGGTAAAATAAGTGTAAGTGACTTCGATAATTCCCTGTTGCATAACAGGGGCTATGTGCTCAAGGGAAGAGATGAATATGAAGAAATTGTTTCAAATTAACTGATGTAATGAATCATATTCATCTAAGATCTGGAAAAGTTGTCATGCATCAGGTAAGGTAATTCTCGTTAAAATAGTTCTGGTTAGTTTATTGTCACGTGTACCGAGGTACAGTGAAGAGCCTTTGTTGCATGTCAGCAGAAAGACAACACATGATTAGTTTGATTCAAAATAGCCTGAGTACACTTAGATGCTAATTATTTAACAATTTTTTTCAGGTTTGTACTGTTCCCAAACCGATTTGTACATCTCAAGCAACATGTTTAACTAGTGAAAGGAAATGCAGCCACTTGTGGCTCAATTGTTCAGTGGTAGTTTATTGTCACGGGTACCTAAGTACGGTGAAATTTGTTTTATGCGTACAGTTCAATAGACAATGGGTGCAGTAGTAGGCCACTCGGCCCTCGAGCCAGCACTGCCATTCAATGTGATCATGGCTGATCATGCCCAATCAGTACCCCGTTCCTGGCCTTGTCCCCATATCCGCTATCTTTAAGAGCTCTATCTAGCCCTCTCTTGAAAGCATCCAGAGACCCGGCCTCCACCGCCCTGAGGCAGAAAATTCCACAGACTCACAGCTCTCTGTGTGAAAAAGTGTTTGCTCGTCTCTGTTCGAAATGGCTTACCCCTTATGCTTAAACTGTGGACCCTGGTTCTGGACTCCCCCAACATCAGGAACATGTTTCCTGCCTCTAGCGTGTCCAAACCCTTAATATTCTTATATGTTTCAATAAGATCCCCTCTCGTCCTTCTAAATTCCAGAGTATTCAAGCCCAGCTGCTCCATTCTTTCAGCATATGACAGTCCCGCCATCCCGACAATTAACCTTGTAAACCTACGCTGCACTCCCTCAATAGCACGAATGTCCTTCCTCAAATTAGGGGACCAAAAATGCACACAATACTCCAGGTGTGGTCACACTAGGGCCCTGTACAACTGCAGGAGGAGCTCTATGCTCCTGTACTCAACTCCTCTTGTTATGAAGGCCAAAATGCCATTCGCTTTCTTCACTGCCTGCTGTACCTGCATGCTTACTTTCATTGATTGATGGACAAGGACCCCCAGATCCCGTTGTACTTCCCCTTTCCCAACTTGACACCATTCAGATAATAATCTGCCTTCCTGTTTTTGCTACCAAAGTGGATAACCTTATATTTATCCACATTAAACTGCATCTGCCATGCATCTGCCCACTGACCCAACCTGTCCTGCATTCTGTTAGCATCCTCCTCACAGTTCACACTGCCACCCAGCTTTGTGCTCAGCAACAATCCTGCTGTACATTAGAGACAATCATTTAGTTTAGTTTATTGTCACGTGTAGCGAGTGTAAACCTGCTCTATTTATATGTTAACCAATGCTAACACACAAATGCTACACACCACTATTATCTTTTCTCTGAGTATGTGTCATTTGCTCTACACCAATGGCACAGTGAGAAGCTTTTGTGGCGTGCTAACCAGTCAGCAGAAAGACAACACATGATTAAGCATGGATAGAGTTGCCAATTGTCCCGTATTTTGAGCTAAATTGGTTTGTCCAATACGGGACCGCCCATGTCCCGTATTTGACTGCTACCACGCGCGTCGAGGGGACTGTCGGGTCGGAGCGCCTCGTCCGGCCCCCGCCTCACCCGTCCCGCCAATAAGTCTAAAAATGAAGCAGTCGTGACTTTGAAGGCTGATTTTATTTTTGTGTGGTTAGAACTTGTGGAATTTATTATAAAGACTTACTTTTTTTACCCCTGGTGTTCATGAGTTGTATTTCTAATCTTGTACTTACTCTGAATATTTAGTATAACAGTTACCAGGCTTCATTATAAGCTGCATTTTTCAGTTGTGGTGGCAAAATTAATTGACACCTACCTTGTGAGTTGTTGCGTGCTTGCAGAGTGTTAGAAACTAAAGGCCTGGCCTCATATACCTCAGACCTTATGTTAAACCTCACTGTACAACTGGTTGCAAGTAACTTTAGTTTAGAGATACAGCGTGCAAACATGCCCTTCTGCCCACCTTGTCCGTGCCGACCAGCGATCCCTGCAAACTAACACTATCCTACACACACTAGGGACAATTTACAATTTTTACCGAAGCCAATTATTCTACAAACCTGCACGTCTTTGGAGTGTGGGAGGAAACCGAGGCACGGTCATGGGGAGAACATAGAAACTCATTACAGCCACCACCTGTAGCCAGGATTGAACCTGGGACTCTGGCGCTGTGCTAGGTTCATATTGCATAAATACTGCATTATCTAAATCAGAAGACTGACTCCAGACCACAATTGGTTTTATGATGAGAAGAGAGAATAGTGGTAACCTTGAAAGATCTTGAAGAAATTATTTCTTTAAAGGATGTTGGATCTTGATTTTCCGGCAACTGGTGGTCCGGCACCTCCTTTAATCCGGATTGAATTACGAGAGCGCACTTGAAACCCCGACCTCCCCGGTCCCCCCAAAAATGTGGCACCTTGGCCGGGTGAAGCGGCCGATCTCGACCTCATCAGGACTTCCGCGACCTATCGGCGGTTCAAATTTGTCCCCTGTGGCCGGGGCCGTGGAACTCCGGCAGATCCGTTCCCTATAGCCGACTTCTGAGGCGTACTTTGCGTGCCGGTATCTGGGCCCCACGGTGGCCTAGGCGGAATGTACCGTTGGACTCCACTCGGAGGCCGGGACCTCTGGTAGTCCGGCAAAACGCATGATCCAGAAAGGCACAGTTCAAGTTAGTTTATTGTCACGTGTACCGAGGTACAGTGAAAAGCTTTTGTTGCGTGCTAACCAGTCAGCAGAAAGACAATACATGATTACAATCAAGCCATTTGCAGTGAAGAGATACATGATAAGAGAATAGCGTTTAATGCTGGTCAGTGCAGATTTGGTGGGCCCAAGGGCTTGTTTCAGCGCTTTATCTCTAAACTGAACTATACTAAACAAAACTAAACTAAACTAAACTTCCCTCTCTCAAGATCGTGATCAGTTCCTTGGTCTTGCTAACGTTGAGTGAGAGACTATTGTTGCAACAACACTCAATCTTGATATCTCCTGTACGCTGGCTTCTCACCATCTATGATACATCTGGCCACTGTGGTGTTGCCAGCGAATTTATCAATGGCATTGGAACTCTGGTTCGCCACACAAACACCAGACTAAATCAACTTGATCTGAATTGGCCTTCATTTTGGCCGATTGCATTATTGAATTGGCTTATCCACTTTAAATGCTACCAATGCCAACCAATGTAACTACGAGCTCCAGATCCACATAAATCTGCAGCAGGACAACAAGGAAGACTAAGGGGTGGACATTTACAGCTGTGAAATTGCATTTAAGTAGCCTAGTTCAACAAATTTATATTGGCATGTCAAATACTTAGCATAAATGATTTAGAATATAACAACTGGAATGTAATTCTGAGGCTTTATGAGGCCACAGTCAGACCGCATTTGCAGTATTGTGAGCAGTTTTGGGCCCCGTATATGAGGAAGGATGTGCTGGCGTTGGAGAGGGTCCAGAGGAGGTTTATTAGAATGGCCCTGGGGTTGATTGGGTTAACATATGATGAGCGTTAGACGGCACTGGGCCAGTACTCCCTGGAGGGGAGACATTGAAACTTGTCGAATAGTGAAAGGCCTGGATAGAGTGAAAGTGGAGAAGATGTTTCCACAAGTTGGAGAGTCTAGGACCAGAGGGCAAAGTCTCAGAATAGTCAGAGGGTGGTGAATCTCTGGAGGCCGAGCAATTGAGTATTTTTAAGGCACAGATTGACCAAATCTTGATTAGTACGGGTGTCTGAGGTTATGGGGAGAAGGCAGAAGATTGGGGCTGGGAGGGAGAGATAGATCAGCCGTGATCGAATGGTGGAGCAGACTTGATGGGCCAAATGGCCTAATTCTGCTCCTTTGATTTTTGAACTAAATTCTACTCAAGTAAAATCATGAAGGGAAAACCAGTACCTTTTTTCTGCCCATGTCAGCAGATAAAAATATTAACAAATACTGAATATAAACTGAATATGCTGAGTCTCAGTTACTACATAGGCCGTGCTCATTGTAATTCTTTACAACATTGGTGAGATTTGAATGATGTTATTCACCAGCATATGTCTCCCATCTAGTCCAATTTCAGAAAATTGACGACATCACATTATTCTTGCCTTAAGAATACAGAGTCAGACCTGGACTGGCATACTAACTAGTTGGATTATGATGCATGCCAGTCATGACATTATCATGCAAACTGATAAGTATTCTACTGGGTGATTTGTGATTCTGTGGGAAAATCTTCAATACGTTGGCAGGGAAAGTGCCAATTAGACCTCAACTAAACCCTTCCAAATCAGTTTGTCTTTTCTGCGTCTCGTATTTTTAATTTGCGTCGTTTCTCGCACGGCAAATGAATGTTCTTTTATTTTTGGACTTCCTCAATGCTGACTGGAAAGCTGTCATCTTGTTATCAGTTTGGCAGCACTTGTTACCCCTTGGGCAAGTGCCAGTCCGTCAGCCCCTTGCTGCAGGAAGTTGCGGATAAAGATGAGAAGTTCGTTTCTCTCGTCGCCAACGCCAGCTCGCTCGAAAGTGAGGTGAAAAAAACAACGTGTTGCAGTCCTTATTGAGAGAGAAAAACAAAGCAGAAATTGTCAAGCTGATGCATAGAAGCTCATCAACAGTGCCCAATGTTATTACATGGTGTGAGGGCATGATTTCCCTCAGCTCCGCTCCGATCCTTGTCACGGCCAGAAGAAGTCTACTGACAGTGTCTGGCTGCCGGACAACATATGCACTCCGGACTGAGCTGACGACACAGGCAAATGAGCCGCAGCTGGATCCAATTAGTGGTTGACAAAAGTGCTGGAGAAACTCAGCGGGTGCAGCAGCATCTATGGAGCGAAGGAAATAGGCAACGTTTCGGGCCGAAGCCCTTCTTCAGACTGATTAGTGGTTGTTGGATCAACTCCCCTGTACCTTGTCAGCCCAACTCCTCACAAACCTCGGAGGTCCAGACAGAAGGAAGGGAGAGGGGGGGGGAAGAGTGAGTCTCCTACCTCGGAGGTCCAGACAGAAGGAAGGGGGAGGGGGGGAAGAGTGAGAGGAAGCAGGACGGGAAGGACAGGAAGGAAGGAAGGAAGACAGGAAGACAGGAAGTAAGAAACTGCAGATGCTGGTTCCTACCGAAGATAGATACAAAATGTTGGAGCAACTCAGCGGGTCAGGCAGCATCTCTGGAGAGAAGGGATGGGTGACGTTTCGGATCGACACCCTTCTTCAGATCGAAGACTGTCTCGCTGAGTTACACCAGCATTTTGTGTCTGTCTTCAGCCGGAGCAAGAAGACGTCTGCCTGCGCGAGAGAATGAATGAATGAAGGACAGAGGAAAGACACAAAATGCTGGAGTCACTCAGCAGGACAGAGAGAAGGAATGGGTTATTACCAGTGTATAAAGGATCAGAATTCCCATCTTTAGATGCTTTATATATAAACAAAAGCAACTTGGGTCTAACCTCATTTCTGAAAACTCACCGGCCTGGTCTTGCAGTTCTCTTCAAGCTGGCAGTAACCTATTAATTTTAAATGAGTTCAGGGTGCTTCAGAATAACATGAATTGTAAAATCCGAGCTATAATGGGGAATAGATGCAGAGTCATCTATTGTTTTATTAGTTCTGGTTTTTTTTATCACTAAACTATGATTGCATTCACCTGTGGGGTGGCATCGGGAGAATTTATATTTGCTCATGCTATTTTGGCAATTTGATACCTTGGGAAGCAATGCTCATAGTTCTCTCTGGTAGAAGAGAGACAAAAGCAAGGGTAGATAATGTTCAAAATACTGATAACACCCAATGAAGTGAATCTTTAGTCAGAGGGTGGTGAATCAGTGGAATTATTAGCCACAGAAGGCTGTGGATATTTTTAAGGCAGAGATAGACAGATTCTTGATTAGTACGGGTGTCAGAGGTTATGGGGAGAATGCAGGGGAATGGGGTTAGGAGGGAGAGATGGATCTGCCATGATTGAATGGCGGAGTAGTCATGATGGGCCGAATGGCCTAATTCTACTCCTATTCCCTATGACCTTATAACTGTACATCTGAAATAGTGTAAGAATGAATGGCAGATGCTGGAAAAATCGAAAGTAGACAAAGATGCTGGAGAAACTCAGCGGGTGAGGCAGCATCTATGGAGCGAAGGAATAGGTGACGTTTCGGGTCGAGACCCTTCTTCAGTCTGAAATAGTTTAGTTAGTTTTAGTTTAGTTTATAGATAAAGTGTAGAAACAGGCCCTTTGGCCCACCGATTCTGCATCGACCAGTGATTCCCACACATTAACACTACTCTACACACACTAGGGCCAATTGTTTATGACGTTTATATCAAGCCAATTAACTACAAACCGATACATCTTTGGAGTGTGGGTGGAGACTGAAGATCTTGGAGAAAACTCACGTAGGTCACGGGGAGAACGTATAAACACTGTACAGACAGCACCCGTTGCAGGATTGAACCCGGGTCTCTGGCGCAGTTAGGCAGCAACTCTACTGCTGTGCCACAATGTCGCTTCTTATATTAAGGATTACATTCATTAGAGATACTAGTCCTCGCTGTAAAATCACTTTAGAAGCAACAAAAACACAGCGGTACACAATTTCAAATCAAGATCATGCACAATGGCGCCTTTTGCAAATTATATTACTGGAAGGAAGAGGGCGGAAAAGTTGATGGAACGCCAACTTAGGGTGGCACGGTGGCGCAGCGGTAGAGCTTCTCCTTACAGCGCCAGAGATCCTGACTACAGATGCAGTCTGTGTGTAGACAATAGACAATAGGTGCAGGAGTAGGCCATTCGGCCCTTTGAGCTAGCACCGCCATTCAATGTGATCATGGCTGATCATCCCCAATCAGTACCCCGTTCTTGCCTTCTCCCCATATCCCCGGACTCTGCTATTTTTAAGAGCCCTATCTAGCTCTCTTGAAAGCAGATTTCAGTGGTTTGTACGATTTCCCCGTGGCCTGCGTGGGTTTTCTCCGGGATCTCCTGTTTCCTTCCACACTCTCAAGGTGTACAGGTTTGTAAGTTAATTGGCTTGGTCCAATTGTAAATAGTCCCTAGTGCGTGTAGGAATGTTGCTGGTGTGCGGGGATCGCTGGTCGGCGCGGACTCGCTGGGCCGAAGGGCCTGTTTCCGCGCTGTATCTCTGAAACTAAAAACCAGTATCTCCAAATACGCCCACAAGTCGCAGAATATCCTAACTTGGGCAAACGATCCTTCATCTTCACACGGAACATATCCTGGAATGATGGCACAATCACTGCAAGGACAAGGTCGGCAATCATCTCCTTAGACAAGAGCAACGGGCAATTAATGCAGCCCTACTAGTCTCTGCCATATTCCAAGACAAGAAAAATGCAATGACATTTTCATGCGATGAGTTTGCTGACCTCCATTCAAGACTTCTCTGTTGTTATATCTGCAGCTTGGTGTTGAATGGCGATGTTTTTCTGTCAAAAGGCCTCCTGCTCTATCTGAGAGTAACGAAGGTGTTGTTAGTTTTCAGGTCTGCCGCAGCTATTCTCTTGGGATCCAAACATTCCCAGCAGCCTGTGGAAATTGCTTCCCTGTGATCAGAAGCTTAACTTTGCTGCCACTATCTGGTCAGCGTGACCCAGGGGCTAAACAGTGACACGCCATTAAGAGAGCTGGACTACAAAGGAAACAAAAGTGCTGGTGTAACTCAGCGGGTGAGGCAGCATAGTTGGAGAACACGGACAGGCGGCATTTCTGGTCGAGACCCTTCTTCAGTCGGGTGGGGGGGGGGGGGGGGGGGGGAGAAAGCTGGAAGAGAGGTGGGAGCGGAACAAAGCCTGGTAAGTGATCAGTGGAGGAAGGAACTGGAGATGTTGGTTTATACCGACAATCGACACAGATTGCTGGAGTGGAAGCGTCACCCATTCCTTCTCTCCAGAGATGCTTCCCGTCCCGCTGAGTTTCACCAGCGTTTTGTGCCTATCTTAAGTGATAGGTGGATACAGGTGAGTGAGGTTTGGATTTGCAGATGAGTGGACAAAGACCAAAGATGAAAAGACAAGCAGCAGTGAGATACGGAGGTAAGTGTCCCGACCCGAAACGTCAGCCATCCATCTGCTCCAGAGATGCTGCCTGACCCACTGAGCTACTCCAGTACTTTGTGTCTTTCTTTGTATCCCAGCATCTGCAGTTCCTTGTGCCTATTATAAAGTAATATTGTCTCCAACTTTGAGTAGTCCTGTGTATATCTCTACATCGGTGAGACCAAGCGCAGGCTCGGCGATCGCTTCCGCCCAACACCTCCGCTCGGTTCGCAATAACCAACCTGATCTCCCAGTGGCCCAGCACTTCAACTCCCCCTCCCATTCCGAATCTGACCTTTCTGTCCTGGGCCTCCTCCATGGCCAGAGTGAATCCCATCGCAAAATGGAGGAGCAGAACCTCATATTTTGCTTGGGTAGCTTACACCCCAGCGGTATGAACATTGACTTCTCCAATTTCAGGTAGTCCTTGCTTTCTCCCTCCTTCCTCTCCCCTTCCCAGCTCTCCCACAGCCTACTGTCTCCGCCTCTTCCTTTCTTCTTCCCCCCCCCCCCAACCTCCACATCAGTCTGAAGAAAGGTCTCGACCCGAAACGTCACCTATTCCTTCGCTCCATAGATGCTGCCCCACCTGATGAGTTCCTCCAGCATTTTTGTCTTCCTTCGATTTTTCCAGCATCTGCAGTTCTTTCTTAAACATGAGGTCCCGTGTTTAGTAATGTTCACAATGAATATTAACGTTATTTGTAATGCTCTGTAAGACAAATATATCAATGATCGCTTAACTAATTAGTGAGTTAATGTTTTCTGCTAAGTTATTTCTTTGAAAGTCATGAGGATCAAGCTGACCAAATGGGCTTCTGACCCGACACGTCCTTTCCCCCAGAGATGCTACCTGACCCGCTGAGTTGCTCCGGCGCTTTGTATCTATCGTCAGTATAAACCAACATCTGCAGTTCCTTCCTACGCAAATGGGCTTTAGTGCTGGATCTCTGTTTTCCTTCCCAGATCTCTGGGGATTTTCTGGTAGAGTTCATCGCCAATAAGAGTTAAAGCTATACTTGCAAATATAGCGTGAGAATAACCAAGGTAGAAGAAGTGCACTTTAAACACATCTGGGAGATCAGTACAAACTCTTAATACCTGGCCATTCATCTAGATAAAATGGAAACTAACAGCCATATGATTTTATTGAGCACACTGGCTAAGCTCAGAGACATGTCAGGAAGAACATGCTGTCATATGCCGAGGAAACTATGTCGCACAGATAATCACCAAAATTTGCAGCATTTAATTGAAAAACAATGACAAATACAGGAAGTTTATGTCTATTTATTCCTCACTGTAGAAGATAAAGATCGGAAAAGTGAATGCACAAAAATAGGCGGCACGATAGCGGTACAGCTGCCTCACCGCGCCGGAGACCCGGATTCGATCCTGACTAAGGGCGCTGTCTGTACAGAGTTTGCACATTCTCTCTGTGATCGCGTGGGCTTTCTCCGGGCGCTCCGCTCTCCTCTCGCATCCCAAAGACGTTCAGGTTTGCAGGTTAATTGCCCCTTGTGTGTAGGACTAGGACTAGTGTACAGGCGATCGGTCGCTGGTTGGCGTGGACTCGGTGGGCTGAAGGATCTCTTCCCCCCCCCCGCTGTGTCTCTAAACTAAAAAGAGACAAAGCAAGAAATGTAGATGTTAACCTTTTGTGAATATTCACACTTTTTCTGAGTTCCTGACATGTTAATGACTTGTTCTGAAGTATGGGTGCATTGCTTTCCCAATTATCATCTACCTATTGATGGATGGACATGGATTATTGTGCTGTATGGTACACGCTCTAAATACACAGCAGAATGTGTTGATAGTTACGGCATGATGCCTTGATTTACCTTCACAACGCTGTTGGTAGGAATGTTACAAAAGTTTAAGATTTCAAAAATCAAGCCTGTAATGTATCCCATCAGATAGAGCATAAAAATAACTATAATTTGATACCTAATTCACTTTCATATCTTCAGTATTAAAAAGGTTATGGTAATTTTCATACTCAGAAATTAGCATCTTGTTCATTATTGCTTTTCCATGAACTTAACACAAAAGCTGTGATCGAGGACAGCCAATTGACATAAAAGCGCATTCTTTCTTAAAAATTAAGATAACTAATGAAAATTTCAATTATTATAGATTGAAGCATTCTGAAACAAATATGAAACACCTTACTTGGATGACCTGAAATTAAAGTATATAATTAGTTAATTACCTAATTAAGTAGCTAATTTAAAATTAACCGTTGTGATGGAAATAGTAATAAACACCTAGACTGCGTTGAAAATTCAAAAATGTGATATTCTCAAGACCTTTAATATTATTGTAACATTAAAACAAATGGTAAATACCCAACAAAAAATTCTTATTCATCAGTGTCATCAAATCAATTAAATTCATCTAAATTCAATTACCAGATCTAAACATCTATCCCATTCTTAAGAAAAGGCTAAAAATATTTTTTTAAATATCCAAAGTATCCAAATAACAAACTGATCCCATTCACACAAGAATTCACGATATAACATGATGTTTAAATCTCACTTTGTCATGAATTTCTGTGCCAAATGGAATGAATTGAATGTTTAATTCCCATACATTTCCCATATGGATTTCCCAGACATTTGCTCAAAATCCAGAAACATCCACTCTCAAGATAATCAAAATCATTATTTTTTGCACAATCATGTCATAAGAAGATCTAAATTATCTATATTTTATGTTATTGTCAATCCATGATCAATATTTTCATATTAAAACTGAACTGTGGAAGTTTTCAGTCCGATATTTAGTATGAAAATATTGATCATGGATGGACAATAACACAAAATATAGATGATTTAGATGTTCTTATGACATGATTGTGCAAAAAATGTGATTATCTTGAGAGTGGATATTTCTGGGTTGTGATAGATCGGAATGTGATTGCTGCCATGATCGGCAGGCAAGACATGGCCGATATCGGGGCCTAAATAACATATTTCGCATCATCAGATTAAAATGAAACCACACCAAAAAGCAAGATAAGATGTTAAATACACGACATACCTTTTGTTTTGTCCTGCACTTGCGATCCGTGACGTTGAAGGCGTTAGAAGTCGCGCTTAATTTCAATCCAGCGATACAACTTTTTTTTTAAAAACGGGAACGGGATCGCAGGACGAGTTTTCTTCATCAGCTTGTAGTCCGAGCAAATCCCTCTTCGACAACCATTACAAACCTGCATTTTAATTCCCCTCCCACACAACCTCTGGAATCGCATGCACAGGCAGCGGGCAGATCTGGAGCGCCACTGTCGGTAGGATTTTGAAACAACGCTACTGTTAGGGGAGTCCAGAACCAGGGGCCACAGTTTAAGAATAAGTGGTAAGGCATTTAGAACGGCGATGAGGGAACACGTTTTCACACTGAGAGGTGTGAGTCTGTGGAATTCTCTGCCTCAGAGGGCGGTGGAGACTGGTTCTCTGGATACTTTCAAGAGAGAGCTAGGTAGGGGATATGTGGAGAAGGCAGGAACGGGGTACCGATTGTGGATGATCAACCGTGATCACATTGAATGGCGGTGCTGGGTTGAAGGGCTGAATGGCCTACTCCTGCACCTATTGTCTATTGTCTAAACCAAGTTTAAGTCAACTTAGATGGTGGTTAATACACAAAAGGACACAAAGTGCTGGAGTAACTCAGCAGGTCAGGCAACATCACTGGAGAATATCGATAGGCGACGGTTTGGGTCGAGATGCTTCTTCAGATTTGGCATTCCAGTTGTGGAAGGGGCCTCAGAATACTTGGTTAGATAGAGAGGTGCAAGCACCGAGAGGAGAAAAAGGATGTCGTGTACAGATAGCACACTAGTTTGCTCGTGTGTCAGACGACGAGTAGCTCGCTGTTGGCTTCTGTCGTCGTCCAACATGTTGACAGAACTGGTTGCCCGACACACCACAGAGTGCATCGTGTCGCCGTTTCCAGGGATCGCCACAAGGAGGCTTCTGTCATGATCCACAAAAAGCTAGTAGATAAACATCAAGGGCATTCAAACCTAAATTTGGGCATACCAGTCCGAAAACCAGTGTTGACCCGAAATGTCACCCATCCATGTTCTCCAGAGATGCTTAAAGGCCATATGATCATTTTGCCGGAAAGAAATATGGCACAGATGTGTTGTTTTTCTAACTAATATGCTATATATTAAGCTTCAAACTTATGAACTTGCTTTATATTGTTCCACTTTATCTCAAAATATTTTTCTTGACTTTGGAAAAGAGGAAAATCCTGTCATATGAAACTTATGGATTTAATCTTGAGAATCTTGTAAGTTTGACCTATTTGTGACACAAGTTTTAGGATTTTAGGAATTAGGAATTTACATCGACCACAGTTATCTTTTTGACTTGGTGACAAAAGTGCTAGCCTTCAAAACAAATATAATTTGGAAGAGGAAAACTCAGTAATATAAAATTTGTGTCACAAGTATGTGAGGAATAGATTGAGTAGATGCACAGAGTCTCTTGCCCAGAGTAGGTGAATCGAGGACCAGGGAGGTGGGACTAGTGTAGCTGGGACATGTTGGCCGGTGTGGGCAAGTCGGGGTGAAGGGTCTGTTTCCACGCTGTATCGCTCTATGGCGCTAAGTAGGTCAAACTTACAAGATCCTCTTTGATTAAATTCACAAACTTTGTATTACTGGATTTTCCTCTTCCAAATGATGTTGGTTTTGATGTCTAACACTGCTGTCACCAAGTCAAAATGATAACTGTGTTCCACATAAACTCCTAAGACTTGAAAGCATAATCTAAGTTGACAGTTCAGTGCAGCGCTGAAAAATGTTCATCAAATGAGTTGTAGCATTAACTTGTTCAGGTGGATGTTGAGAATTTCTCAGCACTGTGCAGAAATGACTTCTAAACTCCCTGTATACCCATGACCAAAAAACAATTATTTCACAATTCATCCTTCTTGTGTTTGTTCGACTTACTGTAGCTTGGTGTGAAATCACTGTGTTTGCTGCCTGCTCCCCTGTACTCACTTATTTCTGAAATAATGTAGGCCCAATGTTTTGGGATAAGAAAAGGAGCCTAGATTTAGATTTATTTTTGCTGGTGTAGTTTATTTTAGAGTAACAGCAAAGAAACAGGCCCTTCGGCTCACCGAGTCTACGCCAACCAGCAATCCCCGCACATTAACAATATCCTACACGCACTGGGGACTATTTATATCTATAGAAAGCCAATCAACCTGCAGTCGAGGGCAGCCGTAGGCAATCTCCTTCGCTGACCGCGTATTTTAATTGGCGCATTGGAGTTTCAGGACCCAGGAAGACCTACCGGTAGGTAAAATGCCCGCTAAACTTTATTATACTTCTTAAAAGTGTCAACACTCCTTCTCCCCCCTCTCCACCCTCCTCTCCCCCTCTCTCCCCTTCTCTCTCCTTCCCCCCCTTCTCTCTCCTTCTCTCCCTTTCTCTCCCTTTCTCTCTCCCTTGCTCTCCCTATCTCTCCCCCTTCTCTCTCCTTCTCTCCCTCTCTCCCCTTTCTCTCCCTTTCTCTCCCCCCACCCCGCGCTCTCTAAAGGACTTACCGTTACTGCGCAGCCGTTTTACCGTCCTCTTCGTTGCACAGACAGCGCTCCTGCTTTCCCTGGTCCCCGCCTTCGCGATGTGTTTGTGCGTGTGCGGTCGGTCGATCCAGCTCGCGGTTTCAATGCGGACGGGTCGATCCAGCTCGAGGCTTTCCAGGCGAGTGCCCTCGAGCTGGAAGGTCGAAGACACTCTTTTTAATTTGTCGATTAGGTCGCCCAAGTGGGACAGGCCCTTTAGCATTTAAGAAGTGTTCAGATGAAGTCTTGAACTGTTGGGCTTAGAGGACCATTGACCAAGTGCTAGCCTATGGAGATCATGCACAAGGATGTTCCCTGGTCAGAACAGATTAGTTGAGCTAAATGGCCTGTTTTCATGCGTGTGATTCTATGATTTAGACGTCAAACTAAAATTGACGCGATTTCACGTTCTGCCACAGCAGGCAGTAATCCACTCTTGCATCCTATCAACTTTTAAGTTTGCTGTGTGGAATTTTCAGAACTACAGTATAAGGTGCCGGTCTTCAACCGTGAGGCTGACGATGCCAGCAACATGATGAGGAATTGGACAGTGATGCATCGGAAATGAGATCACTGGCCACCAAATACTGAAGCGTCAACACTTCAAAGAAAATCATGTTTTTGGCCTCAGGCAGAATATGGTTGAAGGGAGAGGAGTATACACAGTATAAACATTCAGATCTCTCCTTCATGTCTGAATGCTTAACAGGGCGATGAAAATAAGTTGGAACAAAGTTGGTGCAGCGGTAGAGTTGCTGCCTTACATCGCCAGGGACCCGGGTTCAATCCTGACTACAGCTGCCGTCTGCATGGAGTTTTTCGTTCTCGTGACCTGTGTGGGTTTTCACCGGGTTTTCCGCTTTCCTCCCACATCCCAAAGATGAAAGGGTTTGTAGGTTAATTGGCCTCGGTAAAAATTGTCAATTTTCCCTAGTGTGTGTACGATAGTGTTCGTGTGCGGGGATCGCTGGTCGGCACGGACTCAGTGGGCCAAAGGGCCTTTTTCCATGCTGTATCTCTAAACTAAACTAAACTAAACCACACATGAAACAATTGTGAACACACAGGCTATCTACCTCCTAAAGATATATTCTGTTTAGGATTATTCATTCGTTTGGTGTGACTTTTATTTGGAAAAGGATTGTTCCAATTAAAATGAATTTTACTTTCGTGGATCTAATTCAAAAAACAGTATGTTTAAGAAAGAACTGCAGATGCTGAAAAAATGGAAGGTAGACAAAAAACTGGAGAAACTCAGCGGGTGAGGTAGCATCTACGGAGAGAAGGAATAGGCGACGTTTCGGGTCGAGAGTATAATCTCTTCACATCGAGTCTTGACAAACTGGAAACATTGATTCATGTTAAAGAAATTTGTGTACAAAATCATGAGAGAAATAGATCGGGTAGATGCACAGAGTATCTTGCCCAGAGTAGGGGAATCAGTTCGGAGATACAGTAGGTTATATCTCTAAACTAAACTGAAGAGGGTAACAAAGGTGAAGGGAAGGAGATTAACTTTGAAAGTAGACAAAAAAGCTGGAGAAACTCAGCGGGTGCAGCAGCATCTATGGAGCGAAGGAAATAGGCAATGTTTCGGGCTGAAACCCTTCTTCAGACTAACTTTGAGCTTGGGTCTATGGATACCCTGCTGTTTCTTTAACCTACCAGTCCGCGCGTTGCTTTATGTGCTGAACTGAACGGGTTTACTGTGAACTTGAGCGCATATCCTGCAGAGCTCAATGTGTTTTGTGCAAGTTGAATAGGTTGATCGTGGCTGCAATACACCAAGTTAGCCCACAAGAGTTGTTTCAGATGCGAGCATTGACTGAGGTGCCATGCCAACAGTAGAAAATAAGATATGGTGCAATCTTCAATATTGACAGGCAATTCAACAAAGTAGCTAATCTTCTGTAAATATATCAAAAACACAGTGGAAAGCCCCCCGAGCAAAATGGTTTGAAATTCGGTTCAGTGTATTGTCGCGGGTACAGTGAGGAGCTTTTTGAAATGGCTCCCTTCTAGACTTTGATCACACACATCAGGATCGATAAATCGTGGAAGCACGTTTGCAGCAAGATAGTTTAGTTTAGAGATACAGCACAGAAATGTATCGGCCCACCGAGTCCGTGTCGACCAGTGATGTCCGCACATTAACACTACCCAACACGCACTAGGTACAATTTACATTTCATACCAAGTCTTTGGATTGTGGGGGGAAACACAAGGTCTCGGAGAAAGCCCGCGCAGGTCACGGGGAGAACGTACAAACTCCATACAGACAGCACTCGTGATCGGGATTGAACCTGGGTCTCTGGCACTTTATTTATTTATTTTTTTAATTTTATTTTTATTAGCAGCACAGTAAATCACATTAATACATCGCATATATCTTATTACATTATGTTGTACCACTTCATTGTTTGAGCTTTAAAAAAGATAGAAATAAAAGAAGTAAGGAAAGTAAGCAAGAATCGTGAAGGTGCAGGAAAGTGTTGGGAGAAGAGAACCCCTTAGGGAAGGAATTAGAGAAGGAAGCAAAGAAAATAAATAAGACCCTAGAAAGAAAAGAAAAAAAAAAGAAGAAAGGAAAATCAATCGCTCTATTGTAACACAAAACTCCGCAAAAAAGGATATACCAACAGTGTTTTTATTAAAAATTGATTTTATACCCCCCGTTACCAGGTCCTGGTAGCCTTTATGTTATAACTTATTATTGCACCTCTCTGGCACTTTATGTGTTGTATGCGTTTGTTAATGCGTTTGATCAATTTCCTTCCTGGGATAAATAAAGTTGTATCGTATTGTATCGTACGGCAGCAAATCTACCGCTGCGTCACCGATAATTGACCAAATTCGATATTATTCTTATTCTGACTGCATTAAAATAATTCTCATGACTAGTTCCAAGCTGGGAAGATCAAGACTGGACATTTTGATATATAAATTGTCTTGGGACTGCACGCTATTGCAACCAACTTCTGAATGGAAGATAGGCACGGCCTGCTGCAGAGAATAGCTGACATCAGCAAATCTCAAACATTTAGCAATCTGAGGATGAGTTTTTTACTTTACTTTCGTTTAGAGATACAGAGTGGAAACAGGCCCTTCGGCCCACCGAGTTTGCACTGACCAGCGACCCCCAGACTACCCTACCACACACTAGTGACAATTTTACACTTTTACACATTTGTACCCAGCCAATAAACCTACATACATGAACATCTTTGGAGTGTGGGAGGAAACCGAAGATCTCAGAGAAAACCCACACAGGTCACGGGGAGAACGTACGAACTCCGTACAGACAGCACCCGTAGTCAGGATCGAACCCGGGTCTCTGGCGCTGTAATGTCCCACCTAGGAGACCTGAACGGAAACCTCTGGAGACCTTGCGCCCCACCCAAGGTTTCTGTGCGGTTCCCGGAGGTTTTTGTCAGTCTCCCTAATGGTCGAAAGTGGTTTCCGCATCTTCTATGTTCTGGCGATTATTTCAAAAAATTCAAAACTGGCCGCGACTAAAAATAGGTTGCAGTTTTTTAAATCGGTGATTTTCTAGTCGAAGCCGGTTGCGATGCTACTTGAAGGTGGTTGCCGGAGGTTGCAGGTAGTGGGAGGTGTTCTGCAACCTCCGGCAACCACCTGCAACCTCCGGCAACCACCTGCAACCTCCGGCAACCACCTTCAACTAGCATCGCAACCGGCTTCGACCAAACAATTACAGATTTTTAAAACGGCAACCTATTTTTAGTTGCGGTAGGTTTTGAATTTTTCAATGGCATCTCAGGCTCGACAGAGTTTCAGCGGTGGAGTTGCTGTCTTGCAGCGTCAGAGACCCGGGATCAATCCTGACTACGGGTGCCGTCTGTACGGAGGTTGTACGTTCTCTATGTGACCGCGTGGGTTTTCTCCGGGTGCCCCGGTTTCCTCCCACACTCCAAAGACATAGAGGTTTGTAGGTTAATTTAGCTTAGGTAAATATTGTAAATTGTCCCCAGTGTGTAGGAAAGTGGTAGTTTAGCTTGGTTTAGTGATACAGCGTACATTGGCACTATCCTCCATGCTAGGGACAATTTACCATCTTTACCGAAGCTAATTATCCTACAAGTCCGTGCATCTTTGGAGTGTGGGAGGAAACTGCAGCACCCGGAGAAAACCCACACGGTCATGGGGAGAGTGCACAAAGGCTGTACAGACAGCACCCATAGTTGGAGGTACTCACAAATGCTGGAGAAACTCAGCGGGGGCAGCAGCATCTATGGAGCGAAGGAAATAGGCAACGTTTCGGGTCGAAACCCTGCTTCAGACTGATAGGGGGTGGGGGGGAAGCAGGTAGAAGAAAGGAAAAAGGAGGATGAGGAGCCCGAAGGCTGGGATAGGAAGGGGGAGGAGGAGCCCGAGGGACAGAATTGTGAGAATTCAATGTTCATGCCACCAGGATGCAGACTCCCCAAGCGGAATATGAGGTGCTGCTACTCCAATTTCCGGTGTTGCTCACTCTGGCCGTGGAGGAGCCCAGGACAGAGAGGTCAGATATGGAATGGGAGGGGGAGTTGAAGTGCTGAGCCATCGGGAGGTCAGGTTGGTTAGTGCGGATCGAGGGGAGGTGTTCGGCGAAACGATCGCCAAGCCTACGCTTGGTCTCACCGATATAGATCACCCATAGTTGGATTGGACCTGGGTCTCTGGCGCTGCTCTACCGCTGCACCACAGTGTGTGCGACCTCCTGAGTGTACGGGTATCACTGGTCTGTGCGAACTCAGTGGGCCGAAGGGCCCGTTTCTGTGCTGTGTCTCTAAAGGAATCTAAATGAAACTAATCCAAACAAAAGTAAAGTGATACATATTGTATTTTGCGATGTGCGCCCGATTGCAAAACAAGATCTTCTTGGCAAACTGTAGCGATAGTCGTAAATCATTTATCAAAGCGATGAAAACGACGGCAGGTTTTGCATTTCCCCGTGGTCGAGTTGGACAGTGATGATTAAGAAATGGCAGCTGTCTAAGCAAGTTATCGTTGTTTAACTGAGTGAAAGAAGATTCCCATCATCAAGTCCTCTCTCTGGGAGGTCTGCAGATTAAATTTAGTGCTGCATTCTTCAACATCAAGCCTTTGTTGATTTCTTGGCTGAATGCCGTTGCGAGTGAGCTGCTCAGATAAAACCGGCTTTGTTTAGTTTAGAGATACACCACGGAGAGAGGCCCTTCGGCCCGCCGTGTCCGCTCTGTCCAGCGATCCCCGCACATTTAACACTAACCTATGCACACTAAGGATAATTTACAATCTCACCAAGCCAATTAACCTATTTGCCATACAGATCACTGCTCTAAGCCAGACACAAAGTGCTCGAGTAACTCAGCGGGTCAGGCCTTGAACAGAGTCCCGAACTTGAAACGTCACCTATCCTTTTTCTCCGGAGATGCTGCCTGACCCGCTGAGTTTCTCTAACACTCTGTGTCTATCCCAGATTAGGATGTTTAACCTGCAAATAATACAATTTCTTTGAGTTGGGACCCTTCTTTAGATCTTTTTATCCATTTACTCCAGAGATGCTGCCTGACCCGCTGAGTTACTCCTGCATTTTGTGTCTATTGTTGGTAGGAGCCAGCATCTGCAGTTCCTTTTTATTACAAGCATATTAGTATTTTTTTTTTTTTAAGATTAGATTCAACTTTATTGTCATTGCACAAATACAAGTACATGTACAACGAAATGCAGTTTAACATCTAATCAGAGTGCAAAGTAGTAAAATATATACAAATGAGGATATATTAATCTATGTACATAGGCATATACATATATACAGATAAAAGATTGACATGTGCTATATTCCTTTTTGATTTGGTTATGGTCGTCAATCTGAACCACTATTCCTCTCACCCCTCTGCTCCAAATGTGATGCTGCCTTGAATTCAGAGATTTCAGAGGGAGGCACTGGGCCTGTTCTCGCTGGAGTTTAGAAGGATGGGGTGGGGGACCTCATTGAAACTTACCGAATAGTGAATGGCCTGGAATAGGGTGGATGTGGAGAGTTTCCACCAGTGGGAGAGTCTAGGAACAGCGGTCAGCCTCAGAATAAAAGGACGTTCCTTCAGGAAGGAGATGAGGAGGAATTTATTTGGTCAGAGGGTGGTGAATCTGTGGAATTCATTGCCCACAGAAGGCTGTGGAGGCCAAGTCAGTGGATATTTTTAAGGCAGAGATTGATAGATTGTTGATTAGTACGGGTATCAAGGGTTATGGGGAGAAGGCAAGAGAATGGGGTTAGGAGGGATAGATAGATCAACCATGATTGAAAGGTGGAGTAGATGATGGGCCAAATGGCCTAACTCTGCTCCTCTCATTCATGGTCATGACTTTATGAACTCACTTCATGCCACAATCTCAATGATTAATACAAACTCTAAACTGTGGTCGCTGCTCTGATCTTTGCTCAATCACTCTTTTATCGTTCTGCTTCGGCAAACGGTTATCCTTTGCCCTACCTGTTGCCTGGTGATGAACAGAGACAGCTATCTGTTCTGCTACATGTCTCTTGTGTTTGCTGTGACCTTATTCTTCAATCAATAAGTGAGACCTTTCAAAGACCTTTTTGAAAAGCTGGATAAATCACATTTGTTGGGTTAGTTTTGTACATTCCCTCAGTTAGCTGTCCGAAGAAGTCAGTGTTATTGACCAAGTACGAATCACCATTTGAAATCTATGATGAGCCATCAACGATCACAACATTTTTGGTTTCTGGATATTTTTCTCATCAGTATGCGTTCCAGACTCTCTCTATTTAACTGGATGTTCTTCATTTCCTTATCATGTTTCGTTTATACCCTGAGCAATAATTATTCCATTGGTCTTCTGCATGTGATCACAGAGTCATGAAATTATTATAGAAACAGACACATTTGGGCATCAAACATTCATTTACTCTCAGAAATAACGTGGATGTTTCAACATAGAAAACAGGACAGAATATAGAACAGAGGACATCCCTTTGCCTGATAGGAGAGTTGAGAAGACGGGCTGGTCAGGGTTCGACAAGTCATTGATGTTGCTGCTGGCCTTGCCGAGGCAGCGTGAGTGGCTCCACTTCCCCTAATGTTTGTCAGGCGCGGTCAACTGGGCGGTCAAGGCAAGCGGACAAGGCATTTGACCCGGGGTCTTGCCTTCCGCGCCCTGCAGGAGGTGTCCCTGAGACACAAAGTTACTGAATAGTGAAAGGCCTGGATAGAGTGGACGTGGGGAGGATGATTCCACTAGTGGGAGAGTCTAGGACGAGATCCCACAGCCTCAGAATAAAAGGACGGACCTTTAGAATGGAGCTGAGGAGTTTTTCATTTGTCAGAAGGTGGTGAATCTGTGGAATTCATTGCCACAGACGGCTGTGGAGGCCAAGTCAATGGATATTTTTAGGGTGATGGATTCTTGATTAGTACGGGGGTCAAGGGTTATGGGGTGAAGGCAGGAGAACGGGGTTGAGAGGGAAACATTGATCAGCCATGATTGAATGGCGGAGTAGGCTTGATGGGCTGAATGGCCTAATTCTCCTCCTATCACTTATGAGGTTATGACACTTATGACGATCCAGATGTCCAAAGAAGGCGATGGCTGGAGGCCCTGCAGCATCCTGGGCCTCGCCTGGATCGGACACCGCTCATAAGACCTCGAGCGCAGACTGGACTTTGAAAATGGCGCCAAAAACCTGAAGCCTCTTGCAAGCGGTCTCAGTGGACTATTTCTGTACACTTAGCTAATCGAGGAATGTCCTCAAGTATGGCTGTACTTTACTGAACTGCAAGGCCGAAAACAGAGACCACACCACTCCAAGGGACAAGATTAGAGAGCAAAATCACTCCAGGGCCAAGATCAGAGAGCGCAGTTACTCCAGGGTCGAGAACTGAAACTGCTTGCAGTGCAGAAGAATTTTGCCAGGATATTGCCTGGAAAGACAGTATCATATTGAATGGCGGTGCAGGCTCGAAGGGCCAAATGGCCTACTCCTGCTCCTATTTTCTATGGACATACTTGGATTTTTTGCTCTAGAAAGATGCAGGCTGAACGGTGATCTGAGTACATAAATTATCAGTGACACAGATGGAGTCGATTGTCAGAGTCCTTTTCCCAGAGTGGAAGCTGTCTAATACTAGAGGGCATGACTTTACGATGAGGCTAGGGAAAGTTTAAAGGATATTTACGAGCAAAATGGTTTGCATGGAGAGCGGCTGGTGCCCCGGAACTAACTGCCAGGGGTGGTGGTGAAAGCAGATACAATAGCAATGTTTCAGAAGTATTTAAGTGGGAATGTGAACAGGCATGGAATGGATGGGGACATGTAAAATCAAGGAACTGCACATGCTGGTTTGCAAGAAAAAGAGACAAAGTGCCGGAGTAACTCAGTGAAAAAGACACAGAGTGCTGGAGTAAGTAATGGGTCAGGCAACATGTCTGGAGAACAAGGGCAGGAGATGAATAGATAGATATGGACCTGATGGGATTTATTTAATTAAATTGGCACAGACATTGTAGGCCTTAGGGCCTGTCCCTGTGCAGTACTGCTTTGGTTGAGATCAGAGAAAAAAACATCACTGTGAATTTTGCACTTGTATACGTAATTGGTGAGTTTTATTCTAATTCAGTCAAAGCATTCTCCCCCCTATAAATATTGACTGTTGCTTCAGCTGTCGCCTCTCAACGCTCCCCTCCATGTTAGACCACACCAACCTCAACCACGTGCGATGGCACTCACGGCGAACAGAGCAAAACCTGCTGAAGGGTGCGGAACGGTCTCGGGTGGAAATCAGAAGCCGGCTTGGCCAAGTTTGCCGATGATACGATGATACCAAGATAGGAGATGGGGCACGTGGTGTGGAGAAAGTAGGGATTCTGCAGTTCCACCAAGATGCAGGACAGAACGCCACAGGAGATCCTTCTTCCCCGTGGCTATCAAACTGTACAACTCATCCCCCTTCCGTTGTGGGGTAGACTGAGTGACTCCCCCCCCCACCCCAATCCTTTCTGCTCGTCACTTTAATTTCATGTTTTTTCTATTTTGTGTTTTTATGACAGTCGGCAAATCAATTTCCCTCCTGAGATAAATAAAGTCCCATCATATCGTATTGTTTCTATTGTTACTAATCAAAACTATATATTTCATTTTATGGCCGTAATGCCTCTGTGATGGGGAGAGGTTTACAGTGGCCCTAGTGGCTACTGCTTTCTACTAGTGTGGTATAAATATTATTTTCCACTTTTGTTCAGGCTCAATACTGAATGGTCCAAGAGATCTCTTCACGTTGTATGTCTATGTTTTGGATGAGGGAATTGAAGGCTTTGTGGCCAAATTTGCAGATGATACGAAGATAGGGGGGAGGGGCAGATGGTGTCGAGAAAGCAGGGACTCGGCAGAAGGACTCGGACAGGTTGGGAGAGTTGGGCTGAGAATTGGCTGCAAAATGTCTAGCTACATCTGATACACCAGGGACATTTTACAGACTTGGGCTAATCCACGTGGGAGACCTAATCTGCGAGTTTAGAAGAGTGTCTTCGACCTTCAAATTGGCAGCATGGTCGACATGTGGTCCTAGGAGGTCCTATGAGGTTGCTGGAACTCTCCTTCATGCTCGAGGGAAGTTGTCGAATAGTTGCGGCCTCAGCTAGGTCGCGGAAAATGTTTCAGCATATTGAAAAACTTTCCTCGAGTAAAATTTGGTTGGCATGGGTCTTTTGACATCGTAGTGGAGCCTCCCCCTCCCCCCGCGTTCTCTAAAGGACTTACCGTACACTGTGCAGCCGTCTTTCCTTCCTGTTCATCGCGAGTGTGAATTTCAGACAGCGCTCCCCGCGTTCCCTGGCCCCCGCCTTTGCGATGTGTGTGTGTGTGTGTGTGTGTGTGTGTGTGTGTGTGTGTGTGTGTGTGTGTGTCTGTGTGTGTGTGTGTGTGTGTGTGTGTGTGTGGTCGGTCGATCCAGCTCGCGGTTTCAATGTGGACGTTCAATCCAGCTCGAGGCTTTCCAGGCGAGTGCCCTCGAGCCTGAAGGTCGAAGACACTCTTCTTAACTTAGCCCCTTAACTGCTGCTCTGATGCCAACAGAACTCCTCTGATGAATTCAGCTCTGGGTTCATTTTTAGAACGAGGCTGCAATGCATTCAGGAGCACGATGCACCTGATAGAACTTAAACAGAGTGCCTGACAGCGGGTTGTTGATGAGCAATTGGTGCTTAAAAGCAAGGGCAACAGCAGTACACATTGTTTAGTTAATGACTGGAAGTAAGCTGACAAAGCAGTTATTGAACAAATGAGCTAATGTATGGAGAAAAGACTTAGCTGGATAATTTTGCACTTCATCATAGAGTCACAGTGAAACAGTGTGGAAACAGGCCCTTCGGCCCAACTCATCCACTCCGGCCAACAATGTCCCAGCTACACTTGTCCCACTTGCCTGTGCTTGGTCCATATCCCTCCAAACCTGTCCGATCCATGTACCTGTCCAACTGTTTCTTAAACGATGGGATAGTCCCAGCCTCAACTACCTCCTCTGGCAGCTTGTTCCATACACACACCACCCTTTACATACTATGTGATGCACTGCACGTATCTGAGTAGAAGCGAACCCAACACTGGAAGAGTGTATGGGAAGGAACCGCAGATGCTGGTTTAAACTAAAGATGGACACAAATGGATGGAGTAGCTCAGCAGGTCAAACAGCATCTCTGGAGAAAAGGAATAGGTGACGTTTCAGGTCGGGATCCTTCTTCAGACCTTCTTCAGACAAAAGGAGGGTCTCGACTGGAAACCTCACCTATTCTTTTTCTCCAGACATGCTGTCTGACCCGCTGAGTTAGTGGAGGACATGCTTCTCGGGTTTGATCCTGACTATGGGTGCCGTCTGTACGGAGTTTGTACGTTCTCCCTGTGACCTGCGTGGGTTTTCTCCGGATGCTCCGGCTTCCTCCAACACTCCAAAGACGTACAGGTTTGTATGTGAATTGGTTGCAGTTAAAATTGTAAATTGTCCCTAACCTGTGTAGGATTGTGTTAGTGTGGGGGAGGAATCGCTGGTTGACACAGACTCCGTGGGCAGAAGAGCCTGGTGTTAAAACATACCTTTAAGCACATACTTAAAATAAGAAAAACAGAAGAAAGGACAGACAGACTGTTGGCGAGGCAGCCACTAAATGTTTACCAGTAAAACCAGCTTACTGCAGTATCGCTAAATGTTATTGTCACATGCAGTTTACATAATAATTCCGTCAAGTGCACGAGTTCAGGTTACTCAGTCCTAATGCTGACGCAGAAAATACTACCTCATACTTGTTACTTGTGTGAAAATCGCCCGTCCACCGTTCTTTCTGTCCCACAGCCAAGCAGCCCTTCAGTGTAATGTTATTAATTTTCCTAATGAGTCTATTATGTGCTATTTTATCAAACAAATGTCTTTTGTAAGTCTATACTCTCATCAACCACATGACCCTCATCAACCCCCACCATTACTTCATCAAAAAGCTCGATTATGTTCGTCAAACATGATTTGTCTTTTGCGTATCCACATTGACTTTCAATTATTGTCCCATATTTTCCTAAACGCCAATTCATTTTGTCCCAGATTATTAATTTTCAAACATTCACCATTATCGATGTGTGGTGAACTAATTATCAGAGATGTCCTTTGCCTGAAGGTTTATTTCCACTCGTCTCGTCAAGTCAAGTTTATTTGTCACATACACATACGAGATGTGCAGTGAAATGAAAGTGGCAATGCTCGCGGAACAACAAAACAACCAAACAATTTATAAACACAATCATAACACACATATTATTTTACATAATAAATAATAGAAGGAAAAACGTTCTGTACAGTTAGTCCCTGGTGAGAAAGGCGTTTACAGTCCGAATTGCCTCTGGGAAGAAACTCCTTCTCAACCTCTCCGTTCTCACTGCATGGCAACGGAGGCGTTTGCCTGACCGTAGTCGCTGGAACAGTCCGTTGCAGGGGTGGAAGGGGTCTCTCATGATTTTGTTTGCTCTGGAGTTGCACCTCCTGTTGTATAGTTCCTGCAGGGGGGTGAGTGAAGTTCCCATAGTGCGTTCGGCTGAACGCACTACTTTCTGCAGAGCCTTCTTGTCCTTGGCAGAGCAATTCCCGAACCAGATGGTAGTTAGGGTGGCACAGTGGCACAGCGGTAGTGCGGCTGCCTTACAGTGCCAGGGACCCGGGTTCGATCCTGACTAGGTGTGTAGGAAGGAACTGCAGATGCTGGTTTAAACCGAAAATAGGCACAAAATGCTGGTGTAACTCAGCGGGACAGGCAGCATCTCTGGGGAGAAAGAATGGGTAGCGTTTCGGGTCAAGACCCTTCTTCAGAATCTGGGAGGCCGTTCGGGCCAAGATCCTTCTTCAGACTACGGGTGCTGTCTGTACGGAGTTTGGACATATTCTCCCTGTGAACTGCGTGGGTTTTCCCCGAGATCTCAGATTTCTTGTCACACTCCAAAGACGTACAGGTTTGTAGGTTAATTGGCTTGTTATTAAAATGTAAAATTGTCCCCCTAGTGTGTGAAGCCTAATGTTAGTGTACTGGGATCGCTGGTCGGCGCGGACTCGGTGGGCCGAAGGGCCTGTTTCCACGCTGTATCTCTAAATTAAACTAAACTATGATGAGGTCAGCGATATCCCATATGGTGCTGAAAACCTCTGAGTCACAACGTCCCCGTCTACAAACTGAGCTGCTCACGTATGCAGGCAGCATAATGCCATCTGATCATTATTATCTGGCAGGTAGCTGGATAATAAGAGAGACATCGCTGATCTGCGATGGACAGGCTTCGTTTGACCGTTCTCACAACAGACAGTTGAGTGAAGTAGCAACAATTGTGTACAAACTCATGGATGAGTTTAGTTTAGTTGAGAGATACAGCGTGGAAACAGGCCATACCGCTGTGCCACCGTGCTGCCCTAATACACAGCCTTCTACCCGGTGTAGGGAAATCCAGGCCATTCGACCCATCTAACCATATAACAATTACAGCACGGAAACAGGCCATCTCGGCCCTTCTAGTCCCTGCTGAACACTTCCTCTCACCTAGTCCCATCTACCTGCACTCAGACCATAACCCTCCATTCCTTTCCCGTCCATATACCTATCCAATTTATTTTTAAATGATAAAAACGAACCTGCCTTCACCACTTCCACTGGAAGCTCATTCCACACAGCTACCACTCTCTGAGTAAAGAAGTTCCCCTTCATGTTGCCCCTAAATATTTGTCCCTTAATTCTCAAATCAAAGTCCACAAGTCCACTCCGCCATTTAATTCTGGCTGATCTGCCTTTCCCTCTCAACCCCATTCTCCTGCCTTAAAAATACCCATTAACTTGGCCACCACAGCCGTCTGTGGCAATGAATTCCACAGATTCACCACCCTCTGACTGATGAAAATCCTCCTCATCTTTCTAAAGGTACATCCTTCATTACTTCGTTACCATATTATCTCCATCACAGCAGCGTCCTCTCAGTGCATCAGACTGTTAGCCAGGAGTACGTTTCCAAAACCTGACAGTGGCTTGAATGCACAATGTTCCAGCTGACTGACTGGTGCCATCACTGAACTGAGACTTCTATTCCCACAGTTTAGTTCTGAAGTGCAGTTTTCCTGCTCTGTAGCACAGAGGAGCTGATACCCATATTTTGTGGTTTGACTAGTCGCTCTGCTGCTGGGAACGTTATTGATGGTGACTATCCTTTGAAGGCATTGAGCACCCAGAATGAAAAGCAGCCATCATCTAATTGTCCTGTCTGCAATAAACCTGCAGTCAAAATTGGGCTGGATAAAAGATAGTTATTTCAAAGCATACAAATCAGTGAATTTTATCTCTGTTTTTTCCAATTCCCTGAAGCCCCCTAAATTTTTTCCTAATAGTGAGCGACAAAATTGGTTGCTTTGGGCAAGAGAAGATTTGAGCTCATTTAAGATTATGGTAACTGCTCCAAGGGGGATTTTAAAGTAATGTTGGCTGTTCCCTGTCTCGATTCAAAGATACTTTGCTATCACATCAATATATTGGATTTTTTAAGTTTCATGTATTAGAGGGTACTTGAGGAAGGCTTTCAAACACGGCCTTTTCCTTTCATACCTTGAGATACAGTCTGAAGAAGGGCCGCAACCTAAAACAAGACCTGCCCATTCTCTCCACAGATGGTGCCAGTAGAGTTTTAGTTTTGTTGAGAGAAACAGGCCCTTCGACCCACCGAGTCCACGCCGACCAGCGATCCTCGCACGCTAACACTATCCTACATAAACTAGGGACAATTTACAATTATACCAACCCAATTAACCTACAAACATGTACGTCTTTGGATTGTGGGAGGAAACTGGGGATCTTGTAGAAAACCCACGCAAGTCACGGGGAGAACGTGCAAACTCCGTACAGACAGCAACTGTAGTGACGGTTGAACCTGGGTCATGGATGCTGGAAGGCAACTCTACACTATGCCACCGTTTCACCCAAGCTGCAGCCTCAGAGCACCAGAGATATGCATTCCATCCTGACCTCAGGTGCTGTCCATGTGGAGTTTGCAGGTTTCTTCTGGCGACCACATGGGTTTCCTACAGGTGCTCCAGTTTCCTCCCCCATCCCAAATCCATGTGGGTTTGTAGTAATTGGCCTGAACCTTTGTACATACGGTTGAACTGTGTGCATTGTGGCACGGTGGCACAGCGGTAGCGTTGCTGCCTAACAGCGCCAGGTTCGATCTTGACTCCGAGTACGGAGATTGTCCGTTCATCCCGTGACTGCGTGGGTTTTTTACGGGTGCTCCGGTTTCCTCCACACCCCAAAGACATGCAGGTTTGTAGGTCACTTGTCTTGGGTAAAGATTGTAAATTGTCCCTAGTGTGTGGGGGACAATGCCAGTGTGCGGGGATTGCAGGTCGGCGCGGACCCGGTTGGCGGAAGGGCCTGTTACCGTGCCGTATCTCAAAACCAAACAAAATTGCCGCTGATGTGTTAGGAGTGGATGACGAGAAAGTGTTGAACATATAACTAGTGTGAACGGGTGATCGATGGGCGGTGTGGGCTTGGTGGGCCGAAGGGCCTGTTTGCATACTGCATCTCTGTGCTAAAGATGCTGCCTGACCCGCTGAGTCCCTCCAGCACTTCGCGTTTCGTTCAAGATTCCAGCGTCTACAGTTTCTCGTGTCTCCTGCTTTTCTCGTTATTTGACGGTCTCTGTTGAGATATGAATTTTAATTCTGTGGTTCTTATAGAATTTTAATCCTGTGGATCTTATAGAAACTTACAAAATTCTTAAGGGGTTGGACAGGCTAGATGCAGGAAGATTGTTCCCGATGTTGGGGAAGTCCAGAACAAGGGGTCACAGTTTAAGGATAAGGGGGAAATCTTTTAGAACCGAGATGAGGAAAACTTTTGTCACACAGAGAGTGGTGAATCTCGGGAATTCTCTCCCGCAGAAGGTAGTTGAGGCCAGTTCATTGGCTATATTTAAGAGGGAGTTAGATGTGGCCCTTGTGGCTAAAGGGATCAGGGGGTATGGAGAGAAGGCAGGTACAGGACACTGAGTTGGATGATCAGCCATGATCATATTGCATGGCGGTGCGGGCTGGAAGGGCCGAATGGCCTACTCCTGCACCTATTTTCTAAGTTTCTATGTTCTTTAGTTTTCCAGCAGCCCGAGGAAATCGAGTCTATGAACGCAGTTGATCACATTGTTCATGTGGTTAGTTTTGGTTTAGTTTAGTTCAGAGATGCAGCATGGAAACAGGCCCTCCGGCCCACCGAGTCCACGCCGACCATCGATCACCCGTTCACACTGGTTATCCCACAACACACTAGGGGTAATTTACAGAGTCCTGTTACCCTACAAGCCCGCACGTCTTTGGGGTGTGGGACGAAACCGGAACAACCGGAATAAACCAGCATGGTCACAGGGAGAATGTACAAACTCCTTATAGACAGCACCCGTACTCAGGATCGAACTCGGGTCCCTGGTACTGTGAGGCAGTAGCTGCACCGCTGCACCACCGTGCCGCCCTGCTGCACACATACGATCACGTAACGTCTTTCAGTGCAGTCCCAAAAGTAATTCAAATAACATTGAGATACAATATGTGTTCATTCGCATGTGACTTTCTGACTGATGAGTGGAAAACAATATGATTGGGAGCTGCCACTTGTAAAAGGGAACTTTTCTTTCTGTGCAGTAACCCAGATGACAAGTATGGTCGTTTTCTGAGGGAAATAGATTGGTTTTTGATGCTAAAAGAAAAACTAAACATCAGTGAAAGTGAAATTCACCTTCCATCTTTCAAAATTGGCAAATGACTTTACTTCAGAGGCACAGATACAGCGCGGAAACAGGGTCTTCGTCCCACTGAAGGGCCTAATTCACGACCTTTTTTACTTGTGGACATTTTTCATTGTGTTGAACAAATGCCCCGACCTACTTGATGCCACGAGTACCTACGACTAGCATCACGACCGACCTACAACCTCCTACGGCCTCATGACGACCATGCTGCGAGTATGTGTCAAGGGCAAACTCGACAAAGGTCGTAAATTTGGTTGTGAAAGTGGGACAGGCCCTTGACTCCGCGCCAACCAGCGGTCACCCCAGACACTGGCACCATCCCTCACACTCGGGACAATTTACAATTTTACCTACAGACCTATATGTCTCACGGTCACAGGGAGAACGTACAAACTCCGTACAGACAGCACCTGTAGTCTGGTTCGGACCTGGGTCTCTGGCGCTGTAAGGCAGCAATTCGACCGCAGCAGCACTGTGCCACCCCTCCCTCCCCCTAACCTGTTGATAAATAAACCCAGTTAATGCTGTTTGAGCCGGCAGAACCTGATATGGAAACCTACCTACAAAAATTAGGTTGCTGATAAAAATAGCTTCCAACAATGCCCGAGAAATTTGTCACCGCAAGTGACAGGTCTAACTGCAGTCAAAGTTTAAATATACAAAGCTATGTGCAAAAGTGTCAAATGTCACTTTATACTGCCACGGACTGTTTAATAATGAGTTAAAACAATTACTCTGGCAAGTTCAGCCAGACACCATTGACAGACCACAGGGACTATGGGGGAGCTCCGACGTGAAGACCACGTGGGGGGTGGGGGGGTGGGAGGGGGAGCTCCAACGTGGAGACGGGGGAGCTCCGCCTGGAGACCGAGGAGCTCCGCGTGGAGACCATGAGAGAGCTCTGTAGTGGAGACCATGAGGGAGCTCTGCGTAGAGACCACGAGAGAGCTCCGTAGTGAAGACCACGGTGGAGTTCCACGTGGAGGCCATGAGGGAGCATCCACAAGAACAGCTGACTGGCTTGCAGAAAATGTAAATAAGCTCTTTCTAAGTTTCCCCCCAGTCTAGTTTGGTCAATCAACCACTGCTTCAAGCACTGGAACAACTAAACTTTATTTTTGGAAAACACAATAAATCACCCTATACGATACCTAAACCACTGCAGGTTCGATCCTTTGCCTGACCAAGCCCTTTAGCCTCGTGCAAGTAGAAACACTCCAAAAGGTCACGCAGTCCCAAGCGCTCTTCCAGAAGATCGACAAAGGACCTCGTAGTGGCTGCCTTTTATAGGTCCCCGAACCTCGAGGGGCCAAACTACAGAGGGGTGGTATATTTACAATCCAATCAAGTATAATAATCAAATGACAATAATACATTACTGGCAGGTACACAGGCCGATTACAGAATCTTCTTACATTGGTGCAGGTAAAGCTTCCAGAAGAAGCTAACAGAATCTTGAATAATGCAACATTTACCCTGGGATTCAAACAAACCAGACAGGCCTTAACATTTCAACCAATCAACACTTTACAGGGTAACTGTCTTGCAACATTATTTACAATATATACAGGGCTCTTGCAGAGATCCAATTAACCTCATGAATTTTACATTTCCCCGAATATCCTCTACAAAAATTCCATCCATCTGTCAACTGAATATGCAACTGGGCCACAGACTTGCAATATGGATCTGGGCCACAGAGTTGCTGGCACCATTCAGAAGCTTGTCCCATTTTTACAGAGCACACCAGTCTTGACCAACATGGCCTAGCCATTCATAAGTCCTTATTAAAGTGTGGGTAATATGGCTGCTCGATTTCAGCCAGGATTAACAAAACGACCGCTTGCAACTGAGTCAGGGCACTGCTTCTGAAACCACAGAGATGCACAACTCGGAAATAAAGCAGTGGCCCATAAAGAATTAATGGGCAGCACAGTGGCGCAAGCAGTAGAACTGCTGCCTCACAGCGCCAGAGACCCGGGTTTGATCCTGACTACGGATGCTGTCTGTATGGTGTTTGTGCGTTCTCCCCGTGAACTGCGTGGGTTTTCTCCGGGAGCTCCGGTTTCCTCCCACACACCAAAGACGTACAGGTTTGTAGGCTAATTGGCTTGGTAAAATTGTAAATTGTCCTTAGTGTGTGTTGCATAGTGTTAGTTAGTGTGACGGGGATTAGCTGGTCGGCGCGGATTTGGTGGGTCACGCTGTATCTCTAAACTAAACTAAATTAAATTACTTATGTAAGTGCGAGTTTGCGCAAGTCGCCTATTACATGAGTCAGAAGGTGCCAGTTGTAGGGTGAATGCTGGGGGAGACAGTGTGCGGGGAAGGAGCAACTTTTAAAACGTTTTCTAAATGATCATCATTGCATTCAGTTGTATCATATACACAGGTCAACTGTGTACAATTGAGAAAGAGACTTGGCTTTGCAGTATGTTGGTGGAAACATTGAACGACCACATACTACACATCTTGATCAAGTACATCTTATTCTGATTAACCATCAATGTGAATCAACGTTCAAGAGGTCACGATTTAAAGTATTTGTGGAGAAGGCAAATACCGTTTTTGAAATGTATGTGTGGATCCTCCTATATTATGTTAGACTAACAAACATCCATTTCCACTGAACTTTAACTGCAGATGCTGGTTTAAACAGAAGATAGACACAAAAAGCTGGAGTAACTCAGCGGGACAGGCAGCATCTCTGCAGAGAAGGAATGGGTGACATTTCGGGTCGAGGCCCTTCTTCAGACTCTTTGGTGGTGACTTTTGAGTGGGGTCTGATTCTATATTTAAGTGGAATGTCAGATCAGACTCCAAAGCTTCCTCAGTCAAAACAATACTTTCAGCAGATTTCGATACAGAACTTTGAGCTATTTTCCACCTTTGATTCAGATTCAGATTCAGATTCAATTTTAATTGTCATTGTCAGTGTACAGTACAGAGACAACAAAATGCATTTAGCATCTCCCTTGAAGAGCGACATAGCAAACGATTTGAATAAAAAATAATAAGTGTTAGGGGTGGTGATTGGCAGTCACCGAGGTACGTTGTTGAGTAGAGTGACAGCCGCCGGAAAGAAGCTGTTCCTCGACCTGCTGGTTCGGCAATGGAGAGACCTGTAGCGCCTCCCGGATGGTAGGAGGGTAAACAGTCCATGGTTGGGGTGAGAGCAGTCCTTGGCGATGCTGAGCGCCCTCCGCAGACAGCGCTTGCTTTGGACAGACTCAATGGAGGGGAGCGTGGAACCGGTGATGCGTTGGGCAATTTTCACCACCCTCTGCAATGCCTTCCGGTCGGAGACAGAGCAGTTGCCATACCATACTGTGATGCAGTTGGTAAGGATGCTCTCGATGGTGCAGCGGTAGAAGTTCACCAGGATCTGAGGAGACAGATGGACCTTCTTCAGTCTCCTCAGGAAGATGAGACGCTGATGAGCCTTCTTGCAGGAGAGAGTGTGGGTACAAAGTTGGTGGTTTGACAGTCTAAGAGTTTAGCTGAAGAGGTGTTAGCCGATACAGTCGGCACGGTGGCGCAGCGGTAGAGTTGCTGGTTTACAGCGTCGGAGACCCAGGTTCGATCCTGGCTGTGAGTGCTGTCTGTATAGAGTTTGTACATTCTCTCTGTGACCGCGTGTGTTTTCTCCCAGTGCTCCAGTTTCCTCCCGCACTCCAAATGACGTGCAGGATTATATGTTGATTGGTAAAATTGTCAATTGTCCCTAGTGTGTGCAGGATAGTGTCAGTGTATGGGGTGATCGCTGGTCGGTGCAGACTCAATGGGCCGAAGGGTCTGTTTCCGCACGGTGTATCTCTAAAGCAGTGGTTCCCAACATGGGGCGTACGCCCCACAGGGGGGCAATTTGATTTTTAAGGGGGGCAATTGAGCGCGACTGATGTCTGGGTCCAAATTTTCGATTTTTATTTTTTAGGATTTTCCATCAGGTAAACATATGTAGTTTATGTTTCAGATGTTATTTTGAGTAAATAATTTTTTTGGGGTAAAAAAGGTCTTTATTGTGTAGTTATTACAACCAAGGCATTGGCGTTTTAAGCTTCTTCAGCTGAAACGGAGTTCACTTTTTAAATGATAAGAATTATATATCACCACATGGGGGGGGGGCATCAGGATTTTAGAGGTGATTAGGTGGGGCATGGCCAAAAAAAGGTTGGGAACCACTGCTCTAAAGTAAACTTCCATAGATTACCAGCGGTTACCAGCAGTCGGATAATCCTATCACCACTCGTAAATTGAACATCACCTTTGTCTTGAAAATATATCATCGTTCATTCATCCCCGGATCATCAGTGTTCAAGAATGATCGTACGAGAATTGCTGATACAAGCAGCAGTCTAACCACGTTCTTGTTGTTATTAAGTTTCTGATAAAACCTTTAGCAAATCAAATTAATACTCAACAATCTTTTCAGCAGAGATGTAGGATCACTTCTCTGAATGGATTAGATTTATTGGTTCAAAGGGTAATTAATCTGATGAACTCCTTATATAATGGCTGTCTTTACGATGTTCTCAAAGTCCAGCTTCGATAGCCATTACTCCTCGGGGATGGTTAGGAGGTATATTTTAACGCACTCACGACACACTTAAGATAGTAAAATCGAATCTTCCAAACGTTGTTTCCATCTACGAGGATTAATGGCTATCGAAGTTGGACTTTGAGAACATCATAAAGACTGCCATTAAATATAAGTAAAAAACTGTATCTCACCATCCTTCCGAGACCCAACTGACTACTAAGCTATGAGTCTGCGCTAGTCTCCTCTAGAAATAGACACACCCCTTCTACATATCAAATCCCACCTACAAAAATACAGACAGATAAAAACTAAAATATTAAAAATGTTAGACATGCTGACTTAAGCTTAATGGCTCCTACACATATGTCGACAAAACTGGACAATATGAAGTATTTTCATTGGATTGCAATGATTTAAAGAGGCAGAAAATGATCACTTTCCTAAAGATAGTTAGGAATAGGTAATAAATGCCAATCTGGCTAATAGACATTCTGGACATTCTTATTGAGGAAAAGAGTTATGCAGCACAGGGTGGCACAGCTGGTAGAGCTGGTACCTCACAACGCCAGAGACCTGGGTTTGATCCTGATTGCAATGTGTGGGAAGTGGATGAGAAAGTAAGATAAAATATAATGTATGAATGGGTGATCCATGATTGAATGGAGTAGGTGGGCCGAAGGGCCTGTTTCCTTGCTGTATATTCTCCCTGCGACCTAATCTCCCTGCGACCTGATCCTGTTTCCTCCGGGTGCTCCAGTTTTGTCCACAAAAATAAGCTTAGTGTGCATTGCAAGCTCCAACACGTATTCAAAAATATATTGTGTAGGAAGGAACTGCAGATGCTGGTTTACATGGAAAGATAAACACAAAATGTTGGAGTAACTCAGCGGGAAAGGCAGCATCTCTGGATGGAAGGCATGGGTAACGTTTCGGGTCGAGACCCACCTTCAGATTCTATGATCTCTCGCCTTACGCTTCCATATCTCTGTGTCTCCCTCTGCCCTGACTCTCAGTCTGAAGAAGGGTCTCGACCCGAAACATCACCCATTCCTTCTACCAGAGGTGCTGCCTGTCCCGCTGAGTTAAGGGGCTCTCCCACTTGGTGATTTTTTTCGGCGACAGCCGGCGTAATTTCAGTTTCAAAATCCAGCGGCGACAAAAAAAATGCTGCGGTACTTGAAAAAACACCGCGTGATGTCATACGTCATCACGCGCACATTTTTCGGTGATCTGATACGTCTGTCAATGATGCCGGCAGTCTTCGAAAAAAATCGCCAAGTGGGACAGCCCCTTCACTCCAGCATTTTGTGTCTATTCTAGTCTTCGGATGGAACCTGTTCATTTATTTTCAAGCAGGATTAATCCCAGTCACTTGGCTCATCAAATGACAAAGCCCTTGTGTAAACATCTCTTCAAACCAGCAGCAGATGTAAAACTCTTTCCATTGTTCTAAAAAACATCACATCCCACTGTCTGATTCACCTCACTTGCTGTGTTCTGGGTCAAATATAATCTGGGGAACATAGTGATTATAAGATTTATTCAGATTCCATTATAGACGCTGGTATTGTCATGGTATGAGTTAATCGGCTACAATGCCATTTGAACTAATTAATCTAATCCATTTAAGAGGTGATCCTACATCTCTGCTGAAAAGATTTTCAGGTATTAATTTGATTTCTTAATGGTTTCATCAAGAAGAAATTAATAAGAGCACGGATCTCCTTAAATAGCCGCTTGTATCAGCATTTCTTGCATGGTAATTCGTGAACAATGTGAATTTTCAGAGTTCCTCTATAAATCCAGTCCACTTGGGAAACCTTGTTTTAAACCCTCATGTTTGTAATGATCATGTTTCGACGAGCCAGCCAGCTGTATGAAGCTTCCTTTTGTTGATCTCGACATAATGTGCAGAGAGATATAAATCCCCACTAGGTGGTGCTAACAGGAGGAGTGGAAGACATCAACAAGTCCAACGTTAATTTTAACTGTGGTCATTCCGTTTCAGATGGCTCCTCAATTAAGTTTTGATCACCTCTTTAAAACACAAAGTATGAGAGTGTCATTAACAAATGGTATCAGCCAGCTATTCATTTAAAAGTAAGTTTAGTTTAGTTTAGCGGTGCAGTGTTGACATCAACGATACAAGAGCAAGATCGGGTTGACATGGGCTCTTTGGCCCACCGAGTCCACGCCGACCAGCCACCGAGTCCGCGCCGACCAGCCACCGAGTCCGCGCCGACCAGCCATCACCCATACGCTAGTTCTGCCCCACACACAAAAGACAATTTACCGAAGCCAATTAACCTACAAACCTGTACGTCTTTGGAATGTGGGAGGAACTTGGAAAAAACTCACGCAGTAACGGGGGGGGGACGTGAAACTCCACACAGACAGCTCTCGTAGGTAGACAAAGATGCTGGAGAAACTCAGCGGGGGCAGCAGCATCTATGGAGTGAAGGAAATAGGCAAAGTTTCGGGCCGAAACCCTTCTTCAGACAGCTCTCATAGTCAGGATCGAACCCTCAAACCCAGGGAGGGATGAAATATGAGGTAGAAACGGACAGTTTTGTGGATAAAATGGTATCCGCCCTGTAGGTGTGTTGGCATTAATGACTCATTAAATGCTCTCCTTAGGATTAAATAGGGTGTTAATAACCTGAGATCTAACATTAACATTTCACTGCTGAATACCCAGCTTAGACTTTAGATGCTTGAGATACAATGTGGAAACAGGCCCTACACTAGCACTATCCTACACACTAGCGACAATTTACAATTTTTAACCTACAAATCTGTAGAAGTTTGGAGTGTGGAAGGAAACCGGAACACCTGGAGAAAACCCACGTGGTCACGGGGAGAATGTACAAACTCTGTACAGACAGCACCCGTAGTCAGGATCGAACCCGGGTCTCTGGCGCTGTGAGGCAGCAATTCTACCGCTGTGCCACCATGCCACTACGATTTTAGGTGGATAAAAATTGCCAGTAGTTTTTCCCAGTCTAGTTTATTTCCACTGTGTCTTTGGAATCTTTTACATTGCCACTCATGAGGTGTTTCGATGGATGAACGATATTTTCACAGTACAAGATATTTAGCTGGGGAGGAAGGAACTGCAGATGCTGGGTTAAACCGAAGATAAGCGCAAAGAGCGGGAGTAACTCAGCGGGTCAGGCAGCATCTCTGAAGAAAAGGAATAGGTGACGTTTCAGGTTGAAACCATTCTTTTAGTTGCATGGCCTGAATTGAACTAACATCACGGCAGTTGTGATAATTTTGTTACAATAAAACAGAGGCAAGTTGAATATTCAGCACAGCCCAACAATGGTCCCCGCATGGAACATCATGAATCTTAATGAAACTTCAGTTTATCTTGTTAAAGCACAGAGAGAATACCCAGGGGTGTATAACACTGGTGCATTGGATAGAAATGTTTTGTTTTTTTGGGGAAAAATACGGTCCGGGAAATTATTGTTAATTGTGAACCCTGAATGCTATTGAGCAACTTAGCTGCTGAGGGCTCCCAGCATTTTATGTGGCATGGAGTTGGAGTGAAATGTTTACATTCCACATTCACCCACTTCTTCCCAGAATCTCAAACTTGGGCCCGGGGTTTCTAATTAAAACTGGATTCAAGTTACTGCAACCATACCCCCAAAGGCAAGAAGAAATAAAAAGGAATTGAAGTTCAAACAAAAACTGCAGTGACGGATTAACCTGAGTAGCAGTCGTATTTTTCACCTGACAATGAACAGCTGGATTGCCAGCTGTTTGGTTCACAATGTTGGTGTAAGAGGTCACACTTAGAGCTCCCAGGAGCTGCTACATGCTGGGCAGTGCTATGCCTTACCTTTTTGATGTTTTTCTTTGCTCTAATTAGTACAAGTTAAAATGATGCAATCCAGACACCGCTGTGGAACATAACAAATGTCAGTTTCAGACCAATTAGGAATAAAGTCTCCACCTATTAAATGGGATGTGACGGTGGTAACGAGATACTAAGAAATTCTATCACATTTTCAATGGCAGTGAGGACAACATCTTCCCGGGTTGCCAACTTTCTCACTCCCAAATAAGGAACTAAAAAGTCAAAATAAGGGACAAATTCCCGACAGCAATTCGTTGACCGACTCGGCCGTGGCTGGGTGAATGCTGAGTTGGCCCGGGGTGCTGGACTGCAGACAAAGCCCAGCCGGCGGGACAGCTGAGGAGTTTTGACCCAGGCCACGCTACATCACGAGCAAATTCTGGCACCCCATCCAACTCATGAACCGACGATCGCCATGAGCAGGAGGGGAGGTGGTGGTGGTGACGGCGGTAAGCGAAGGTCGGCCGGACTGCCGACCGACGGGGCCATGGGCGAGGCTCTGCTGCTGCACTCCATGGGCTGCACTACATCCGGACGGGTGAGGCGGGGCCGGACGCAGAGCTCCGACCCGACAGTCTCCTTGACCCGAGTAGTAGCAGTCAAATACGGGACAAGGGCAGTCCCGTATGAGACAAACCAATTTAGCCCAAAATACAGGATGTCCCGGCTAATAGGGGACAGTTGACAACCCTAACCTCACAGCAAACAGGTTGGAGGTTATTTGAGATTATTAATCTTTTCCTTACTGTCTCCATCAATGCATGAAGGCAGAGAAGGTAGATCTACAAGATAGACACAAAATGCTGGGACGTTTCGGGTGGCTAGTGGTGGGATTCCATTGGAGGTGGTTGCTACTCTAGAGGTGTTCCGAGCAGCTGAATGATATTTGCACAATACAACATCTTTAGCTGGGTAGGAAGGAACTGCAGATGCAGGTTTAAACCGAAGATGGACACAAAATGCTGGAGTATACTCAGCGGGACAGGCAGCACAGAAGGGTCTCAACCCGAAACGTCACCTATTCCTTCTCTCCAGAGATGCTGCCTGTCCCACTGAATGACTCCAATATTTTGTGCCTATCTACTGCTACATTGAAGTCTATCTGTTTGCTGCTGCTCTCATAGGCATTCGTGACATGAAAACACTCGAAAACTGTGATGCCCTCCCTCCTCTCTGCGCTGGTTTGAAATTGCCAGTGAAATGACTTTTGATCCCCCACCTCACCGCGAAACATCATGTTGTCAACGTCTGAACTTTCTCTCGGCAGCTGATGCGTGTGACATTTCCAAGCTGCCAACACTGATGATTGCTGCTCATTGAGTTGAAAGCTAGTAATTGGTCTGGTGTCACCACCACACTTTGACCTACACCACCCCGACTGTGGGCTGCAGGTATGTCGATCACTCACATCAGACCACATTGGCTGCCGTTTGAGGATGCTATTTTCATCGGCACGGAAACTTTACAAGCAAGTTTAGACTTTAGACTCATGAGATATCCGTGCCATCCCATGCATAGGTGCAGATCTGATCACCTGTGCACCAGCACTAACTTACACACTAGAGTCAATTTACAATGTACCTAATTAACCCAATTAACCTAAAAACCTGTACGTCTTTGGAGTGTGGGAGGAAACCGGAGCACCCGGAGAACATCACGCAGGTCACTGGAAGAACGTAGAAACTCCATAAACCCCACAATTAAAATGTGGATTACAGAAATGTCCGAGACCTTACACTTAGAAAAAATTTGATTTATCTTAATTGACAAACCAGAATTATTTGTTAGAATATGGTCTCCATTTATTGATTTTTTAAAGAGGTAAACTGGACTGAAACCCGAGCTCAGAATTGGATGAATAACTGCCTTATAATTTACGAACCTATCTCCAAAACTGTTATTGGTAATTTTCTTTGTTTGTTTTGTTTTTTCTTTCTCTCCTTTTTTTTTCTCTTCATCCCTTCCTTTCTCTTAGTTTATAGATTTTTCTTTTCAGTTCTATCTTTTAAAAAAATCTATCAAAAGAACAGAAGTTTTGTATGAATGTAATTGATAAACAAACCGCGTTGCTATTATTTACGCTTCTAATAAAAATAATTTAATTTTTTTATTTAAAAACTCCGTACAGACAGCACCCCTTGAGTCAGGATCGAACCCGGGTCTCTGGCGTTGTGAGTCAGCAACTCTACCGCTGCACGACCGTGTAAATCTCACATTTTGCATCCTCACCAGCTTTTAATTGAATTCTTTCAATGCAGTGAAGGCATTATCAAAAAGGCATGAAAACCTCAATACAAGAAAAAGAACATTAGAAGTAGATACAGAGGTCCCACTCGGCCATTCACTAGATCACAATTGTTCTGCACTTTATGTCTGTCCCCGACCTCGTGTTACTGGTTGTAGAAGCCACGTGGACCTAATGTCATTGAACAGTGACATTGCTAAACCTGGTTCACTGATACTGCAACATCACTGTCCTTTCTCACCATTGCTTGCTCTGCAAAACACTCGCATCGGTGCAACTTGTGGCCTTAGAAAAACGAGATTGCAGGCAGGCAGGCACAAGAAATCCCTGCAAAAATCATTGCTGATGCTAGACGCGTAACAAAAAAATAACCGGATGACATTGTTCAATTTTCTTCAATAATCCGATATAAAAGCCACCAGAGATCCTGTTCTCATTGGCAATTTGTAGCATCTTCACGGCGCCACCATGGCACTGAATATATACAGTACATTAGTGATTTATTTGCAAATCACAACACTGAACCTATGAACATGTTCAGACTCTAAACTCCCATTGCAGATTAAATGTTTTAGTTGGTGTTACAGGATAACAAAGCATGCAACTGTCTCCTCTGCTTGATGTTATAGAGGTGTAAAAAATCATGAGAGGAATAGATCGGGTAGATGCACAGAATCTCTTGCCCAGAGTAGGGGAATCGAGGTCCAGAGGACAAAGGTTTAAGGTGAAGGGGACAAGATTTAATAGGAATCTGAAGGGTAACTTTTTCACACAAAGGGCGGTGGGTGTGTGGAACAAGCTGCCAGAAGAGGTAGTTGAGGCTGGGATTATCCCAACATTTAAGAAACAGTTAGACAGGTATGTGGATGGGACTGGTTTGGAGGGGTATGGATCAAACGCACACAGGTGGGACTAGTGTAGCTGGGACATGTTGGCCGGTGTGGGCAAGTTGGGTCAAACGGTCTGTTTCCACACTGTATCACTCTATGTCTTGATTGCTCCTGGCCAACAGAATCACAGTAATCCACAACAACACAGACAAGGGGTGCACGGTGACACAGCGGTAGAGTTGCTGCCCTACAGCCAGCGCTGGGGGCCCAGTGTTCGATCATGAGCACGGGTGCTGTCTGTACGGACTTTGTACGTTCTCCCCGTGACCGCATGGGTTCTCCCTGGGTGCTCCGGTTTCCTCACACATTTCGAAGACGTGCAGGTTTTGTAGGTTAATTTGGCTTTGGTAACATTGTAAATGGTCCTTAGTGTGTAGGGTAGTGCTAGTATATAGGGGGACCACTGGTGGGCTGAAGGGCCTGTATCCACGCTGTATCTCTAAAGTAAACTAAACTAACCATGGCTACAAGTCATGTCGGATAAAAAGCATTCCTTGGATAAGACCACAGATATTGGATGTCGGATAAAAAGCATTCAGTGCAATAAGACCACAGATATTGGGAATTGAGAACTTAAATATGTTGTTATGTTGGAATGAATTTTAAAATGTGCAGACAAAGATGTGCTGTAGTAACCCAGCAGGTCAGGCAACATCTTTGTAGAACCATCGATAGTTGATGCTTCAGGTCATGAACTTCTTTGGTAGTCACCAGAGATGCTGTCTGAGTTGCAGTTACTCCAGCACGTTGTGTCTTTTCTTTAAAGTAAACCAGCATCTGCAGTTCCTTTGTGTTTAAGAAGGAACTGCAGATGCTGGGAAATCGAAGGTACACAAAAATGCTGGAGAAACTCAGCGGGTGCAGCAGCATCTATGGAGCGAAGGAAATAGGCAACGTTTCGGGCCGAAACCCTTCTTCAGACTTCTTCAAAACGTTGCCTATTTCCTTCGCTCCATAGATGCTGCTGCACCCGCTGAGTTTCTCCAGCATTTTTGTGTACCTTCTGCAGTTCCTTTGCAAAGCAAAAAACTGCAGGTGCTGGATTATATCAAAGATAGACACAAAGTACTGGAATAACTCAACAGGCCAGGGAGTATCTCCGGAGTAAAAGGATAGATGATGCATTCTATTCAGACGAAGAAGAAGGGTCTCGACTCGAAATGGTCACCTATCTTTTTTTCTCCAGAGATGCTGCCTGACCCGCTGAGTTACTCCAGCACTTTGAGCCTCTTTGGTCTCTTTAAAATGGGTAGGTTGAGTGTGTGTGAGGTCCAAACTTAAACCAGAAATCATAATCGCTTTTTAACAGGAATCTGCCTGCTGCTTCTGTGGGTTGGGCAATGATCATGAAGCCAGTCCCCTCTTGTGGAGCGGGCTTGAAAGATTAAATATTTTGCCGGGGCTGAGCCTTTCATTTAACTGGCTTTGAAGTTTAGAATTGAATTGGCCCGGATTTCTCTGGAAGCGAAGAAAGCAGGAAGGGGGGGACAGCTTAGAGACGGAGATAAATGTTTCCATCTGCTGAGGCCCCGCGTTCCCCGAGAAACATCTCCTCCCACAGCCAGGCGAGGATGATCTCCCAGTGGACCCAAAGCCCGCAGTCTGACTGGGAGCCAAGCATGTAATTAGGGTGATTGTATTTGGGTTTGGACGTTGTGCAACAAAGACTCCGCGTGCTGTGTGAGGTCAAACTCTATGTGTACTGACGGGGTGAGGCCTCGCTGTGTGCTTTAACAGGGTTTGATGCAAAACAACCTAGGTACATGTATCATTGAACTAAATCATTGACATTTCCACTGATGGGAGAGTCTAGGGCTCAGGCTCAGAATGATCTCATACATGCCTTTCGCAGTTTAGGCACAAAGAGCTGGAGCAACTCAGAGGGTCAGGCAGCATCTCTGGAGATAAGAAATAGATGACGATTCGAGTCTCATAACGAAACCTCACCCATTCCTTTTCTCCAGAGATGCTGCCTGGTCCGCTGAGTTACTTCAGCCTTTTGTGCCTATCTTCGGTTTAAACCAGCATCTGCACTTCCTTCCGACACATTCCCTTTTCTGCAGATGTGCCCCATACTCATGCAACTCCCTGTGGGGAGATGGCTGTGCAGATTGCACAGGGTGGGGAATAGCTTTGGTACGGACCAGACTCCAAGGAACCATCTTCTCCAGAATGCTGCCTGGCCCGCTGAGTTACCCCAGCTGTTTATGTCTATCTTCGGTTTAAACCAGTATCTGCAGTTCTCTCCCGACAAGGAAACATTCTTGACTCTCGACTCTAGACTTTGTAAAGTGTTTCGTTGACTGCAGTGTGTTCTGAAGCCACCCAGTCAGGTCTCCCTCAATTCCAGCAGACCGTCCCCAGAAATAGCAGGAAAAGCCAGAGTTTCCGTCAATGTGTTCCGGGGTTTCACTGCGAGTGATTCATGCCGGTGGCTGTGTAGAGTCTTGTCCCACTTAGGCAATTTTGTAGGCGACTAGGCTGCCGTGGGGGTGTCGCCAGTTTGGTCGTGAGTTGTCTCCTCAGTTGGCTCTTTCTGGTCGCCGCTGTATTTTCAACATGTTTTTCGGCGGCAGTGGTGACTGTGGGTTTGACGCCAATGAGTGCCGCTTGACATAGGCGCTGTCGTAGGTTGTCGCCTGGTTAACATAGGTTGTTGCCTGGTTAACATAGGTTGTCGCCTGGTTAACATAGGTTGTTGCCTGGTTAACATAGGTTGTCGCCAGGTAACATAGGTTGTCGCCTGGTTAACATAGGTTGTTGCAGGTGCCAACTTCGGTGAATTCCATTGCCGTATTCGCCGGCAGTCGCCTAAAAAATCGCCCAAGTGAGACAGGCCCTTTAAGCTCCAGCTTCTGTTGGTCGGGACGGGGAACTGTGCTTCATGTGAGTAACAACTTTGGATCTGCATTAGCCGAGCTAAAGTGGTTTCTGATTGGAGATGTCTGCTCCAATTTTACATGGTTTCGACTGTGAGGAGTTGATTGTGGATTGTTTAAAAAACAGTGGTAGACAATTCAGTTTCAAGCCTATTTTCTCTGTCTTCCTTTCAAACTCTTCCACGTCCTTAACAAACTTTTTGAAGTACAAGGGAAAAATGGCCCAGCCTGTTCATATTTTCCAGCTCAGTATATTCTTTCATTTTTTTTAAATGTTACCTTTGTGAATTTTCCAATCCTCCTTCTCTGGAGCCGAGACATCCCATGAATATTTACAGAACTAAAGTCAGTTTGCAGAGCTGAAAATTCCCGACTCTTCCAGCCTCCTCCATTTGCCAAACTGGGAGATTCCAATGTGTCACTGATGGAGTGGAGTCCCTGTCCATTCTAAACCAGGATGGATGAGACTAATCCTTGGGAGTTCATGCTTTCTTGATTTGCAGATCACGGCAATTTAGTTTAGTTTAGTTCAGAGATACATTGCAGAAACAGGCCCTTCGGCCCACCGATTCCATGCGGACCAGCATTCCCCGCACACTAACACCACCCCACGCACGCTCGGGACAATTTACAATTTACAATTTTTCCAAACTAATTAGCCTAAGCACGTATTTTGAGTGTGGGAGGAAACCGGAGCACCCGGAGAAAACCCACACAGGTCACGGGGAGAACGTACAAACTCCGTATAGACAAGCACCCGTAGTCAGGAATAAACCCGGGTGTCTGATGCTGTAAGGCAGCAGCTCTACAGCTGCACCACCGTGCCACCCTAATTTTGGCCGTCACTAGACAAATCCTTGCACCATTCAGGCAGCACAGAGCTGCTCCCTCACAGCACGAGAGGCCCGGGTTTGATCCCAACCTTGAGTGCTGCCTTTGTGGAGTCTGCAACTTCTCCCTGTGTGACCGCGAGGGTTTCCCTCCGGGTGCCCAGGTTTCCTCCCACATCCCAAAGACGTGCGAGTCCGTCGGTTGATTGGCCCTCAGTGAATTACCCCTCGGAAAAGTGTGTGAGAAGTGGATGCGAAAGTGGGGAAACATTTCTAATGGTGACACGGCCATTTCCTCACCTAGAATGTAACTCTCTGCTGCTCCAACTAACGGGCAGGCGTGTCGGTGCAGATACCAGACGAGACGGACCCATGAAACTGCTCTCTCCAGACTACTAACAATTATGATCCACTTTGGTCGCCATGATTACTGATGCGCTTTGTCTGAGTCATGTGAAGAGAGATTGTGACAACTAAAAACTGGATTTCCTTTACTGATCGTGAATAAATTGCAGGTTGTTATGATTATAAATTGGTACCCTCGACATTATTATTAAATGGTTTGAAAATTGCTTATATACTTGTCAATGCGACAAGTAGCACATCACCTCCTTCCCACTCCTCTCTCTCTCAGCTGCATCCCCACACTCTTTTCTCTCTCGGCCAATTCATACTGGCACATTTCACCTGCTCCTAGGTTTTTTCCGGATCCTCAATTTTCCTCCCACACTCCAAAGACGTGCGGGTTTGTAGGTTAATTGGCTGGATAAAATTGTACATTTTAGTGGGTGTGTAGGATAGTGTCAGTGTGCGAGGATCGCTGGTCGATGCTGGTTCGATGGGCCGAAGGGCCTGTTTCCATGCCATATCTCTGAACTAATCAAATCTAAAAATTCACAATACATATTATTTTACGTAATAAAATTATAGAGGCCATACAGTTACACTGGTAAAAGGCGTTTACAGTCCGAATTGCCTCTGGGAAGAAACTCCTTCTCAACCTCTCCGTTCTCACTGCATGGCAACGGAGGCGTTTGCCCTGACCGCAGCGGCTGGAACAGTCTGTTGCAGGGGTGGAAGAGGTCTCTCATGATTTTATTTGCTCTGGAGTTGCACCTCCTGTTGTATAGTTCCTGCAGGGGGGTGAGTGAAGTTCCCATAGTGCGTTCGGCCGAACGCACTACTCTCTGCAGAGCCTTCTAGTCCTTGGCAGAGCAATTCCCGGCCCGCTGCTGCGTAGAAGCACTGGAGGATCCTCAGAGACACTCTGAATTTCCGCAATTGCCTGAGGTGGTAAAGGCGCTGCCTTGCCTTACTCACCAGTACTGAGGCGTGTGATGACCATGTCATATCCTCGGAGATGTGGACTCCCAGATATTTAAAACAGTTCACCCTATCCACAGGATCCCCATTTATACTCAATGGAGTGTACGTCCTCGGATGATGTGCCCTCCTAAAGTCCATGATCAGCTCCTTCGTTTTTTTGATGTTCAAGAGGAGGCTGTTCTCCTGGCACCAGAGTGCCAGATTCAAGTACAGATATAATTATAGAGCCATACAACACTAAAATAGTCCCTTGAGCCACACTTGCTCATGCCGACCAACATGCCCCTTCTACGCTAGTCCCACCGGCCCGCTTGCCCCATATCCCCCTAAACTGTTCCTATCCACGTACCACTTTTAATGCATTTTCAATGTTGTTGTAGTACCTGCCTTAACTACCACCTCTGGCAACATGTTCCATAAACACACCACCGTCTGTGTGAAAAAGTTCCCCCTCTGGTCCCGAGCAAATCTTTCCCCTCTAACATCATGTTGAAACTTACCGAATAGCGAAAGGCCTGGATAGAGTGGATGTGGAGAGGATGTTTCCACTAGTGGGAGAGTTCAGCCTTAAGGACGTTTAGGAAGATGAGGAGGAATTCTTTCAGTCAGAGGGTAGTGAATCTGTGGAATTCATTGCCACAGAAGACTGCGGAAGCCAAGTCGGGATATTTTCAAGGCAGAGATAGATAGATTTGTGATTAGGACAGGTGTCGGGTTATGGGGAGAAGGCAGGAGAATGGGATTGGGAGGGAAAGTGAGACCAGCCATGATTGATGGGCTGAATGGCCCGATTCTACTCCTGCCACATGACCTGGTGACCTTATCACGTAACTACAATTTCAAACTCTTTTTAAAAGTACATCAATTGAAGATTGACAAAAATGCTGGAGAAACTCAGCGGGTGAGGCAGCATCTATGGAGCAAAGGAAATAGGCAACGTTTCGGGTCAAAACCCTTCTTCAGACTGATGTGAGGGTGGGGGGGAAGAAAGGAAGAGGTGAATCCAGTTGGCTGAGTGAGAACTGAGAAGGGGAGGAGAAAGTAAGGACTGCCTGAAATTAGAGGTCAATGTTCATACCGCTGGGGTGCAAACTGCCCAAGCAAAATAAGAGGTGCTGCACCTCCAATTTACGGTGGTCCTCACTCTGACAATGGAGGAGGCCCAGGACAGAAAGTTCGGATTCAGAATGGGAGGCGGAGTTGAAGTGCTGAGCCACCGGGAGATCAGGTTGGTTATTGCGAACCAAGGTGTTCGGTGAAGCGATCGCCAAGCCTACGCTTGATCTCACCGATGTAGAGCAGCTGACCCACCTAGAGTAGCGGATGCAATAGATGAGGTTGGAGGAGGTGCAGGTGAACCTCTGGCGCACCTGGAAAGACTGCTTGGGTCCTTGGATGGAGTCAAGGGGGGGAGGTAAAGCGACATGGGTAACGTTTCCTGCGCTTGCAAGGGAAAGTGCCCGGAGAGGGGGTGGTTCGGGTGGGATGTGGTGAATTGACCAGGGAGTTACGGAGGGAGTGGTCTCTGTGAAAAGCAGACGGGGAGGAGATGGGAAGATGTGGCCAGTGGTGGGGTCACGTTGGAGATGGTGAAAATGTCAGGGGGTTATTTGTTGTACGTGACGGCTGGTAGGGTGGAAGGTGAGAACAAGGGGGGCTCTGCCCTTGTTACGTGTGGGGGGGGGGAGTGAGAGCAGAGTACTTTTAAAAATCACTGCGAGCCATGATAGTAAAATTCTGCATTACTTCCACTGAAGAAGGTTTAGTTTAATTCTTGATCCGTTCAGCTGCTGGGCAGTGTTGCAGACACTGCGACAAATGTACAGGAACAATAAGCGAGTGCTTTCCTGTTGAATAGAAACACATAACAATAACTTCCACATTTAAGAAAAATGCATTGTATTATAAAACACATTAATGTTTGGGATACGATCCAAAAGGCTAAGTACTTTGATGAATAGAAAATAATGGTACAATAGTTATGTGCTATAAAAAATACCACCATGATCAAAGGACTTGCACTGCATTTACATACCACAAATCTTCAGCTAATCTTCAGTATTGCTGCCTGCAAACTCTCATCTGTTTCGTAGATTTCGTAAATTCTTTTGACCATTTGTCAATAACAGCAACAATTTATGCCTATTATGCATCCTGGCATGTAGGGCTGCAATGAAGGTCTTCCACTGGGCTAGCTTCTGGACACTACCCCAGATCAGGTCTATTGTTTTCAGACAGCCCTGGAAGTTCATCAAGCCGAGTAGTGTTGATTCCTTCAGTTGCTGTTTCCGTCACATATTTGTTTTACGAGGCTGGGTTGTTAGCCCTGTGCTCAACCTCCAACCTGGAGGACCAGTGGATCGCTATTCGTCTCGCCTCTACCCTTCGACCTGTCCAGCATGGGAGACCCTAACAGGAGACGAAGCACAGCTCTAGGGGTCACTGAGACACGACAAGGTTGCAATCCAACGGGGAGCCATTTGTCAATGAATTGTTGAAAAAGATGGAGTCATAAATTGGTACAGCGTGGAAACAGGCGCCTTGTTCCAACTTGCCCCCACCGCCCAACATGTCCCATCGACACTAGTCCCACCTGCCTGCATTTGACACATACCTATCGAAACCCTAGAGGGTGGCACCTTTTACCAAGCATGGAATTAATACTAGTTCACCAACGATTTTTCCGCACCTTTGACTCCAGAGCCTTTCTGAATTATCCGTTTTGCCGGACCAACAGAAGTCCTTGGCAACGTTACCGGAACGTTCCGCTGTGGAGCCGAGATACCGGCTCGCAAAGTCGGCCTCGGAAGTCGGCTATGGGAACGGATCTGCCGGCTTTGGCCGGGCCGGAGTTCCAGAGGCCCGGCCACAGGGGACAAATTCGACCCCCTGATCGGTCGCGGAAGTCCCGATGAGGCCGAGATCGGCCGTCTCGCCCGGCCTAGGTGCCACGTTTTCGGCGGGACTTCCAGAGGGGGGATTTCAAGTGGCCTCTCGTGGCTTTGTCCGGATTAAAGGAGGTGCCGGACGTGTACCTTTGGGAGAAGAAGCCAGAATTTTTTAAATGGTAGAAACAGATGAGAATTTAAAAAGAAAAGTACATGCCTGAGCGGAAACAATCTTCAGCAGTTGGGAAATTAAAATCCATGGCAACATTTTGGAGAGTGAAGCACGTCACAAAACCATTGCCATGTGACAACCTGCCTTTGATGTTGCAGTATCAAAGTTTTTCCTCGCTGCCATTAAAATACTCGACTTGAAAGCTAACGCTAAATGGCCCCTTGGTGCCACTTTACGAGCACAATGTGTCTTAAAATGAATCCATTAGCTCTTTTGTGAGAGCACTTAAAATATCTAATTGTGGCGAATTTTGTTAACATGTCGAAGTGTGAAAATGGGTCTCTGAATACATTTTGAAAGCAATGAATGTACCAAACTGTGAGATGCACCTTTTATTTCAGCGTATAAAGGAATCTGATTTACTGTCTCAAAAAGTTTTCTATTCATCAGTTTGATTTCAGTTTAGTTCATTGTCACGTGTACCGAGGTTCAGTGAAAAGGTTTTGTTGCGTGATAGCCAGTCAGCGGAGAGACAATGCATGATTGCAGTCGAGCTATGTACAGTGTGTAGATATGTACATGATCAGGGAATAATGTTTAGTGCAAGGTAAAACCTGTAAAGTCCGATCAAAGATAGTCCGAGGGTCACCAATGAGTTAGATAGTAGTTCAAGTTGTGGTGGGATGATTCATTTGCCTATATTGCTCCCAGTGCTCTGGTTTTCTCCCACACCCCAAAGATGTGCCTTTTTGGCCTCTGTAAAATTGCCCCCTGTGTGCGGGAGTGGATGCGAAAGTGGGATAAAGTAGAATGAATGTCAATAGATGCTTGATGGTCAGCATGGGCTCGGTGGGCTGAACGGCCTGTTTCCATGCTGTATCTTTCAAACAATCAAAAGTGTATAAGACATTGGTGTGGTCACATATAGAGTATTGTGTTCAGTTTTGGGCACCATTATAGCAAAGATGTTTTCAAGCTGGAAAAGGATACAGAGAAGGTTTTCGGGGATGTTGCCCGGTCTTAAGGGCCTGAGATAGAGGGAGTGGTTGAACAGGCTAGGAATTTATGCCTTGGACCACAGGAGCATGAGGGATGATATAGAGATGTACAAAATCATGAGAGGAACAGTTCGGGTAGCGCACAGTGTCTCTTACCCAGTGTAGGGGAATGGAGGACCAGAGGACATAGGTTTAGGGTGAGGGCAGAAAGATTTAATAGGAACCTGAGGGGTAACTTTTTCATACAATGGTTGGTGGGTGTATGGAACGAGCTGCCGGAGGAGGTAGTTGAGGCAGGTAATATCGCAACCGTTTAAGAAACATTTGGACAGGTACATGGACAGGACAGGTTTAGAGGGATATGGGCCAAACGCAGGCTGGACTAGTGTAACTGGGATATGTTGGCCAGTGTGGGCATGTTGGGCCGAATGACCTGCTTCCTCGCTGTAAAACTCTATGACTCTATGGAGCAGTCAGCAAGTTTTCAGACTGGAACATTTAAAATGATTGGGTTCCAAGCAGATTCCACCCTGAAACCAGTATGGTGAGTCATGTCTTTTTATCTTGCAGTGAAAATTAATCTTGTTTGTCGGGTTATTTGCGTTCTTGAATTTGAAACAATTTAATATGTGACATTAGTGGAAAGACTCATTCTTGGATAGAATTAGCTTGGGCTTTGACTGCAGGAGATTGCATTACACTGCAAATCAGAAATCAGACACTGACAGGACTCCTGGGATTAATTTTAATGGGTTCTTTAAAAATGATTTGGATTTTATTGAAAACCACATAAAATCATTAGAGCTTAGAAACAGCTGTGTGGAGAATGTTTGTTTCAATGGGAAATGAAGTGCAATAAATTGCAGCAATCTGCAAGTGTAAATGGCATTGAGATTGTGCTTTGGACATCTTTTAGCAGAAGCACAACAGTACAGATCTCTCATGACTGATTTTTAAAACGCGGATCTGGGCGGCAGGGTGGCGCAGTGGTATAGTTGCTTTCTTACGCCAGAAACCCGTGTTCGATCCTGACTAGCCGTGGTGTCTGTACAGAGTTTGTACATTCCCCCTGTGTCCATGTGGGTTTTCTCCGGGTGCTCCGGTTTCCACCCACATTACAAAGACGTGCAAGTTTGTAGGTTAATTGGCTTCTATAAATTGTCACTAGTGTGTTGGATGAAACTGGTGTACAGGGATCGTTGGTCATCGCGGACTCGGTGGGCCGAAGGGCCTGTTTCTACGTAGTCTGGATGGAACCCGGATCTCTGGTGCTGGAAGGCAGTAACTCCACCACCGTGCCGCTCTAAGTGAGTGAGTGACCTGTCCCACTTGGCGAATGTTTCGGCAACTGTCGGCATCATTCACTGACGTATTAGGTCAATGAAAAAAATCGCAGCGTGACACGGCGGTGATGAAATATTGACGCACGGTGTCTCCTCAAGTGTCGCAACATTGGTTTTTGTTGCCGCTGGATTTTGAAATGTTCAAAATCTTTTGGCGACCCTGCTATGTCAGTCAGTGACGCCGGCAGTGGCCGAAAATGTCGCCAAGTGGGACAGGCCCTTTAATATGCTAGGAATCTTGATCATTTGGTCAGAAGACCATAGATAAACAGTTAGACAGAGAAAGACACTGCTGGCCTTGACAAGTTACTGTCAGTGATTGATGTAAGGCGACCGATTTGTTAATAGGGACACAGTTACTGGGGACACCATTGTAATGTAAGGTCATTGCTGTATTGTCTACTGAGGAAATATATTGGGGAACTCATTACATGAGCACCTGATAGTGAACAGGGGAAGATATCAGTGCAATGACACCTTTGCACTCATGTTGTGCCTTCGACGTACTATATCGCTAAAAGACCCGATTATCAAGCATCATTATTTTTACGGGGATGTTGCCAGGATTCGAGGGCCTGAGCTATAGGGAGCGGTTGTGCAGATTAGGACTTTACTCTTTGGAACACAAGAGGATGAGGGATGAGTTTACAGAGGTGTACAAGATCATGAGAGGAATAAATCGGGTAAAATGTCTTTTGCTCAGAGTTGGGGAATCGGGAACCAGTGGACCTAGGTTTAAGGTGAAGGGGGAAATATTTATAGACAATAGACAATAGGTGCAGGATAAGGCATTCGGCACTTTGAGCAAGCACTGTCATTCAATGTGATCATGGCTGATCATCCACAATCAGTACTCCGTTCCTGCCTTCTCCCCATATCCCCTGACTCCGCTATCTTTGATGAGAAACTGAGGGGCAACTTTTTTATACAAAGGGTTTGAAGGTATATGGAATAAGCTACCCGAGGAGTTTGTTGATGCAGGTACTATCACAACGCTTAAGAAACATCTAGACAGGTACAGTACATGGATACGATAGGTATAGAGGGATATGGGCCAAATGAGGCAGGTGGGACTAGTGTAGATGGGGCATATTGGTCGGTGCGGGCAAGTTGGGGCCGAAGGGCCTATTTCCACACTATGACTATGACTTCATGATTCTACTCCAAAAATGAGCAGCACAAGGAAATTGTTGAACCAAATGCTTGGTCAAAGTGGTTATTTTAAGCCTTAAACTGGTAGGAGGGCGGGAAAGCAGCATAGTGTAGAGATTATTTAATTGCCTTTCATTGAAGAAAGAATTCATCTTTTATTTGCATAATACTGCATAAAACTGCAGTACAATTTAATTTAAATATCTCGTATATAAAATTGCAAAATATTTATGTAACAGATTATTTTTATGAAAGCATTTAAATATTCTCAACAGAATGACATTAGGGTAAATTTTATAGACTACTTTCAACTCATTATTGCCCATTTTATTCAAGCCACTGGGCAGTGTACACTGCTGTTTTCTACTGATTTTGAGGATGAAGGGACACTCCATTTTAATATTCATCTTGACCATTTAATAGTCAACATCCTGCTGTCTTTTCATTTATCTATAGGGCCTTTTTTTCCTTCCTTCTCCCTGCCACCCCCTATCAGTCTGAAGAAGTGTTTCGGCCCCAAACGTTACCTATTTCCTTCGCTCCATAGATGTTGTTTCAGAAGTTCGTTGTTCACCCAGCTACGTTCATAAACCGTAATGGAGACACAAGGAATTGCAGATGCTGGAATCTTAGTAAAATACAATGTGCCGGAGGAACTCAGCCAGTTGGACAGCATCTGGGGAAGGAATGGGCAGATGGCATTTCAGGTAGGGATCCTTCTTCAGACTGATTGTCTGAATCAGTCTGAAGAAGGATCTCGACCCGAACTATCGCCTGGCCGTTCCCTCCCCAGATGCTGCCTGACCCGATGAGTTGTGTTTTGATCCATTTTCTATAATCGTATTTTAATAACATTGTGTAATGGTATTTTTGATTAAATCAACTTTGATGGACTCAGAGTGCAATGCAGAGACCTTAAGACGATAAGACATCATAAGATCATAAGTGATAGGAGTAGAATTAGGTCATTCGACCCATCAAGTCTACTCCCCCATTCAAAAATATCCACCACTCTCATCGTCTTTGAAATTTTTATCCTAGGTAAAAATGTTCTGACTGTCCGCCCTATCTATGCTGCTCATAATTCTACATACATCGGGTCTACCTTCAGCCCCTGACACTCCAGTGAAAATGGTCCAAGTTTGTCCAACCTGTCCTCACAGCTAATACCTTCTGATCCGGGCAGCAATCTGTTCTGCACGCTCTCTAAAGGCTCAATACTGTAATGTGGAAACCAGTACTGCATGCAACATTCCAAATGCAGCATAACCTAAATCCTATAAAGCTGCACCATGACTTCATGACTCTTTTCTCAAACCCCCCTACCAATGAGGACAAGCATATTATGTGCCATTATCAAATCTCTTTGCTTGTGTTGTCATTTTCAGAGAGCCATGGACTTGGAGCCCTAGATCCCTCTGTGTATAAAGGGTCTTGCCATTAACTTTAAACCTTTCTCTTGTATTTAGTCATAGAGTCACAGAAACTTGCAGCACGGAAACCCCTCATCCTCCTGCACTCACTCCAAGGAATACATTTCCTAACCTGCTCAACCTCTCCCTATAACTCAGGCCATCGAGTCCTGGCAACATCCTCGTTAAGTTTCTCTGCATCCCCTCCAGCTTGACAACATCTTCCCTATAACATGGTGACCATAACTGAACACAACACTCTACATGTGGCCTCACCAACGTCTTGTATAACTGCAGATAGACACAAAATGCTGGAGTAACTCAGAGGCAGCATCTCTGGAGAGAAGGAATGGGTGTCGTTTCGGGTTCAGACTGAAGATGGGTCTCGACCCGAAACGTCACCCATTCATTCTCTTCAGAGATGGTGCCGGCCCCGCTGAGTTACTCCAGCATGTTGTGAAAATCTTCGGTTTAAATCAGCATCTGCAGCTCCTTCCCACACATCTTATTTATTGGTTTCTACCAGTTTGGGACAATAGGAAAGCGATGTTTTGGAAGGGCCACCTCTGTTGTACCTTCAGAATGTTGTAACCAATGTACACACAGTGAACTCCGGTGAAGAACAGGGGCTGGACAATCTGCTCCATGCCTCTACATCACTCCTGTATGATCTCTGTATCCACGTCTTGTATAACTGCAGCATGCCCTCCCAACTCCTACACTCAATACATTTGATGTGTTTTGATTTCAGATTCGCTCAGATAAGGACAAGGAGATCCTGATCCGGTACAGCATCACCGGGCCCGGTGCCGACCAGCCCCCCATGGAGATTTTCGGTATTGATCAGGTTGCTGGTAAGATGCACGTCAAGCGACCCCTGGATCGCGAGGATATCGCATCTTTTCATGTAAGAGACCACCCTTTTTGTTTGTCTTCAAACTGTCTTCCATACCCCTTGACTAAAAACTGCAAAATGTTGACATAGATGCTTTGAACTTCCAGAAAGCGTGTTTGTTTGTCTGAAGAAGGGTCTCGACCCGAAATGTCGCCTCTTCCTCCTCTCCACAGGTGCTGCCTCACCCGCTGAGTTTCTCCGGCATTTTTGTCTACCTTTTGCTTTAGAGTAGGTCGGCACGGTGGCGCAGTGGTAGGTTTGCTGCCTCACACCGTTTACAGCGGCAGAGACACGGGTTTGATCCTGGCTACGGGCGCTTGTCTGTACCGCGTTTGTACGTTCTCCCCAGGAGCTGCGTTGGTTTTCTCCGAAAACTTCTGTTGCCACCCACACTCCAAAGACGTGCAGGTCTGTAGGTTAATTGGCTTGGTATGAGTATCCTAGTGTAGGATAATGTTAGTTGCTGGTCGGTGGGCCGAAGGACTTGTTTCCGCGCTGTATCTCTGGACTAAACTACCGCCAAGAAATCAGACTTTACCTATCCAGGGCATAATTGACCAGCTTTGCATTTGAAGTTGGTGCCAAAGAGAAACTTGTCTGTACGGAGTTTGTACATTCTCCCTGCGACCTGTGTGGGTTTTCTCCGAGATCTTCGGTTTCCTCACACATTCCAAAGACGTACAGGTTTGTAGGTTAAATGTAAATGTAAAATTTGTCCCTAGTGGGTATAGGATAGTGTTAATGTGCGGGGATCGCTGGTTGGCTCCGATCCTGTGGGCCTGTTTCCGTGCTGTATCTCTAAACTAAACCTTTTAGACGTAAGTGCAGAGGAGAGCCTAACCAACAGCCATGAAGTAATTGACCAGACTTGGTTCCTTCTCCATTTATTGCCTTTTTGGTTTAGTTTAGAGGTACATCGCGGACACAGGCCCTTAGACCCATCGAATCTGTGCCGACCAGCGATCTCCACTCATTAGCACTATCCTACACACACCAGGCATAAATTTACATACACACCAAGCCAATTATACCTACAACCCTGTACATTTGGAATGTGAGAGGAAACCGAAGATCTCGGAGAAAACCCATGTAGGTCACGGGGAGAACGAACAAACTCATACAGACAGCACCCTTAGTCAGGATCAAACTCGGGTCTCTGGTGCCGTGAGGCAGCAATTACCCGTTTGATAGGCACAAAAAGCTGGAGTAACACAGCGGGACAGGCAGCATCTCTGGAGAGAAGGAATAGTTGATGTTTTGGGTCGAGACCCATCTTCAGATTACACGCTGTGTCCCAGTACCGCCCTTGAGAAATAAATGTTGGTGTCAGCTCATGGTATACATATGCTCCATTAATGTTTTATGCTTCATTCCTAACTGTCACTGTATGGCATGTTGTCACTTGCGGGCGAAGCACCAAGGCAAATTCCTTGTATGTGAATACTTGGCCAATAAACTTATTCATCCATTCATTCATTCATTTGAGGTACACACATTTAAAAGACACTTACTGAGGTAAAACGCCTGAAACTATATCAGAAACTGGAGGGAATGGATGGAAATTAAATTGAAAACATGTTCTATTGAGGGACAAGGCTCTTACTGAAAGATTCTTGTCTAATTTCAGCAGATGATACTAAAATGGGAGGTGTTGAATATAAAACCAAGGATGTAATTATTAACATGGATAAATGTTTCTGGGTCTACAGTTAAAATACTGCGATGCTATGGAATGCAAGACTTGAAGTTTTAGTATTCCAGAACCTTCTATCTGTAGATAACCTATTCGGCACGGCAACGCAGCGGTAGAGTTGCTGCCTTACAGCACTTACAGCGCCAGAGACCCGGGTTCAATCCCGGCTAGGGGTGCTGTCTATACGGAGTTTGTACATTCTCTCCGTGACCTGCGTGGGGTTTTCTCCGAGATCTTCGGTTTCCTCCCACACTCCAAAGACGTACAGGTTTGTAGGTTAATTGGCTTGATGTAAATGTAAAATAATAATAATAATAATAATATATTTTATTGTCATTGCACATAAGCGCAACGAGATTTGGGTTTGCAGCTTCCATCCGATGTCATAACTTAAATAACTAATAAAATTTAGATTTAGATACCCCGAGAAACATGGTTTGTAAAAAGAACGGTAAAATAGTCAAAACAGTTCAAACAGACTAAAGTGCAGATGTGTCTGTGCGACGTGACCATCCGAGGGAGACAGTCCAGGGGGGGGGGGGGGGGGGGGGGGGGGGGGTGGGGGGGGTGGGGGGGCACTCAGCAGGGCCGGTTCAGAGCCGCTATAGCTCTGGGAATGAAGCTGTTCCTGAGTCTGGAGGTTTGGGCGTAGAAGGCCTTGTAACGTCTGCCGGAGGGAAGTAGTTCGAACAGTCCATTACAAGGGTGTGAGGAGTCTTTATGGATGCTGACGGCCTTCCTGAGGCACCGTGTGTGGTAGATGCCCTCCAAGGCTGGTAGCGATGTCCCAATGATCCTCTGCGCTCTGTGGACGACGCGCTGAAGAGCTCTCCTCTCCTCCTCCGTGCAGCTGAGATACCACACAGAGATGCCATACGTTAATATGCTCTCTGTGGTGCAAATTGTACCCAGTGTGTGTCAGATAATGTTGGTGTGCGGGGATCGCCGGTCGGCACAGACTCGGTGGGCCGAAGGATCTGTTTCCGCGCTGTATCTCTAAACTAAACTAAACTAAACTAGAAGGAAATGTGAGGTTGTGTGGTTAGAACTAGTGTGTACGGAGCTTTTAATGGCTTTTTATGTTCAGACACTCTGCTGGATCAGCTCTTGTCCTGCCAGGGTTTCTGACAGTTAATCAAACACTTTATGGACTAACTTCAAGGGCAAAGTTTTTATGTGTATGTGATCTACTTAAATTGAAAGTAATGCAGAAATCAATACACCCTATTGCTAGCAGAAGGACTCAACACCTCGTGTTTGTCACTGACATGAAATAACAATACTACTGCATTATTTAGAAAGTGATAGTATCTGTTGGTTTAATGTTTTAATGTATTTATTCTGATTGGAAGAAGTTTGGTGATTTCAGTGCAGTTTTTTTGAGTGCCAGAGGACAACAAGGTAATGGAATCATAAGTAATTTAATGGGAGGGACAAATGATTCATGGCTGGAGATATGGAACAGTGAGGTGCGAAATGTTGGACTAAAAATAGTCACAGGGCAATGCAGCGTGGAAACAGGCCCTTCAGCCCAACTTGCCCACACCCGCCAACATGGCCCATCTACATTACTCCCACCTGCCTGCGTTTGGCACATATTCAATCAATCAATCACATTTATTTATAAAGCACATTTAAAAACAACCCATGTTGACCAAAATGCTGCACTGACGAGAGCAGGGAGCTAAAATCACACAAAGAAACAGACATACGCAGGAATGCACACAGCACACAGTACAAATAATCAGCTCAAAGACACAAAACAAACATTAGCCACATCAGGGGGATTCAAACGCTAGTGAATAAAAATACATTTTGAGCCTGGACTTAAAAGAGTCGATGGAGGGGGCTGATCTGATAGGGAGGGGGATGCTGTTCCACAGTCTCGGGGCCGCATCAGCAAAGACACGGTCACCCCTGAGCTTAAGTTTAGATCGCGGGACAGCCAGGAGCCCCATGTCAGTCGACCTGAGGGACCTGGAGGAAGAGTTCCTCAGGTAAGGAGGTCTGTGATATAGGGGGGAGCAAGCCCGTTTAGGGCTTTATAGACAAACAGGAGAACCTTAAAATTAACTCTGAACCGTACTGGAAGCCAATGAAGAGAGGCCAGAATGGGGGTAATATGGTCCCTCTTCCGGGTACCTGTCAGGAGCCTGGCTGTGGCGTTCTGGACCAGTTGCAGGTGGGACAGGGACGAGTGACTGATCCCAGTATACTGGGAGTTGCAGTAGTCCAGGAGAGAGGCTGTAAAAGCAAGGATGACTTTCTCCAGATCTTTGAATGAGAGGAACGGTGTTATTTTGGAAATGATACGAAGCTGGAAGTAACTGGCTTTTACTACTGAAATGATTTGCTCGTCAAACTTAAAGGCAGAATCAAATATCATACCAAGGTGTTTGACTTTGACATGGGATTCCTCCAAACCTGTCCTATCCATGTACCTGTCTAACTGCTTCTTAAACGTTGCAATACGTCCGTGCATCAACTATCCCCTCTGGGAACTTGTTCCATACACCCACCGCCATTTCTGTGAAAAAGTTACCCCTCAGATTCCTATTTAATCTTTACCCCCTCATCTTAAACCTATGTCCTCTGGTCCTCAACTCACCTACTCTGGGCAAGAGACTCTGTGCATCTATCCGATCTATTCCTCTCATGATTTTATACACCTCTATAAGATCACCCCTCATCCTCCTGTGCTCCAAGGAATAGAGTCCCAACCTACTCAACCTCTCCCTATAGCTTAGACCCTTGAGTTCTGGGAACATCCTCGTAAAATCATTGTCTGACTTCTGAGACGCACAGAATTACAGTTTGCAGAGAGTGCAAGTAGCTGCAATCAGAAACAAATTACTCAACATAGGAGAATCAGATTAAATGTTATGGATTTTAACATCTTTCCAAATAAATATTTTGCCAAGTCAGTTTAAAGTGTATGCCTGACTAAAGGAAGAGCCAAGAAGGACTAATACTGGTTCCCTCAACATCCTCATCCTCCTCGACCTGAGCGCAGCCTTCGATACAGTGAACCATAACATCCTGCTCACCAGACTCCAAGACCTCGGCATTGAAGGCTCTGCACTCAGCTGGCTCCGTTCCTACCTTTCCAACAGATCCCACTTCATCTCTCTCCACAACCACACCTCTGCTACAGCCACAGTCACTCAAGGCGTTCCCCAAGGCTCCGTACTCGGCCCCCTCCTCTTCATCATCTACATCCTCCCCCTTGGTCAGATACTCCGCTACTTCAACCTGGACTTCCACTGTTACGCCGATGACACCCAGATCTACCTCGGCACCAACTCCCCCCCCAACCCCCCCCCCCCCCCCCCTCTCCCATATGCCATGCTGCTGGGAGTTGGATTGTACGTAACGAGAGTTTGAGTCTTACTCCGAGTCGAGATTTCGACAGCACTCAACGCCTCCGTCAGCGACTGTGGAGGAAATGCACAGGCAACGTTTCGGATCGGGAACTTTCGTTAGTTCAGTTCAGAGACACGGCGCCGAAGCAAGGCCTTCGGCCCACCGAGTCCGTGCCGACCAGCGATCCCCGCACACTGACACTATCCTACACACATTGGGGACAATTTACAAGTTTACCAAGCCAATTAACCTACAAACCTGTACGCCTTTGTAGTGTGGGAGGAAACCGGAGCACCCGGAGAAAACCCATGCAGGACTGGAGAAGGGTTTCGACCCAAAACGTCACCTATTCCTTTTCTCCAGAGATGTTGCCTGACCCGCTGATTTACTCCAGCTTTTTGTATCTAACCTTCAAACCTCTCGGTCTTTGGTGTGTGGGGGGAAACCGGAGCACCCAGAGAAAAGGTGACGGGGAGAATGTACAAACTCCGTACAGACAGTACCCCAAGTCGGGATCGAACCCAGGTCCCTGGTGCTGTAAGCGCTGTAAGGCAGCAACTGTACCACTGCGTCACCGTGCCACCCTGAACCTCGTCAAACCCATGCCGAAACGTCGCCTGTCCCTTCCCTCCACTCATACTACATGATCTGCTGAGTTCCTCCGGCACTTTGCATTTTGCTCAACATTCTAGCAATTCCTTACGTCTGACATGAATCTGCCCAAAACAGTTTTTTTTCCCTCCTATTTGGATACAAATAAATATTTTACCTTAAATCTACAAAGCTCAGCTGTTAATAGAAATGGGACGTAAGTAACAACAACAGAGGGAAACTGATTATGTGCCATGACCACGTAAAGCCCTAAGTTGTGAATTGTAAACATTAAGTAGACGTGACATCCCATTAAATATTTTATTTCCATCTTGCAAACATAGAGCGGTGTAGTGACAAGTTAAGCTACAAGGAAGCGTGTGACACATAATAAAATTGGATTTTTGCATTAAGATGTGGAAAGGCATTTCCCCAAAATATCCTCTGTAACTAATGTTAAAGATGTAATATCACAATCCTTTCAAAGCTTTTAAACAAGGATGGTGAATCTGTGGAATTTGTTGCCGCTGAAGGATCTGGAGGACGTCAATGGATATTTGTTAAGGCAGAGACAGATAGATTCTTGATTAATACGGGCGGCAGAGGTTATGGGGAGAAGCAAAGAGAAAGTTGTGATGGAAAGATAGATCAGCCATGATTGAATGGCGGAGCAGATTCGATGGGCCGAATGGAATAATTTAGTCTAGGTTAGAGATACATTGTGGAAACAGGCCCTTCGGCCCACCGAGCCTGTACCAACCAGTGATCCCGGCACATCAACACTATCCTACTGGAGCCAATTTAAACACTTTGTACCAAGCCAATTAACCTAGAAACCCGTACGTCTTTGGAGTGTGAGAAGAAACCGAAGATCTCGGAGAAAACCCACTCAGGTCACGGGGAGAACGTTCAAACTCCGTACAGACAAGCACCCGTAGTCAGGATCGAACCCGGGTCTCTGGTGCTGTAGGCACTGTAAGGCAGCAACTCTACTGTTGCGCCACCGCGCCGCCCAAATTCTGCTTCGATTACTCATGAACTGATGAAACAATGAAAATTGAGCCGCAAAGAATAAGATTGCAGAAATGAACCTGAGGATAGTAGGAATGAGTTTTTTAGTCTCGACATGCCTTTGGGGAGGAAGGCAGCACATGTGCTAATGGAGCTATGATCCTCTCTCTTTGACACCACTTTGCACATCTGAGATCGAGCCCTTTGTGCCTTTGATGCAATCACTTCAGTCACTTGCATCCTTGTCACTTGCTGGCATCTTGAGAGAGAGGCTTTTATTAAGTTAAATGACAAGTTTCAAAAGAAAAGCTTGTGTGTTCTCCGTCTGATACGAGAGGCAAAGGAGCGTGTCTGAAGGTGAACAGATTATCATCCATTTTGTATGTGCAAGTCATACAAGAGGACCCTTTAACCAGTAATTTCCAGATGAGATTATGCCCGTTGTCTCATTGTGGCGGGCACTTTTACACACAATTCATGGAACTTTCCTGGCATCTTTTACAATGAACGCCCGTTGATCAAATGTTGGCGCAATGACCATTAACTCCCCCATCAGGGTGATTTAGTGGCCCAAGATGGACCCTTCAGCACCGAGCAGCCTCACGCCATGAGAAATGCATGGCAAAGAAAAGGAAATGCAGATGCCGGCTAATGCCAAAGTGCTGGAGTAACTCAGCGGGTCAGGCAGCATCTCTGGAGAAAATGGATAGATGATGGTTCGGGTTGGGACCCTTCTTCAGACTGATTGTAGGGGGTTGGGGAGGGGGGATCTGGAAGCAATGAAAGACCAGGACATATCAGGTCCGGCAACAGGTTCCCTGATAGGCCGATTGTTGGTGAGGGACGGTGCGATCTCAAAGGGGATATATCATTGTGAACTGTGGAACTGGTTAACCAACGTTTAGTGGTGGGGGGGGGGGGGGGGGGGGGGGGGAGATGGAGGGAAGGACGGGACGTTCCCTTGATTAGTATGGGAGGCAAAGATCATGGGGAGAAGGGGGTTGTGAGAGAAAGGGCGGGTGAGATAGTGGGATAACATATAACTGGTGTGAATAAGTCAACATGGACTTGGTGGGCCGAAGGGCCTGTTTTAATGCTAAACCTTTCAATCAAAGAATTGGCTCAGAATTGGCACATTTCCTTTATTAATTTAAATGAAAATTAGATAGATTCTGTGAAGGACACGGTGTCATTTCCATCATTCCATATATTGTATTCAGTGTCATACAGTCATACTGCGTTGAAACAGGCCCCTCAGACCAACATGCCCGCACTAAACAGGTGGCACGGTAGTGCAGTGGTAGAGTTGCTGCCTAACCGCGCACCAGACTTGGCTTTGATTCCAACTATGGGTGCTGTCTGTACCGAGTTTGTACGTTCTCCCCGTAACCGCGTGGATTTTCTACGAGATCTTCGGTTTCCTCCCACACTCCAAAGACGTACAAGTTTGTAGGGTAATTAGCTTTGGTAAAATTATAAATGTTCCCCAGTGTGTGTAGGATAGTGTTTCCGCACTGTATCGGTAAACTAAACTAAACTAAACCACATCTATAGGTTGTGATTCAGTCTGAAGAAGGGTTTCGGCCCGAAACGTCGCCTATTTCCTTCGCTCCATAGATGCTGCAGCACCCGCTGAGTTTCTCCAGCATTTTTGTGTACCTTCGATCTTCCAGCATCTGTAGTTCCTTCTTGAACACTAAACCACATCTATGTCTGAAGAAGGGTATCGACCCGAAATGTAATCTATTCCTTTTCTCCTAGAGATGCTGTCTGACCCGCTGAGCTACTCCAGCATATTGTGTCTATGTCCCATCTACAGTAGTCCCACCTGCCTGCATTTGGCCCATATCCCTCTAAACCTGTCCTGTCCATACACCTGTCTAAATGTTTCTCAAACGTTGCGATAGTCCCTGCCTCAACTACCTCCTCCGGCAGCTCGTTCCATACACCCACCAACCTTTGTGTAAGAACGTTACACCTCAGGTTCCTATTAAATATTTCCCCTAGTGATGAAAAGATAATCTTTATCCAAAACGTCAGGACTGTTAGCGTTTGGAGCAACTTCTCCTTTGGAAAGGAGTGGTCTGTGTTTTCTTGTTAATCTTACGGGCTTGTCATAGCTTGTCGCGGGTGGACGTGGGTTGACTTCGGTTGTTGTGGGTTGTCGCCTCTGTGGTCGTCGGTGATTGGGTTGCCGGGTGTCGGTAGCTTGCCGTAGCTTGACGTCGATTAGGTGGAAGATTGGTTGTAGCTTGTTGTAGACATTGTCGTAGTGGGGGGGGTCCAGTCGTCGATTTTCCAGCGACCTGCTATGACTATGACAGTTGCCGGCAGTCGCCTAAGTGGGACAGGCCCTTTAATCTGCTTGGAATGTCTCTTGCCAGCAGCCAAATCATTGTAAAATTTATCAGAATGGCCAAGGATGCAAACTAGCAGGTGTGTATAAATTGATCCCACCTGACTAACAATGGAAAATGTGTTTTGACTGCAGAAAAAAACATTCATCTCTAGAAATGTGTGCACAAGTGGAAAAACTTAATGAAGTCAGGTGCTTCTGCTCGGAAGTGATACAGAAAAGGAATCATTTTAAGAATTGTTTTACATAAATTTACATATTTGTTTCGGTTCATTTGTAATTGGAGTAGCACCTTAACTTCCCGAGTACCGATTGATGGGTGGGTGTGATTGAAGGGGAAATCAAGAGTAAAGTAGATTTTCGGAGAATGCCTTCGACAAGGGTCATTTCTTTCAGCTTATTCTGCAATAAGAACAATAGATTTTTTACACACTGACTTAAATCATTAGGTAATTTATTGCATTGAATTCACCAGGATGGGAGGCAATTATTACCTTCAGTTTAATTTAGTTTAGTTTTGAGATACATTCTGGAAACAGGCCCTTCGGCCCATCCAATTTGTCTTTGGGCTGTGCGGGGAAACCGGAGCAGCCGGTGGAAATCCGCGCGGTCATAGGTAGAACGTGCAAACTCCACACAGACAGCAACTGTACTGCAGAAGATCGACACAAAAAGCTGGAGTAACTGAGCGGGACAGGCAGCATCTCTGGAGAGAAGGAATAGGTAACGTTTCAGGTCGAGGCCCTTCTTCAAACATCAGTTCCAGACAATGCTTGGTCTCATGGTTTGTGGAGTTTTAATGGATGATCAGCCATTCATGTTAGTATTTTCATATCACAGACACAAAGTAAATTTTAATTTAAGCTTAAGCATTAAGTTAATTGCAAAGCAAAGATGAAAAAACATAATTAGAGAGTGAAATATCATTCATAAAGATTTTTCATAAGTCATTTAAAAAACCCATTGTATTAAATGTAAAGATGCTATAGCAATATGGTTTGGAGGTTTGCGTTGTAGGGAGAGGTTGAATAGACTGGCACTTCTTTGAAACATAGGAGGCTGAGGGGTGACCTTTTGGAGGTTACAAGATCATGAGGGGCATGGATAAAGTGAACGCTCACAGTCTTTTCCCCAGAGTAGAGGTTTCTAAACTAGAGGGCATAGTTGGAAGGTGAAAGGGTAGAGATTTAGGCTGGACCTCAGGGGAAATGTTTCCACCTGTATGAGTTGCCAGAGCAAGCTCGAGAAGCAGATACAATTGTGACTTTTCAGAAACATTTGTGGAGATATATGGCTAGGAAGGATTTTTAGAGCCATGTGCCAAATGCAGGCATATGAGACTAACTCAATATCTGAAGAAGGGTTTGCCTATTTCCTTCACTCCATAGATGCTGCCTCACCCGCTGAGTTTCTCCAGGATTTATGTCTACCTTCAATATGCCAACATAGATTCTTGATTAGTACAGGTGTCAGAGGTTATGGGGAGAAGGCAGGAGAATGGAGTTAGGAGGGAGAGATAGATCGGCCATGATTGAATGTCGGAGTAGACATGATGGGCAGAATGGCCTAATTCTATTTGGTTGTCATGGACAGGATGGGCCGAAGTGCCTGTTTCCATGCTGTTCCATGACTCAATGCTTTAATGACTTCTTTCCAAGGTTGTATAATTGGCTGGCAGTTACTGCAGCTCAGAAGGACACAAAGTGCTGGAGTAACTCAACAGGTCAGGCAGCATCTCTGGAGATGATGGATAGGTGATGGTTCGGGTTGAGACCCTTTCAGACGCAGAACGATCAGTCCTCACAGAGGACTTTTGTACCACTCCGCCCCCACCTCCACGACTTCCTGGCCCGCCAAGATGGAGAGCTCGTCCATCGCCTCCACCTCCGAGATCTCGACCCGAAACCTCACCTATCCATGATCTCCAGAGATGCTGCCTGACCCACTCCGTTACTCCAGCACTTTGTGTCCTTTTGTGAACGAACCAGCATTTGCAGTTCCTTGTTTCTAACTGCAGCCTAGTATACCATTCAAAACAGTCTTTGTATCCTGTAACCAAACATAGAATTTTAAAAACCTTTCACAGCGGGACTAAATTCTTAATGCCTTAAGTTCATGGCAGTCATTGTCCAATATTCCGTTGGAGAAGGCTTCAAGCATAAAGACTGGTGAAAACTGACAAAGATTTCCATCTTAAACTACCCGAGCGTGAAATCACAAAGCTGCTTTTACTTTCACCCATAGTTTTGTCATTGTTTCATCTGCAATTTCTTGGCAATCATTTCCACCACACTTTCACTAAGACTGATAGCAGAGCGAGAGCAGCATTGTTAAAATCCATGATCCAAGTAATAGTATCCAGAGCGGCTATTTTATTGTCATGCATTTTGGAGGCTGGGGTTTTTGTTGAGCAGAAGTCTTTAAAATGGCACCAGAGAGTGCAACGTTCTTTCATTTTAAATGTGTTGCACCTTTGTAGATCACACATGTAGTCAGACCATAATTTTAATTGATGTCATGATCATCATCTTTTGACAATTTTGCACAATCTATTTGAGTCAAGCTTGGTTTGGACATGGAAGTAGGCCCATTAGCCCCTTCAGATGAGTTTGATTGTTATATGCAACTGGGCGGTACCTTGGCGCGCAGGAGAGTTGCCCGAGACCCGGGTTCAATCCTGACTACGGGTGCTGTCCGTATAGAATTTGTACGTTCTCGCCGTGGGTTTTCTCCAGGATCTCCGGTTTCCCCCCACACTCTAAAGACTCCAAATCTCAGTGCTGGGACCACAGCTATTTACAATATACATAAATGATTTAGATGAAGGGATTAAAAGTAACATTAGCAAATTTGCAATGACACTAAGTTGGGTGGCAGTGTGAACTGTGAAGAGGATGCTATGAGGATGCAGGGTGACTTGGACAGATTGGGTGAGTGGGCAGATGCGTGGCAGATGCAGTTTAATGTGGTTAAATGCGAGGTTATATTATTATATATATAATATATATATATATATATATATATATATATATAATATATATATAAAATATATCTTATATGTATAATAAATAATATATATTTAATATCCTTGAGAATATAATATTCTTTTTGAGCCAATTTAGGAATTTTAACCAGTCAATTTTAATGCTTAAAATATAAGTATACATTTAATAATATAAAAAATATATGTACAAAATAATTAATATTATATATATATATATATATATATTATGTGTGTGTGTGTGTGTGTGTGTGTGTGTGTGTGTGTATATATATATATATATATATATTTTTTTTTTTTAATATATAAAAACACACACACATATTTAGGAGAGGTTTAGAAGATATAGGCCAAACGCAGGCAGGTGGGATGTGTAGATGGGACATGTTGGCCAAAGTGGGCGTTGGGCTGGAGAGCCTGTTTCCACGCTGTATGACTAGGACTGTGACTAATAACTTGAAGATCTTGCTTGCACCAAGTAGTCGGTTCATGAAATAAAAGAATGCATCAGAAAGTGAAGTGAAACTCTCAAAAGTCAATTAATAATCAATTACGTTGCTATGAAAGCAGATGAAGGATTTCTTTTGGGAGGTCTTCATTCAGATAATCCTTCTCCTCTTTAGTTATCTAAGTAGCTAGGTTGTACCAGATTGTCAAGAGGTGGTGTAAATGCATAGCAATTCTCACTCTGAAATAGTCTCTTGTGAATCTTCCAGCATACTGTCAAATGTGATTTCAGGACATTTTCTGTGAGGCTTCTAATAGACAATAACATCCATCACTGATTCGTGGTGTTTGGGACATCTTGTGTGAAATGGTCTTTTGGGATTTGTTCAGCTGTACAAGTTACATAAATAGTTTTGACCATATCTTGGTTTCTCTGTTTACAGCTGAGAGCACATGCAGTTGACATGAATGGAAACAAGGTGGAAAACCCAATTGACCTTTACATCAATGTTATTGATATGAATGATAACCGACCGGAGTTTGTGAACCATCGATTTAATGGGAGCGTGGCTGAAGGATCAAAGCCAGGTAAAAGCAGAAGAATCTGAACAAGACTAGACTTCCATTGCATAATTGATCATTGCCGTCTGAAAGACTTTAAGTTTCAGTTTTAGTTTATTGTCACGTGTATCGAGGTACAGTGAAAAGCTTTTGTTGCATGCTAAACAGTCCGGGGAAAGGCAATACATGATAACAATCGAGCAATTTGCAGTGTATAGATACATGATAAGGGAATAACGTATAATGCAAGATAAAGCCAGTAAAGTCTGATCAAAGATAGTCCGAGGATTTCAAACATGTTCGAAACACTACACTTGGAAGAGATCAGACTCCTCCTAGCAGGCAAAGCAGATCACGTCCAAAATACGTGGTCTGCATTTATGGAACTATTACAAGCATAAGGTGCAATAATAAGTTAAAACATAAAGGCTACCAGGACCTGGTAATGGGGGGTATAAAATAAATTTTTAATAAAAACATGGTTGGTATATCCTTTTTTGCGGAGTTTTGAGGTTACAATAGAGCGATTGATTTTCCTTTCTTCTTTTTTTTCTTTTCTTTCTAGGGTCTTATTTCTTTTCTTTACTTCCTTTTCTAATTCCTTCCCTAAGGGGTTCTCTTCTCCTAACACTTTCCTGCACCTTCACGATTCTTGTTTACTTTCCTTACTTCTTTTATTTCTATCTTTTTTAAAGCTCAAAAAATGAAGTGGTACAACATAATGTAATAAGATATATGCGATGTATTAATGCGATTTACTGTACTGCTAATAAAAATAAAATTAAAAAAAAAAAAAAAAAAAAAAAAAGATAGTCCGAGGGTCACCAATGAAGTAGATAGTAGTTCATTGCTGCTCTCTAGTTGTGGTAGGATGGCTCAGTTGACTGATAACAGCTGGGAAGAAACTGTCCCTGAATCTGGGGTGTGCATTTTCACATTTCTATACCTTATGCCCGATGGGAGAGGGGAGAAGAGGGAGTGACCAGGGTGCGACTCATCCTTGATTATGCTGCTGGCTTTGCCCAGGTAGCGTGAGGTATAAATGGAGTCAATGTAAAGGAGGTTGGTTTGTGTGAGCCCTGCTAAAAATGAAAGTACAAATTTCCCAAACGTGCTAATGCGCACAGAAAAAAATGTACAAAATTAATCTCTGCTGGTTACCCCTGTGTTCAAACACTGCACGGACTTTCTTTGGAATATTACGAGTGAATTTCTGGACTTTGGGCCTTGAAACGATGGGTGGCGCCGTGAGCTGGCAGCTTCGCCAGCAGCTGTTCGTCCTTTCGACTTTTTTTTGTGTTTTAGTGTGGGGGGGGGGCGGGGGGGGTGCGGCCGGGAAGAGGGGGAAACGTTTTTTTTAGTCACTTCCCTCGGTGGAATGCGACTTTTCTCCTAGCCGGAAATTTTCGCCGTCACTCGCGGCCTAACAGCTTGGATTGGTGTGGCCTGTCCCGGAGTCGGGCCCCGAGCTTCAGCAGCGGGCGCAGTGCGGACTCCCTTGCCGGGGGTCGCCAGAAGAAGTGCTCCGATCGCTGGCTAGCGGACTATAACATCCTGAAACCACGGTCTGCGGAGCCTCTAGCCGCGGGCGCGGCGTGGACTTTCCATCGTGGAGTCTGGGATCCCTCACCGGGGATCGCTGGAGAAGAGATCCGACCGCCGGCCTGCGGCCTATACCATCGTGAAGCCCCGGTCTCCGGTCGGAAGCGGCCAATTCGAAACCTCCAAACCGCGGAGTGTCCGTCCGTCCGTCCCGACGTCGGAGTTGCGAGCATCCCAACGAAAGGGCCTGTACATCGGGCCGTCCATGGCGGTGACTGTGGAGGGTTCATGGCCTCGACCACGGATGAACAAAGCAGGACAGACTGAACGTTATTGCCTTCCATCACAGTGAAGAATGTTGAATCCACTGTGTTGGATGTTCATGTTGTATTCTATTGTGTATTGTGCTCTTTTTGATTGTATGGCTGCATGGTAAATCAAATTCCACTGTACTTTAATTGGTGCACATGGCAATAAATGTGAACTTGAAGTGTGGACTTTGCACTTGCTACAAGTTCAATTCCAAACCAAAAGTCAAACAACGTGTATTTCTAGTGTAGAGAAAAGGATGTTAGCGTGGAAGCTGATGCACCTTTACGCAGTGATTAAACTATTATTGCCCGTTTGTAGTTTTGATTTCTTTAAAAAGAACAATCCATATAAAAGGACCCGCGGCCCATCTTGGGTGCGAGGAAGAAGTTAATACTGGAAGAATAATTACAGCCCTGATCCAAATCGTAAGCAGCCCCCATCAGGAGCCATAACTCATGGGAACACATTAGGCAAATTAATGTCTAGCATTGCCAAGAGCTGTCTATTTTTCCCCTATTTATTTTATTTGGAGAACAGCTTCAGCAGTTAAACAAAAAGATAAATTAGCTAATATAAGCAAATGTTCTTTTAATTGCCTGAAATGTACCTTTGTAAGCTGATGGAAGGGTGTTAAGTTTGCAATGAAATGTCTTGTTTAAATGAAAAATGTGTAAACATTGAGCGTTAATTTTGTTTATTTTATTGATTCAAATTTTATTTATCTCCCTTTGAAACTTCGAAGCCTTTAAGATAGCACACACCGTCCAAAGCGGCAGTAAGACACCTCTTGTGTCAGAATCAGAGTGCATAGTTGGTCAAATATAACCCACATTTTAAGAATTAAAAGTTTTCCACCACAAAACATGTTTACATTACGAGTCAACTTTTTCACGGAGAATGGCAGGGCCCTGGAGGTGTAGAGCTGAGGGATCTAAGAGAGCAGGTACAGATTTCCTCGAAAGTGGCGTCACAGGTAGATTGAGTGGTCAAGAAGGCTTTTGGCATATTGGCGGATTGAGTATAGAAACAAGGAACTGCAGATGCTGGTTTATGCTAAAGATAGACACAAAGTGCTGGAGTAACTCAATGGGTCAAGCAGCATCTTTGGAGAAAAAGGATGGGTGACGTTTTAGGTCAGGAACCCTTCTTCAGACCCAGAGTCCCGACTGAAATCCCACCCATTCTTTTTCTCCAGAGATGCTGTCTGACCCATTGAGTTACACCAGCATTTTGTGTCTAGCCATTGAGTATAGAAGTTGGGATGTTATATCACAGTTGTACAAGCCATCGGTGAGGCTACACTTGGAGTATTGTGTTCAGTTTTTGGCCATTCTGTTATTGGAAAGATGCCTCGGTAAAAAGAAAATGCTCTCAATGTGCAGGGAGTGGATGAGAAGATGGGATAACATAGAACTAGTGTATGGGTACACAAAAATGCTGGAGAAACTCAGTGGGTGCAGCAACATCTATGGAGCGAAGGGAATAGGCAACGTTTCGGGCCGAAACCCTTCTTCAGAACTAGTGAGAACGGGTGACTGATCGCTGGTGGGCCGCGGGGGTCTGTTTCCAAGCTGTATCTCCACATAAAATTCAAACTGTCGGTCCATGTTTCTTTATTTCAATCTATGAATGGAAACAAATAAAATGTTATAATAAGCAAACTGCATTGTAAATGAGCTTACACGGAGAGTTTCTTGCAATGAGTAATCGGCCAACTCCAGGGACACACAGAGCTCTCTTTTTTATTTCAAAATATATTTTATTCGAGAAATAAATATATCCAATACATGATCCTTACAAAACTCCATCCGACATTCTCGGAGGCTATACATACATTCAATACAGTTTCCCCAAATCACAATTTTACCCCACACCCTTGCCACTGGCATGGAATCCCTTCCCTTATTTTGAGGGGCGTCTCCACCACACCCTGCCCCCGTGTCCAGCAGCGGAAGGGACCTAGACTGTGGTCCTCCCCCACCGAGCCTTGCCGTTGGCTGCACCAAGCTCCAGTGCATCCCTCAGCAGGTACTCCTGCAGTCTGCAGCGGGCCAGTCGGCAACAGTCCCCGATGGACATATCGCTCCGCTGGGTGGTCAACAACGCTCGGGCACACGGAGCTCCCAACTTGAATGCTGTCGTCAATGGAAAACGGTCGGAGGAAGGTTTTTAAAAATCTGCTGGTTAAATGTTGAGCGAGTCACCGATATACTGTGACTCTAAGGTAGGCATAAAAAGCTGGAGTAACTCAGCGGGGCAGGCAGCGTCTCTGGAGAGAAGGAATGGATGACGTTTCGGGTCGAGACCCTTCTTCAGACTGGTTAGGTATAAGGGGAACGAGAGATATAGACGATGATGTAGAGAGATAAAGAACAATGAATAAAAGATGCAAAAAGGTAATGATGATGAAGGAAACAGGCCATTGTTAGCTGTTTGTTGGGTGAAAACGAGAAGCTAGTGCGATTTGAGTGGGGGTGGGATAGAGAGAGAGGGAATGCCGGGACTACCTGAAGTGAGATAAATCAATATTCATACCACTGGGCTGTAACTCCATTGAATAGCAGTCTCGTGAGCAGCAATGGCAGGTTTGAGAGCTTTGTCCTTGACAACTATCGTACTGTCCTTGTTCAATGTATTCAAACATCAAGTACAAATATATTCATGATTCAGCAGTTTATCGCAAGAAGCTCTCCACAGAAAACCAGTTTCATTTTTTTGTCACAACATAATTAATCATATCTCGTTCAAGGGAATCTTCATTTTCCAATCTTGAATGCTACATATTACGTAATTCATGTTTACATATTCTGTATGTAAGAATGTCATTGTTCTATCTGGGACATATGACACTAAAACACCCTTGGCTCTCAAGTTCATTTTAAAATACCTGCGGGTACTTGAAAAACAATTTCGTCATGCTCTTAATCTCCCCCCACTTTAAGTTGTATAGTGGAATCAAGGAACTGCAGATGCTGGTTTACAAAATAAAAAAGATACAAAGTGCTGGAGTAACTCAGCAGGTCAGGCAGCATCTCTGGAGAACATGAATAAGTGACCTTTCGGGTCGAGAGCACACTGAAGCTGAAGAAGGGCCCTGATCCGAAAGACAACCTATCCATGTTCTCCAGAGATGCTGCCTGATCTGCTGAGTTACTCCAGCATTTTGTGTCTTAGTCTTTAAATCTTTGATGGTTTGTCACCTCGTTTGGCCAGAGCCAGCAAGGCTTCTTTTTTTAACCCATTTATATTTCTTGGCACTCATAGACAACCACATCACTTGTTGCATAGAGGTATCCTTCATATTCATTCCATGACTTCACTGAAGTGTTAAAGGAATCTGAGGTAACATTGTCGACATCTTCATGTGACCATGCCACATGACAAAGTGACAAAATCAAGGGCCTGTCCCACTTAGACGATTTTTTGGGCGACTACAGGTGACTGCCGCAAAATTTTCAACATGTCACGTTGAAAATTTTTGGGCGACAGTGGTGACAATTTTTGCTGCCGTAGGTGAATTCCATTAAAATTAGTCCCTGGCAGTCACCTAAAGAGTCGCCTAAGTGGGACAGGCCATTCAATTCAACTGCCTCAGTAAACCATGTCACACCATAGCTCACATGTTCACAAGTTATAGGAGTAGAATTAGGCCATTCGGCCCATTGAGATAACTCTGCCATTCAATCGTGGCTGATCTCTGCCTCCTAATCCCATTTTTTTGCCTTCTCCTTTTTTTGCCTTCTCCTCACCCTTGACACCCGTTCTAATCAAGAATTTGTCTATATCTACCTTAAAAATATCCACTGACTTGGCCTCCACACCCATCTGCGGCAATGAGTTCCACAGATTAACTATCTTCTGACTACAGCCCCACTGGAAGAAGTGCCAAATCTCACATAATAACTGCTGATGTTCCACGTTAAGGTTAATCGTGCATTAGTACGATTTTATCTTGAGCTCTGCATCGCCAATTCCTTCCCTGCATTATGCAAACACATATTGAGGCCATAGGCAAAGTTCTCTACACTGCATTACAGGCAAGAAGCCAACAGTCAGAGGGGAATTAATGACGCCCTAAAGAAGTATATTTTCAATGGCCGTCCCCGAGATACGAAAGTGCTCTCTTCCAGAGAACTGTCCTTCAGCAGATTTCTCGACCCAAAACTGAAGAAGGGTCTCGACCCGAAACGTCACCTTTTCCTTCGCTTTATAGATGCTGCCTCACCCGCTGAGTTTCTCCAGCATTTTTATCTACCTTCTCCATGTCAGTCATGTCATTTTAGAGAGGTGTAGGGGAGTGCAGGGAATAGAGGGATATGTATCATCTGCAGGCAGGTTAGCTCAGTTTACCTTGGCATCGTGTTCACCGCAAATATTGTGGGCTGAAGGGCCTGTTCCTTCTATGTCTATGTCCTATGTTCTATGTCCATTTTCTGTTGTGTCCACTTGCTAGAATTCTCTCATTTCATTGAATAATTGTCAGAACACTAGCCACAGTTAAACAAATTGAATAAATATTGTATAGTCATTGGTAAATACCAGCATTTTTAATTTTTACTTTTATTACTATTATTATTATTATTATTATTAATATTATTATTATTAGTAGTAGTAGTATTAGTAGTAGTATTAATAGTAGTAGTATTATTAGAAGTATTAGTACTATTTGATTGTTATTGTTATAATATATCTTATTATTATCAGTATTAATTACTATTGTTATTTATTATTATTATTATTAGTGTTGTTTTATTATTAAAGGTGTCGGAGGTTATGGGGAGGAAAGCAGGAGAATGGGGTAAGGAGGGAAGGCTAGATCAGCCATGAGTGAATGGCGGAGTAGACTTGATGGGCCGAATGGCCTAATTCTGCTCCTATCACATGATCTTATGATATATTATTATTATTATTATTATTATATTACAAATTGCATGGGAGAATTTGCATAAAGTTGGATTCTGGGCAGGGTATTCGTAACCCAGAGATTTTCTTAGGTTGATTGTGTTTCTGGGCAAGGTTTAATGATTTCACAAGAGAATTTTCTGTGCAGGTTTTGAATACATATTAGTTGGTAATTAACTAGAATTATTTTTTTTTTCCAGTTCATATCACTATTTTCTACTTTTCATAATGTGAAAAACTTTTTTGTGTCGATCGGCATGTCCTCTTGAGAAAATAATAACATGGGCTCATGCACTGATGCGATTCGGTACTTAAAATTCATATGAAATTAAAAGGTTTAAATTTTTGGCCTCACTGATTTGAGTGGAAAGCCAATTATGAACTTGACTTAGTTTGATAATTGAACAGTGATTTAAGGCCTGTGAAATTAATACTTCAGGGCCTTTAGTTGTATTCTCGTTCTGACTTTCTCTGAAGTAACAAGGTTAAAGTTGTTCATGGTAGTCATTTTGCAAACCTGCTTGAACCTTTGACATCTACTTTTAATACAGTAGCAATGGAGAGAGCTCGTGGATCAAGTAATGGAATGTTTGTCATTATTATAATGGACAAAGCAAATACTCCTATTATTTGTTGCAATTGTCCTTTACTGTATTAAATCCAATTGACTCGTTTTAATGTTTTCAATAATCTGGTTTCCAGAATCATGTGTGTATCCAGAATCAATCATAGGCAACGAGAGAAATCTCAGATGGGGACATTGTTCATACGTTTAAAGGTTATAGGAGCAGAATTAGGCCATTCGGCCCATCAAGTCTACTCCGTCATTCAATCATGGCTAAACACAAAATGCTGGAGTAACTCAGCGGGACAGGCAGCATCTCTGGAAAGAAGGAATAGGTGACGTTTTCGGGTCGAGACCCTTCTTCAGACTGATGTCAGGCAGAGGGAGACACGTAGATAAGGAAGTGTAAGGTGTGAAAACAGGACAAATGGGATGGAGGTACCTGGATCTGCTGAATTACTCCAGCATTTTGTGTCTATCTTCGGGTTGAACCAGCATCTGCAGTTCCTTCCTACACATTCAGTCATGGCTGATCTGTCTTTCCCCCTCAACCCCATTCTCTTACCTTCTGCCCGTAACCCCTGCTTTCTTGTGTTGTGTGTTGCTAGGTACATATGTGATGACAGTCACTGCCAACGATGCAGATGACCCGACCACTGAGAACGGCATGGTACGTTACCGCATCTTGTCCCAGTTACCGATGAGCCCTTCACCAAACATGTTCACCATCAACAGTGAGAATGGAGATATTGTCACCGTGGCGGCCGGACTTGATCGCGAGGTGAGCTCAGAAACTTTATCTATTTCAAAATCAGATTTCATTATTCCTGAGATTCGATTTTTTTAAAATCCTGCGGTTCCATTCACCTTTTCATAAGGTTCATATGTTATAGGAGCAGAATTAGGCCATTCGGCCCCTCAAGTCTACTCCGCCATTCAATCATGCCTGATCTTTGTTTCCCTCTCAACCCCTTCCTACTGCCTTCCCACTGACACCCTAATTAATCACGAATCTGTCAATCTCCCCTTAAAAATATCCACTGACTTTGCCTCTACAGTCGTCTCTGGCAATTAATTCCACAGATTCACCACCCTCTGTCTAAAGGAACTCCTCCTTGTCTCCTTTCTAAAGGAACGTCCTTTTATTCTGAGGCTACGGCCTCTGGACCTAGACTCCCCCACTAGTGGAAACATCCTCTCCACGTCCACTCTATCTATCCAGGCCTGATTATAGGGACACATTAGAATGGGTGAAAGTTCAGAAAAGAGAAGGAATTAGTTTGATTTGGCATCATGGTTGGTACAGAGATTGTGGGCTGAAGGGCCTGTTCCTGTGTGATGCTGTTTTATATTCTCCATATTTCCCTGAAACCTATTCTATATCACTTGCCCATCAACTTTACCCAATCATCATCCTCCCCACCTGCGCTGGGGGTAATTTACAGCAGCCAATTAACCTGGTAACTGGGGTGCCTTTGGGATGGGGGAGAAAGGCTGAACACTTGGGGAGAAACCCAGATGGTCATGGATCCCAGGTCAGGATCGAACCTGGATCACTGAACACACCATCATGCTACCCGGATGAAAAGAAAGCAAGTTACCCGATGAATGAACGAAAAAAAAACAATCAATTAATTAATTAATATTACTTTATTGTAACATATGACAAGTCACAGTGATATTCTTTGTTTTGCATGCCCAAGGTATGCAAAGAGTCGCTACATAATGGGCGCTGACTAAAGTTACAAACTATCCCGTGGCAGGTCTTCCCTTGTCCTTTATCACCCCCCGCCCCCTCATGGCGGCCCCCCCACGCCGGGGGGTATTGTGAGTTAGATACGATAGTGGCATCGAAGAGGCTTTGAGATAAGCACTCGGATCTGCAGGGAAAGTAGTGATATGGGACATGTACAGGCAGATGAGATTAACCTATCTTGGCATCATGCTCGGCACCGACATTGTGAGCTGAAAGGCCTGGTCCAGTGCTGTGCTGTTCTATGTTCTAGATATAGAGTCCCAGAGGCAGAAACGTGGGCAGGCAGAAGATGAAGTTCTGTTTCCCCAGCTTGCCATCGGCCACATTGGTTCAATGGGAAGTCTCTATGCAGATGGTGGGAGAGCCAGCGGGATAGAGAAATACAGTAGCCGGCAATAGAAAGCTCAGGTCTGCCCCTGTGGACTCAAGTTAGTCGCGTTGCTAAACTTCACCGTCTGCATTTGGTTTTTGCAGTGTAGAGGAGATCACATAGTGAGCACCAAATACTGTACATAGTACTGGAAGAAGTATAAGTAACTCACAACTTAACTTGGAAGGGCTCTTTAGTGATAGAACATAGAACAGCACAGCACAGGAACAGGCTCTTGGGCCTGCAATGTCTGCACCAAACGTGATGCCAAGATCATCTAATCTCAGGTAGACATAAAATGGAGGAGTAAATCTATGGGTGAGGGAGCATCTCTGGAGGGAATGTTTCGGGTGGAGTCCCTTCTTCAGACTGATGTCAGGGGACAAAGTGGGCGGGACAAAGATAGAAACATGGAAACATAGAAAATTGGTGCAGGAGTAGGCCATTTGGTCCTTCAAGCCTGCACCGCCGTTCAATATGATCATGGCTGATCATTCAACTCAGTATCCAGTATCCTTCTCTCCATATCCCCTGATCCCTTTAGCCATATGGGCCACATCTAACTCCCTCTTAAATATAGCCAATGAACTGGCCTCAACTACCTTCTGTGGCAGAGAGTTCCAGAGATTCACCATTAGATAGAATGTAGGCAGAGACAGTAATACTGGTGGGAGAACTGGGAAGGGGGAGGGGATGGAGATAGAAAGCAAGAGCTATCCGAAGTTAGAGAAGTCAACGTTCTTACCGCTGGGCTGCAAGCTGCCCAAGCGAAATATGAGGTGCTGTTCCTCCAATTTGTGCTGGGCCTCACTCTGACAATGGAGGAGGCCCAGTGCAGATTGGGAATGGGAGGAGAAGTTGAAGTGCTGAACTCAACTAATCTCATCTGCCTGTACATGATCCATATCCCAACATTCTCTGCAAATGCGTGTGCCCATGTGAAAGCCTTTCAAACGCCATTATCGTATTTGACCCCAAAGTCAAAGTGAAACTTGACTTTGACTTTGACTTTCACTTTGCCTATCTGAAAGCCTTTCAAACGCCATTATCGTAACTTCTACCACCACCCTTGGCAGTACGTTCTAGGCACCCAGCCCGCCCTGAGCAAAATAACTTGCCTCGGACGTCGACTTTAACTGTAACTCCCTGTGGCTGGAGGGCATGAGGTGAAGGAGCAAGTATTGTACCTCCTGCGGGTGCATGGAACGTGGCATGAGAAGGTTGGTGAAGATCCAAGGTTGGGCCAACGAGCCAGCGCAACAGGAAGATCAGAGTCAACAGATGCATGTGGTTACAAAATACATTGAAAACTGCTGAAAACATAGAATAGTTTATTTTTGTAATACTAATTTGTGCAGCAATGACTGTAGCTTTGTTTTGTTTTTTGCTGAAGTAAGTAGATTTAAAAAATATATCTTGTCAGTCTGCATGAGCTGAGAGCTCAAAGGCAAACAATGAACTTGTTTCTTGTTTGACTGCAAGGCCAGCATTTATTGCCCATCTTTGATTGTCTTAGTTCAGGTTAGTTTGGTGTAGAGATGCAGGCCCTTTGGCCCACCAAGTCCGCTCGGACCAGCGATCACCTGTACACTAATTCTATCTTTAGTCGACCACCCATAAACCTTCCCACATCAGGATTGAACCCGGGTCTCTGGCACTGTGAGGCAGCAATACTACCATAAGGGTTATGAATAGAATTAGGCCTTTCGGCCCAACACATCTACTCTGCCATATTGGTGAGACCACACCTGGAGTATTGCGTACAGTTTTGGTCTCCTAATCTGAGGAAAGACATTCTTGCCATAGAGTGGGTACAGAGAAGGTTCATCAGACTGATTCCTGGGATGTCAGGACTCTCATATGAAGAAAGACTGGATAGACTCGGCTTGTACTCGCTAGAATTTAGAAGATTGAGGGGGGATCCTATAGAAACTTACAAAATTCTTAAGGGGTTGGGCAGGCTAGTTGCAGGAAAATGGTTCCAGATGTTGGGGAAGTCCAGGATAAGGTGTCACAGTTTAAGGATAAAGGGGAAATCCTTTAGGACCGAGATGAGAAAAACAATTTTCACACAGAGAGTGGTGAATCTCTGGAACTCTGCCACAGAAGGTAGTTGAGGCCAGTTCATTGGCTATATTTAAGAGGGAGTTAGATGTGGCCCTTGTGGCTAAAGGGATCAGGGGGTATGGAGAGAAGGCAGGTACGGGGATACTGAGTTGGATGATCAGCCATGATTATATTGAATGGCGGTACAGGCTCGAAGGGTCGAATGGCCTACTCCTGCACCTATTTTCTATGTTTCTATGGCTGAAGTATCTCTCCTTCCTAACCCCATTCTCCGGCCTTCTCCCCATAACCCCTGATACCCGCACTAGTAAAGAATATCTATCTCTGCCTTAAAAATATGCACTGACTCGGCCTCCACAGCCTTCTGTGGCAAACAATTCCACAGATTCACCACCTTGCGCTACCACTGAGCCATACCCAAAGGCCTCCTTCAGGCCTGTCTTGAGTCAGTAGATTGGAACATGTTGAAGACCTCCTCATCCAGCCTGAATCCAGTGTACCTTTGTCAGTCCCGGTTCCATTAAGTCTAACTCTGCCCCTGTTCCAAATCAAACTACACGAGTTCACAGTGTGTTTCCTCACATCTGCAGCTTTTCATTCCCGGCAATACCATCAGAAAGCACCTTCGCATCAATGTCCAGCGCAGTGACATTTATCAAAATAGTTATTCCACTTGCTTACTAAGCAGTGGAAACTAATGCACATTATCTGGAGTGTTCTGTGATGAGAAGATCTGATGTGAAGCATTTTTCTTTCCCCAATATATTTCACTTGTGCAGCAGAATCTCTTGAGGAGTCGTCACATCAGAGCTGGGCTGACACAACACTGCTCAGCGGGGTGCTAAGAAGTGTGTATTTTAATAAGCTAGAATCTGACCTGCACGACTTAGTAAAGAAATATTGATTTCTTCAGCGATGCAGAATTGAATTTTCACGCAAAGAAAAAGAGTGCAGCTTCCAGCAGGATTTACAACAATAAAATGAAAACCATATTTTTCTTCCTATAAATCCAGAGTAGCTGGTGAAAATGATACTTTTATCATTAAATCGATGGCGGGTGTATGGAACGAGCTGCCAGAGGAGGTAGTTGCAATGTTTAATAAACAATTAAGAAACTTTAACCCTGACCATGTTTTAGAATTGTGGTGAGAGAGTCACGGTTGTGTAGGTTAATTGGCTTGGTGTACGTGGGCGTGAGCGCCCAGGAAGCGGTACAAAGATTGCGTCAAGGACCATCTCCACTATTGTGGTCTTGCGCCCAAGCAACTGGAAGCCCGGGCCAGCGACAGAACACGCTGGCGCGCAGCGGTGCGAGCGGCAGCCGGCAGCTTCGAGCAGTGCCGCCTACAGCGACTTACCAAACGCAGGGAGAGGAGGAAGGTTTCCGCCCAGAACCGGCCAGCGATGACCTTTGTCTGCCCACACTGCCCTCGAGTGTACGGTCCACAAACTGGACTCGTGAGCCATGTCAGAACCAACCAGAATTGAGACTGCGCGTCCCGCCGTCGTCGTTTCCGACGGGCTACCACCGTGTGTGAATTGTTCCCCAGTGTGTAGTAGGATAGTGTTAACGTGTGTGGGGATCGGTGGGCCGAAAGGTCTGTTTCCACGCTGTATCTCTAAGCTAAACTAAACTGGACAGCGCAGTGGGTGGTGCTACTGCCCAAAGTTCCAGAGACCCAAGTTCAATCCTGACCTCAGGTGCTGTGAGTGTGGTATTTACATGTGGCGAGGTGTGGTGCTCCAGTACCCTCCCACATCCCAAAGACACAATTGATTGATGGATTAATTGGCTGCTGAATATTATCTTTAATGTGCAGGAAAATCTGGGAGAAGTTGATGGTAACGGATTGGGTGGATGTGGAGAGGATGTTTCCACTAGTGGGAGATTCTAAGAGCAGAGGTCATAGGCTCAGAAATAAAGGATGTTCCTTTCGGGAGGAGATGAGGAATTTCTTTAGTCCGAGGGTGGTGAATCTTTGGAATTCATTGCCGCAGAAGGCTGTGGAGGCCAAGTCAATGGATATTTCTAAGGCAGAGATAGATAGATTCTTGACTAATAATGGTGTTGGGGGTTATGGGGAGAAGGCAGAAGAGTGGGGTTATGAGGGAAAGATAGATCAGCCATGATTAAATGGTGGAGTAGACTTGATGGGCCGTATGGCCTAATTCTGCTCCTGGAACTTATTATTAGACAGATACACGGATAGGACAGCTTTAGATGGATATGGGCCAAACGTGGGTAGGCGGGACTAGTGTAGATGGGACATTGTTGGTCGGTGTGGACAAGTCATGCCAAAGGGCTAGTTCCCACACCGTACAACTCTATGACTCTAGGACAATGAATGATAATAGTCTCTCAAAATAACTGAAGTCTTTTATTCTTAGTACATTCCAGTGAATCTCTTCTGCTTCTTCTCTATGTCCTGACTTAAACATTTGTTTCCAATATTGAACAAAATGCACCAACTGAGCCCTAAGCAACGATGAAAAGGAAAAATGTAATCTACCAAGTCCATGTGACTGCTCCCTGTTTGTAGCTGAAGAAGACATTCGGCCCATCAGATCCTTGCTAGCTCCCAGCAGAACAATTCCATTGGTCCAATTTCCCATTTACATCATATACTTCAACCTAGTAACCGATCCTCGTTCACCTACACACCCGCTGCATCCTATTTGATCCCTTTGTCACTCACTTATTCCAACTGCATAGAGATTCTAATACATATGTTTTGGGGCGGCACGATGGCGCAGCGCCTTACAGCGCTTTAGACCCAGGTTCGATCCTGACTACAGGTGCTGCCTGTGCGGAATTTGTACGTTCTCCCCGTGACCGGCGTGGCTTTGAATAGACTGCTCCGGTTTCCTCCCACACTACAAAGACGTACAGGTTTGTAGGTTAATTGCCTTTGGTAAAATGATAACTTATCCCTAGTTTGTAGGCTAGTGCTAGTGTGCGGGGATCGCTGGTCGGTGCAGGTTTGATGGACCCGTTTCCATGCTGTATCTCTAATAATCTCTGATATAATCTGTGTTTTTTTGTCTTTTCAGAAAGTCCCTCGATACACAATTACCGTCCAGGCCACTGATATGGATGGGAACCAGCATCATGGCCTTTCCAACACAGCAACGGCAATGATCATAGTCAATGATGTGAATGATAACCCTCCTGAATTTACTGCTGCCACCGTGAGTCGTTTTATTATTGTCTTATAACATACGTATATGTGGCTGATCTACACCTGTGACCTTTAAAGTTTAAATATGTATCATTATTTTTTATGTATCTTTTGATTTGAAATTTAATCAACCTGATTCAATCAACCTTACAAGAGTCTCTTTAAATAAACCAGTTTTATAGAATGTGTCGCTATATTTAGAATGGATCAACAAATATAGATTGAGCTTGTATCTCTTAATCATATTTGTCTTCCCTTCTCTATCCCTTCTTCAAATTTGACCCTGCGGAGGGTGGCACGGTGGCGCAGCGGTAGAGTTGCTGCCTCATAGTGCCAGAGACCCGGGTTCGATCCCGACTACAGTTGCTGCCTGTACGGAGTTTGTATGTTCTCCCTGTGACCGCGTGGGTTATCTCTGGGTGCTCTAGTTTCCACCCACGCTCCAAAGACGTACAGGTTTGTAGGTTAATTGGCTCGGTAAACGTAACTTGTCCATGGTGAGTAGGATAGTGCTGATGTACGGGGTGATCACTGGTCGGCGTGGATTTGGTGGGTCCAAGGGCCTGTTTCCATGCTGTATATCTAAACTAAACTATTCATAAAAGTTAGGTAGACAAAAGTGCTGGAGAAACTCAGCAGGTGCGGCAGCATCTATGGTGCGAAGGAAATAGGCAACGGTTCGGGCCGAAACCCTTCGTCATAAAAGATAAAAGGGTTAATTTTTCAATTCCTAAATAGTATTTTGAATAGAATCAATTGCTATTCATAAATGGGTGGTGAGTAGGAATGTTCATATGATTAGACCTTTGAATCCCAGGGCTTTAATGGGGTGACTGTGTGAGAGAGATACCTACTTGGTCATTCATCTACCTACCTGTAACTGGATACAATCAATTAGGAGAAAAGTTTCAGGGCAATCTACTTTCAGCGAAGAATGTGAGGGTGTGTTCTATTTTATTTTATTTGGGAAGAAATGATAATACCATTCCAAAATTTAGCATCATAAAAACTATTTCTGATTTTTATTTGAAAACAATTGATGTTAAAATGAGCTTGCAAGATGTTCCGAGTGAATTGAAATGCACCGTCTGGCAGAGTGCCAGGGAAAGTAAATTTACTGTTGGAAGTGATAGCCTGGGAATTCATTAAGAAATCAAAATGTTTGTTTTATAGGGTATCCCTCAGGAACAGTTGATGTTTTTTTCAATTAACTCCTCATTATTTATCCAGCGTAAAGATAGACTTTATGAATGTCCATTTTAAATGAGATTAAAGATTCCAGTTCACCTACAGCTTAAACATTCATCAGGAGCGTAATTTAAGTCTGCCGCTGCGCATAATATTGATTATTGAGATACTGCTGGAGTCAGGGTTTTGGTATTGTTCACTTGTTGTGAGGAACAGAGGCAGACAAGGAGTCGTAGGCTTTATAGATACAGCGCGGAAACAGGCCCTTCGGCCCACCGAGTCCGCGATGACCAGCGAACACTAGCATTATCCTGAACACGAGGGACAATTTATAATTTTACCAAAGCCAATTAAACTATAAACCTGTGCGCCTTTGGAGTGCGGGATGAACACAAATCACCTGGAGAAAACCTACTTAGATCACGGGAGAATGTACAAACTCCGAGTAGTCAGAATTGAACCCAGGCCTCAGGCCTCAGGCCTGTGTAAGTCAACATCTCTACCAGTTGTGGGTAGGAAAGTTGAAAGGTTTGATTGTACAGATAATGTCCTTATTTACATGATACCGAAAGTAACCAGAGATTGTGTAATTAACTAACATTAGAAAGGGTTTAAATTTAGATGCCACGGTGCCCAGAGATTTCAAGAACCAGAAGCACTCAAAACGACTGGAGTGTTGCTTTTGGAAAAGAGCAGTTGCTCGAGAATGATTGAAGACAAGATGGGAAGAAAATGTCAAGAGGGCCTTTGCTAGTTTAAAAATACATCACTGGTTAGCAAGCTTGAGTTAGAATTAATTCCAACAGAGATGTATTGGACAGGAAGGAACTGCAGATGCGAGTTTATACTGAAGAAAGACTCAAATTCATGACTCCAGCAAAAGGCAGATCCATTTTATGTTAAACACAAAATGTTGGAGTAACTCAGCAGGACAGGCCGTATCTCTGGAGAAAAGGAATAGGTGACGTCTCGGGTCGAGTCCCTTCTTCAGAACCAAAGTAGGGGTGAAGGGCAGAGGGGGATCGGGGGGGCGGAGTTTATAAAGTGGAGGCGAGGAAAGGCCAGAACAAATCAGTTTGAGTTTAGTTTATTGTCAGGTGTACCGAGGTACAGTGAAAAGCTTTTGTTGCGTGCTAACCAATCAGCGGAAAGTCAATACATGATCAGGGCCGCAAACAGATGACCTCAGCAAGGGAAGAGACCACAATGGTCTATTGTTGGCTGGGGAAAGTGTGATAACGAGAGGGATGCAAGGATGCGACCACGAGGATAGAACTAATGAGACAACTAAGGTAGGAGACGGGGGGTGGAACAGAGGGGAGGGGAGGCAATGCCAGATTTACTTGAAATTAGAGAAATCGAAATTCATACCGCCAGGTTGTAAGTTGTCTAAACGAGATGTATTGAGGTCTTTTTGCATGCCTTTCTTCCTCCATCTGCATGCAATTTGCACTGTATGGTAATTGGAGATAATGTGACATAAAAAGGATGGCTCCTAGTTTATCTCAAATACTTTTAACAGTTAATATGATAAATTTCACGATCAGGAGTAATCACTAGATAAAGACCTTGAAGCAATGTGCCAGTCAATGATTTTTAAGATCTAATCTCATGTGTGGAATCTTGGCATGGAAAGGTAATGCATAAAATGATGGAAAATATTTCAGGTCAATGGTGTAGCACCCTCATGGGCTCCAGCTATGCATGTCTTTGGTGTGGGGAGGAACCACAGAAGTGTTTTACACTGAAGATAGACATCAAATGCTGGACTAACTCAGCGGGGACAGGCAGCATCTCTGCAGAGAAGCAATGGGTGACGTTTCGGGTCGAGAAGAAAGGGTCTTGACACAAAACATCACCCATTCCTTCTCTCTAGAGATGCTGCCTGGCCCGCTGAGTTACTCCAGCATTATGTGCCTCTGCATGTATTCTTGTTGGAGCAGACCTTGTTCCAAAGTTGCTGCTGGCACCACTTGCCAAATCTTTCTCCGGTACATCGTCAAAGGCATTGGCATTGCCCCTCTACCCCCATGCGGAACCCCTCAATTACATCAACTTCGCCAACAGATGCATGGGAAATATTTCTGACACCCTCCTCCCCTTTCGTGATCTCTCTGCCGCCATTTTAGGAACAATACACTCATCCCACATGTACCTGGATTACAACCACTTCCATCTTTTCTCTTATAAAGAAGCCATCCCTTTCTCTCATCTCCGCTGCACCAGTTCTTGAGATGAGGCTTATTTTGTTCCAGGCCACAAGAAAAGTCCTTTCCCTCGACTGTGGTTGATTGAGCCTTCACTAGCATCTCGTCCGTTGCCACATTCCTGCTCTCACCCCACCTCCCCAAGGCACGACAGAGGTAGAGCCCGGTTTAATTAGAGATACAGCATGAAAACAGACCCTTCATCCCACTGAATCCACGCCAACCTGCGATCCCTGCACACAATCTGCCTCATTGGTGACCCTTGGACTATCCTTGATTGGACTTTACTGAATTTACCTTGCACTAAATGTTATTCCCTTATCATGTATCTGTACACTGCAAATGGCTTGATTTTAATCATGTATTGTCTTTCCGCTGACGTGTAAAGCCTCTGTCCCACTTTTATTATGCCCCTGTCCCACGTAGGAAACCTGAACGGAAACCTCTGGTGACTTTGCGCCCCAGCCAAGGTTTCCGTGCGGTTCCCGGAGGTTTTTGTCAGTCTTCCTACCTGCTTCCACTACCTGCAACCTCCGGGAACCGCACGGAAACCTTGGGTGTGGCCCAAAGTCTCCAGAGGTTTCCGTTCAGGTTTCCTAAGTAGGACAGGGGAATAAGCAAGCGAAAAAAGCTTTACACTGTACCTCGGAACACGTGACAATAAACGAACTTAGACTAGCACTATCCTACGCACACTAGGGACGATTTACAATTATACCAAGACAATTAGCCTGCAAACCTGCATGTCTTTGGAGTGTGGGAGGAAACTGGTGCACCCGGAGAAAACCCACGCCGATCACGGGGAGAACGTACAAAACTCCATACAGACAGCACCCGTAGTCGGGATCGAACACGGGTCTCTGACGCTGTGAGGCAGCAACTTTACCGCTGCACCACGTTGCCGCCATGTTGGAGGGACAGCATCAGATATTTTGCTTGGGCAGCTCACTACCCAGCAATATGAACGTTGATTTCTGTAATTGTTGGGAGGGAGACCTTTCTCTCTTGAATATGGCAACCCCCGAAACCCCAGGATCAGTGGCAGCTTTGGCTCCAGACATCAATGGGCCCATGAGCTGCAGTAAGAAAATGAAACCGCTTATAAAGAATTATGACAGAAAGATCCCACTCCTGTTTCCCAGTGGGTGAGGAATGGCTGTTGGGTGGCAAAGTGGCACAGCAGTAGAGTTGCTGCCTTACAGCGCCAGAGACCCTGGTTCGATCCTGACTACGGGTGCTCCCTGAATGGAGTTTATTTGTTTTCCCGTTGACCTACTTGGGTTTTCTCTGAGATTTTTGCTTTCCTCCCATCATTGCAAAGACGTACAGGTTTGGAGGTTAATTGCCTTGGTATAAATGTAAAATTGTCCTTAGCGTGTGTAGGATAGTGCTAGTGTGCGGGGATCGCTGGCCGGTGGGCTGAAGGGCCTGTTTCCATGCTGTAAACTAAACTAAACTAACTGGGCGCAAATATTTCAACAAATCCATAAGAATCAAATATATCCAATGTCTAGGTGCGTGCATAGGTTTTCATGCTCTGTAAGGAATATGCAGCACTGCGGGGGTTAAATCAGATCAGTTGCAAGACTCCTGATGTAAAAACAAGGTTTCACACGTATGACACGCTCTGCTGTACAAAGTCTGAGAGATGTTCGTGCCTCGTTTCAACCAGCTGTTTTTTTCACCCAAAGGCTTCATCAGAACTTGTCATAAAAGCCCTTCTTTGTCGGTCCCCACAGATTATATTGGTGTTTCTGTGGTCTATTTAATTTTTGACTTCATATTTTATCACGTTGGAAAATACTTAACCAGAGGAAAAAAAAGTAGAATCCGCTTCCTAGATTCGTGTAACCACTTCTAAGAGTGATTCTGACTACATGTCACCATTCGGGATTGATCCTTCGAGGGCAATGATACAATTGAACAGAGCGGATGAAACATTACTCAGTCACTTTTCTCCTTGCTCATAAATGATTCATATTAATTTTTGTATCTTGCTCGTGGGTGTCACAGCAAGGATACATTTTTGGACAGAAAAATCCGGCACCTTGAAGATTGATGCAAGCAGAGAATAGAAGGCGCCCTTCGTTTGATCCCCGAAAAATAACCGTAGACAGTAGGCTGGAGAACGAAACTAATGCCATGCATTTATACGCAGTGTTTGCCGAGAGAATTTGAATAGGGTTGTTAAATCCTGCTAAAGATGTGAGACTTATTCTACAGCAGTGATGTGCTTCATTTAATGTTTAACTTCAGAGATACAGCAGTGGAAACAGGCCCTTCGGCCCAACGAGTCCATGCCGGCCAGCGATCACCCCGTACGCTAGCACTATCCTACACACAAGGGGTGATTTACAGAAGCCAATGAAGCTAAAAACCCGCACGTCTTTGGAGTGTGGGAAGGAAGCGGAGAACCGGGAGAAAAACCCACGTGTTCACAGGGAGAACGCACAAAGCCAGTACAGGCAGTACCCCTAGTCAGAATCGGCCCCGGGTCTCTGGCGCTGTAAGGCAGCAGCTCTACTGCGCCACCGTGTCGCCCTGATTAAGTTAACGGAAAGGTTATAGTGTCCTGGAAGCATCATGCTGTGTGAACAAACTAATTCAGTTTAGTTTAGTTTAGAGATACAGTGCAGAAACAGGCCCTGTCAGCCCACCGAGTCTGCACTGACCAGCGATCCCAGCTCATTAACACTATCTACACACACTAGGGACAATTATTTTACGTTTATAGCAGGCCCGTTAACCTACAAACCTGCACGTCTTTGGAGTACGGGGGGAAACCGAAGATCTCAGAGAAAGCCCGCGCAGGTCACGGGGAGAACGTACAAACCCCGTTCAGACTGCACCCGTAATCGGGATTGAACCTGGGACCCGGGTCTCTGGCGTTGTAAGGCAGTCGCCGTGTCTAATTGCAAGAATATCCGAACTTGAAACTGATTGATTTCTCTCACAATACACTGATGAATTCTGCTTTAACCATCTTAAATTAAGCCCGGACATCATTAGAGAAATAGGATTTGCAGCTTTGGGCACCAATTTTGGAAGCCTCCTCATTCCTGCAATTTGCCTGGTACCTCTGAATAACATATAATAATGAAACACCATTAACTCAATGAAATGAAGGATTATTGAGTTGGAGTAGAAGACAACCTTTCTGTCAAACTGGGAATGCATCAACTAAAGATGGTGAGCAATGATCTATTAACCTGTTGTCATTACAGGAGTAATGATGCCCTCAGGATTGCTGCTAGGTGTATCTGCAGCCAATTGAGTTTGACAATAGCTAACTTAACGATGCAAGAGATGACTGGCCTTCAATGTTCTTGCAGGCCTATTTCTACTGGGTGTATACGGAGAGACATATAATGAACTAAATTGGGCAAACAGTGAAACTAGAGCAACACAGTGATACAGCAGTGGAGTTGCTGCCTTACAGCGCTAGAGACCCGGGTTCGATTCTGACTACGGGTGTGGTCTGTACGGAGTTTGTACGTTCTCCGTGCAACCACGTGGGTTTTCTCTTTGTGCTCCAGTTTGCAGGTTAGATACAAAATGCTGGAGTAACTCAGCGGGTCAGGCAGCATCTCTGGGGAAAAGGAATTGGTGACGTTTCGGGCCGAGACCCTTCTTCAGACCGGAGAAGGGTTTCAACCTAAAATGTCACCTGTTCCTTCTCCCCAGAGATGCTGCCTGGCCTGCTGAGTTACTCCAGCATCTTGCATCTAAATTTGGTGTAAACCAGCACCTGAAGTTTCTTTCTGCACAGGTTTATAGGTAAATTGGCTTCGGTGAAAAGATTGTTCGATTCTGACTCCAGGTGCTGTCTGTACGGAGTTTGTACTTTCTCCTTGTGACCACGTGGGTTTTCCCTGGGTGCTCCAGTTTCCTTCCACATTCCAAGGGCGTACAGGTTTAGCTTTTAATTTTAATTTAGCTTTAGTAAAATTGCCTCTAGTGTGTGTAGGATAATGCTAGTGTACGGGGTGATCGCTGGTGAGCGCTGACTCTGGGCCGAAGAGCCTGTTTCCTCGCTGTATTTCTAAAGTCGAAATAATGATAACCCCCTTGAACCGATGGCCTGCATCTCACGATTTGAAAATAAATGGATGTACCTACACTGGATACATTGGTCGTGATAGCACAATATTCTGCGATGGTCCCGGTAAATTGGAAAACTGGAGGTATTTCACTCTCATTTCAGGAGGGGGGTGATTGAATTGAAATCTTTTACGAAGCAAGTCTGAAGAAGCTGATGTCAAATTAAGTAGAGTCAATATGGTTTTAGTGAAGGGAAATTAAGTTTGACAAATTTAAGAGGGTTCATCAAGGATTTAATTAGTTGGGTGAATAAAAGGGAACCCGGGATGTAGCGCCTATTGATTAACTAAAAGCATTTTGTTTAAGTGTAACATTAAGGCTAAGTGCAATGATTTGGGGTAAAAGCATTAACACGGCTTTGGGCTCCATATTTCTTCATAGTAACTGTAAAGATATGGCGTGGAAATAGGCCCTTCGGCCCACTGGATGCGCGCCGACCCATGATCACAAAGTATACTAGCACTATCCTACACACTAGGGAGAATTAACAGAAGCCAATTAACCTACAAACCTGTACATCTATGGAGTGTGGGAGGAAACTGGAGCACCTGGAGGAAATCCACGCGGTCACAGGGAGAACATACAAACTCCATACAGACAGCACCCGTTGTCAGGATCGAACCCGGGTCTCTGGCGCTGTAAGGCAGCAACTCTACTGCTGCGCCACAGTGCGGCCCCTAGTAGTTGATTGGTGCTTTCATTATCTCATTATATATTGATCAGTTACCTGAAAGATATAACTGTGTTCAAATAAAATTGAGGAAAATATATAAACTATTAAAAATATTTAAACATTTCCTACAATTAGTACTTAAGAGTGGCAAAAGCAAACTAATTTGATCATCAATGACCAAGTTTAAGAAAGAACTGCAGATGCTGGAAAAATCAAAAGTAGAAAGAAATGCTGGAGAAACTCTATGGAGCATCTATGGAGCGAAGGAATAGGTGACGTTTCGGGTCGAGACCCTTCAATGACCAAGCTGGCTTTACATTACTGAACTGTTTCGTGTGGTAGACAACTGTTGTTTGATGCATTTCTATTTTAAATTGTTATATTACACAATGACACAGCTGGTAGAGTTGCTGCTTTATGGCGCCAAAGACCCCGGTTCGATCCTGACCCCGGGTGCTGAGTGCCGTGTTTGCACGAGGGTTTGTAGGTTAATGCATTTCTGTACATTGCTCCGAGTGCGTAGAGAGAGGATGAGAAAATATAAATAACATAGAACTAGTGTGAATAGACACAAAAAGCTGGAGTAACTCAGCGGGTCAGACAGCATCTCTGGAAAAAAGGAATAGGTGGCGTTTCAGGTCAAGACCCTTCTTCAGACTCAGTAGTGAGAGAGGATGTTTCAAAAACCAGCACCAGCAGTTCCTTTCTATGTAGAACTAGAGTGAATGGGTGATCGATGGTCGGCACAGACCACATGGGAGGAAGGGCCTGTTCCGATGCTGTATCTCTCAACTAAACAACTAAAATCAAATATATAGTTGATTGGTGCTTTGTTTTTTAGAAGGTTCTACATCCAAAAGTAATTGCAGTGTTTCAATGTATATAAAATCAATTAGTTTAGTTTAGTTTATTGTCACATGTACCGAGGTACAGTGAAAAGCTTTTTGTTGTGCGATCCAGTCAGCAGAAAGACAATACATGATGAGCTGCACACAGGGTAAATGGAGTATTTTACTTCGGAGTCACGTGAGTGACTACGTGAAGAACCCCGCCAGGACGCATGCGTGTCATATCGCTTTCACGCTTGCGAAACGACAGGCGGGGTGGAGCGTTCCCCCGCAGCGGTAAGTTTGAAACCGCGACCTGCAGGTAAGTGATTTACTCTGCGGTAGTTTTTGTCCCCGCGCTGTTTTTACACAGGGGGGGAAGCTGGACAAAATAGTGTCCACAAGTGCTGCGAGTGAAGCTGGCTGGGGAGGACCGCGAAGTTGCGGGAGCCAGCAGCAGCTGAAGGGACAAGCCCCGTAAGTGGGATCAGCTGTGCCGACTTTTGGTCCCGCGCCGGCCAGAACACCACGGCCGGGCGGGAGACTATTCACAATGGGGCCGTCGACTTTGACAAGTCAAAATGGCAGGAGGCGGGGTGGAACGACGTTCCCCCGTAGTGACAGTTTAAACCTGGACCTGCAGGTAAGTGAAACTGCGGTCTTTATTCTCCCCATACTGTTTCACAGGTGGGGAAACATGGAGAGCTGTGCAAACAACGGCAGGCAGCACAGGAATCACCCGTAAGGGAACAGCTGTGCCCGACTTCGCTCCCGCACCGGCCAGATTAAACACCATGGCTGGGCGGGAGACTACACAGAACGGAGCCGTTGGCTTTGATGTCAAAACGGCAGGAGGAGGGGTGGAAGGACGTTCCCCCATAACGGCAAGTTTTAAGCCTGGACCTGCAGGTAAGTGATACTGCGGTCTTTATTGTTCCCATACTGTTCTACAGATGGGGGAAACATGCACAAGGCAAAGAAGTCGACTAGAGCTGGCGGGGGAAGACCGCAGGAGTTGCGGACGCCAGCAGCGGCCAGCAACGCAGGAATCACCCGTTAGGGAACAGCTGTGCCCGATTTCGCCCCCGCAACGGCCAGATTAAACACTACGTCTGGGCGGGAAGGCAAGAAGAAAACCAAAAGAGTCGTTGACTGATGAGTCCGACTTTGAGCAGCCGCGAGCGGCCAGCGACTGTGAGCGCTGGAGCCGGTTGGAGTGGCTTATGGAGCAGAGCTCCAACATGACAGACTCCGGGAGATGGAGTCTAGTCACCGTGGGATATAAAAAACACCCACAGCAGCACCTTAAGTAGGGCTGCACAGTGCATCTCCCTCGTCAGAGGGGAGTACTGGGGGGTCAATTCTGGGCTGACCCTGAAGAGGGGTTTTGACGAACAAAACTACAAGTGTGCAGGGGGTGCAGGAAGGCAAAATCTACTGGTCATGGTGTCCAAATACATACAGCCAGACCACGATGGACACCACTGCAAAAATACTTGGGACCAGGAAACTGCGTATCCCTGAATGTTCCAGTCATGGAAATAGCATCTGGAAACATGTCGGAGCAGGAATTAGGAAAGCCCTGGGGCTCATAAAGGCGACAACATTAAGGATCTCCTACAGCCAAAGACAGCACCCTTATGCACCCACCAGCAGAACAAGAGAAGCTGGTGAAAGCTCAAAGGCCGGGCATACAGGACAGCGGTCTTTTAGACCATAGCCCAGACCGGCCTTCCTGGAAGATGCGTAAACCCCCAACCCAAAAACAACCTCCACGAAGACCACACAGAAGAAGCAAACTTCCACTGGTAACAATGGAGGTAGGTGGGTCTGGTCCCTTACAAATTATAGGAAGTGGATAATACACACATTGGTGGGAGATTCCACTCTTTTGGATACATGGTGTATATCAACTACAGACACTTATATCCTAAGCAGTATCCAGGGATATACCATTGAATTGTGCAAAAGGGGTAATGGGTTAATCCAACCCGATTGGCTGGAATTTGTGTCTTATATCTTTACCAAAAACAAAATAGATGGTGACAGTCGCATCATCATCGAATTGACCAAATTGAATACATTGTACTATATATTCAGTACAAAATGGGAACTGGTAACTGCTAAAGAACTGATTTCCAAAGGCTACTCCATGGCTAGCATCAACCTAAAAGATGCTTACTATCAGTGCCTACACGGACTGATCACAAACGTTATTTAAAAAAATTCAACTGGATGGGGCAGCTCTGGCAGTATAGAGCTCTACCAAATACATAATCATATGATCATACTAATTGTGGGCATAACTTTGGAGTTGGCCTAACTAGCTGTAACAGCCACCATACAATTGGGTGACAACTGGGGTTATCATCCATCCAGTTAAATCTAAACTAACGCCTACCAACATAATGGATTATTTGGGGTTCACTATTGACAGCTCTCATGTCGGTGACTTTACCAAAGGACAAGGCTACAGTCTTAACTGAGGCCTGCAACAACCCCACTGACATCAGTGAACCGTCTATCAGATTGGTAGCAAGGGTAATTGGCATATAGTGTCTGCTTTTCCAGCCACACAATTTGGACCTTTGTATTACCAAAAATCTACAAAGGGCAAAAATACAAACACTCAAAGTTAATACTGGTCATTTCGACAGACCAATAAGCCACCAATCAAAACTTATGGAATTAAAATGGTGGAGGGATAACATTCGGCATTGTTCCAACCCTATCGTTATCAGCAAACCCTTAGTGGTGCTACAAACTGATGCCAGTGCGCTTGGTTGGGGTTCTACCAATTTCCATCTCCAACTGTGGAGGTAGATGAAAGGCACAGGAGGCATCATTATCACAGACACTGGGCATAAACTACCTGGAAATGTGGGGTGCGTTCTATGGCCTAAAGTCATACTGCTCTGGGATAAATCACCAGCGTGTTAGACTACAGAGTGACAATCTGACTAATACAATTTGGTAATGGTGTATCCAGAGAAATATTTGAATATCAGCTACTTACCTACCAGGTAACCCAGAATTCAGTGACAGACATCAGGTCACGCAAATTCAATAAAATAAGACTTAATCACCAGTTACCAAACTGTGTTTCTTGGGAACCAGACCCTGGGGCAGCAGGGACAGATGCTTTTCACTGCATTGAGGGGGCAATTGTTTATCTATGCATTCCCTCCTTTTCTGCATCATCAGTCAGGTATTACGAAAAATACAACAAGACTCAGCGTCTGTTAATTGGTAGCGCCGATTGGCCTACTTAACCATGGTTCCCTGTGATACTCAACATGGGTTTTAACTATGTATCACCATCCTGAAACAACCAGATTATTGGTTCATCCCGTAACAGGGGAACCCATCCATGTCAAAAACAACAGACCTATCAATTTGTAGAGTCTAAAGAAACCCCTACTGCAACTGGGACTGGCGGACCGAACATTGAACATTATCTCAGCGGGCCACAGACAGTCCACCAAAAAACTATATCTGGTATACATCAGGAAATGGGAGATATATTGTCACAGAATCAACATCACCTACAATTCGATGAACATAACGTCTGTTCTGGAATTCCTGGCAGGCCTCCACTATGATGAGGGGCTCAGTTACAGTGCCATTAACTGCGCCAGAAGTGCCTTTTCAACATATCTATGGCGAGGATCAGAGCGTCATTCTGTTGGGACTCATCCCTGGTAACCAAACTTATGAGGGGAATTTTTAATATCAATCCCCCAATAACCAGGTACTCTCTAAAATGGGATATGAGTATTGCCCTAACGTTGCTAAGGAATTGGTCTCCAGCAACAGCTCTGTCCCTGCAAAGACTGACGCACAAAACAGTCATGCTGATGGCTTTGGTCACGGCACTAAGGGTACAGTCGTACATAAGTTAAGGCTGGACTATATGACTTTTTCAACAGGAATATAACGTTTCATATTACGAATTAGTCAAACAGAACAGACCGGCATCATCGGGCCTCAAAATAGAATTTAGGGATTACCCTACAGATATCGTCTCTGTATAATAAGACAATTATTGTTATATATGGAGAACACCAAAAACATCTGAGGCTATGAGATGGCACTACTAATCAGCCACAAACAACCCACAAAAAAGTGTCGGTTCAAACTATTTCCAGATGGCTGAACCAGGTTTTAACAACAGCTGGGGTGGATACTAACATATTCAAATCTTATTCCACCAGGGCTGCAGCTACATCGGCAGCTATGGAGTTGGATGTACCAATGAACCAAATCCTCGAGACAGCAGAATGGATCAGGGGAAAATGTTCCAACTATTCTATTACAAACTAGTAGTTAAACTGGAACTTTGCAGAGCCAATTTTAAGTTCTGTAATATAATTTCACCCCATAAATAGGGGCTATAATATGTTGTTAACAATTTATCATGGATTTCAATGTTGGATTCATGTCTAAACATGTTAACACAATTCCTCCCACAGTCAATTAAGCAGATGTGATGCATGGAATCGTGTTTCCACGGCATGAAATCACAGAGCTTTGAAATCTTCAGGTAGTCACTCACGTGACTCCGAAGTAAAATAGTAAGATTAAACGAGAACTTACCAGTTCGAAGTTTGATCGTTATTTTATGAGGAGTACGTTGAGGGAATACGTGCCCTCCGCTCCCACCCTTGATCATATACTCAACTGGTATTTTCTTCTCTAATCTTACTATGTTCAGTCATTACAGTTATCTGTGATTTCACACCACTGCTTTGAAGAATGACACGCATGCGTCCTGGCGGGGTTCTTCACGTATTCCTTCAACGTACTCCTCATAAAATAACGATCAAACTTCGAACTGGTAAGTTCTCGTTTAATCTTACTAATGTATAGTGCAAGATAAATTCCAATATAGACTGATTAAAGATAGACCGAGGATCTCCAATGAGGTAGATGGTGATACAGGACTGCTCTCTAGTTGTTGGTAAGATGGATCAGTTGCCTGATAACGGCTGGGAAGAAACTGTCCCTGAATCTGGAGGTGTACGTTTTTACACTTATATACCTTTTGCCCAATGGGAGAGGGGAGAAGAGAAGTGCGACTAGTCCTTGATTATGCTGCTTACTCGGAATAAGCAAAAACGGATTGTTTCTAAATGAGTTTATGCTGCAATAATTGTAATTGTGTGACTGTGTGAATCATTTTTATTTGCTGTTGTCACAGAACTGAAGGTGGTGCAGGTTGCTGCCTCCAGAATGTTCCTTTATCCTGTCCTTTTGTTTATTTCCAGTACTATGGAGAAGTTCAAGAGAACAAAAGAGAAGTCATCGTTGCCAATTTGACAGTCACAGACCGAGACCAGGCACACACGTCCAATTGGAATGCCTTATACCGCATTGTCAGTGGAGACCCAGCCCACCATTTTATAGTTAAGACAGACCCAATCACCAATGAGGGCATGGTTATTGTAGAAAAGGTAAGTTTAGTTTTGTTTAGTTTTGAGATACAGCGCGGATACAGGCCCTTCAGCCCACCAGTCCATGCTGGCCAGCGATCCCCGCGCATTAACACTACCCGAAACACACGAGGGACGATTATTTTGCATTTTATACGGAGCCAATTCACCTACAAACCTGCACGTCTTTGGAGTGCGGGAGATAACCCACGCAGGTCACGGGGAGAAGATGCTGACAAGCACCCGTAGTCAGGATTGAACCCGCTGTAAGGTCGTAGCTCTACTGCTGCGCCACCGTGCCGCTCTTATCGCGTACCTCACATTCGGCGTTGAAATCACGTTTGATCAATCACTTTTGAAAGAAACTTTAAAGCAAATGTTACGGTACACAAGCATCATGTGGAATAGTTCATAGGGTGACTTGGTTGACATATTTGACTTAAGTTCATAAGGATAGGAGCAGAATTAGGCCATTCGGCCCATCAGGTCTATTCCGCCATTCTATCTTCCATCTGAACCCATTCTCCTGCCTTCTCTCATAATCCTTGACACCCTTACCAATCACGAACCAATCAATCTCCACCTCAAAAATATCCATTGACGGCCTCCACAGCCTCTGTGGCAATGAATTCCACAGATTCAACAGCCTCTGAAAGAAATTCCTCCCTATCTGCTTTCTAATGGTAAGTCCTTTAATTCTGAGGCTGTGGCCTCTGGTCCTAGACTCTCCCACTAGTGGAAGCATACTCTCCACATCCACTTCATCCAGGGCTTTCACTATTCAGTAAGTTTCAATGAGTTTTACCCCCTCATCCTTCTAAACTCCAGTGAGTACAGGCCCAGTGTCGCCAAACACTCATGTCAGGGGTGTCAAACTCATTTTAGGTCACGGGCCGGATTGGGCAAAATGCGACTTCATGCGGGCCGGATCAGTTATGCATGCGTGAACGTCCGTCAGCCAGCCCGAGGCCAAGGGGAGCTCAGCGCCGCCATCTTGTCTGTTTGACAGCGGTTGCCGGGGCGACCGCCCCCATGGCAACCGCGGGCCAATCACGGAGCGGTGGATGGGAGCTCCCCACCGCCATCTTGCCTCTTTGACGACTGTTTCCCGGAGCAACCGTCCCCTTGGCAACCGCGGGCCAATCACGGAGCGGAGAACGGGAGTGGAAGACAGCGGTGGAAGAGTGACAGCGGCAAGAGAGAGAGAGAGAGCGGCTGCCGTACAGATACATAATAAATGGTCGTGAATATACTTTTTTTTTTCCGAAAATCATCTCGTGGGCCGGATTGGACCACTTCACGGGCCGCATCCGGCCCGCGGGCCAGTAGTTTGACATCCCTGTCTTATGTTAACCCGATCATCCCTGGGATCATTCACGTAAACCTCCTCTGGACCCTTTCCAATGCCAGCACATTCTTCCTCAGATATGGGGCCCAAAACTGCTTTATATACTGCCAGTGCCTTATAAAAAGCCTCAGCCCTTGCTTAACATAAAGCCAGTCCTCCAGTATGTACTGTAAGATTCTGAATAAACAGTACGAGTTAATCCATTCTATAACTTGTATATAACTGACTTTTTTTAGTGGTTTATCTCAGGAGCCAAATACACCAGGCAAAGAATAAAGCTATGGTTCTTGAGGAAAGCGTGACTTTATATGTTTAGAAAGCCAGGCGTTTAATGTAACATTCATTGAGAGCTCAGTATCACAAATAAATTTATTCAAAAGCATGGATATTTGAGCTTTCAATATTTGCTCCTTAATGTACCTTTTTAACCGCATTGGCAGACTTTGTGCTGTTTCCATGTAATGAAACAAACTATCAAGAAACGGTACATCATGTTGCCTGTCTTATTAACAACAATCAATACTTCTAACAATTTTTAAAGTATGAAATAAATGACATTATAAGAAGTCCCGTGGGGTATCATTAATAGTTTGCTCATCTTGTTAGGCTAAACCACTTGTAACATTCCTGATTGTGCATAATCAGACCAGTGGATATGTGCCATATAAATGTTATTTTGACATCTTCGTGACATACATTCTATATTTATTTTACTAAACTGCTGAATAATTCAACAACATTTTGTACTTGATTTCCATCAATCTTTTAAATCCAGGTTCTGTGGTAATCCACTGATTATTATCACCATTTGGTCATAGCTGTTCCTTTTAGTTTTAAGTTTTTTCATGAGTACTTTTATGCCAAGTTTTTGGGAGAAGTGTTTCGTTCAGTTCAGAGATACATTGCGGAAACAGGCCCTTCAGCCCACTGGGTCCGTGCTGACCAGTGATCCCCGCACACTAACACTATCCCACACACACACGAGGGACAATTTACACTTACACCAAGCAAATTAACCTACAAACTTTGTACGTCTTTCTAATGTGGGAGGAAACCGAAGATCTCGGAGAAATCCCACACGGTCATGGGGAGAACGTACAAACTCCGTACAGACAGCACCCATTGTTGGGATTGAACCTGGGTCTCTGTCGCTGGAAGCACTTGAAGGCAGCAACTCTACTGCCTTCTCCCCATAACCCCCGACACCCGTACTAATCAATCTCTGCCTTAAAAATATCCATTGATTTGGCCTCCAAAGCCTTTGTGGCAAAAAATTCCACAGATTCACCACCCTCTATCCAAAGAAATTCCTGCTCATCTCTTTCCTTCTCTCGGTGTTACTGCTACCTCTGCCCAGCTCCCCCCTACACAGATGTAACTCCAAATCTCAAGATAAGATACGGCTGTGTTGGGACAAATTCTGACATTTGCTTTACTAATAATGAGAATTACAATTAATATTACTAAACTATAACTGCCATTATAGTTTGAACCCAACTATATACACATGGAAAAGTGAGTTGCCCCATTTGTCCCACCCTGGTCATTCCTTATTCTCTCGTGTGTCATTGGGCAGAAGGTGCAGAAGTTTGGAAGCACATACCGCCAAAGTTAGGAGCAGCTTCTCCCCCTCCATTGGAACTAGTGTAGCTTGGACATGTTGGCCAGTGTGGGCTAGTTGGGCCGAAGGGCCTGTTTCCACGCTGAAAACTATCAGCCTTCAGAACAGCCCTTCCATTCGCTAGGGTACTGTCCCATTCACCTCTACTCCATTGCAGACATTGGAATTTGTCTCTGAAACTCATGCACTGCAATACTATATTCTGATCTGTATCTTTCCCTTTGCTCTACCTATTATACTGGAGTTTGGCTTGATAGTCTTTACCTCTGGTATTATCTGATCTGTTTGGACAGCTCGCAATAAATAAAGCCTTACACTGCTCCTCGGTACATGTGATAATAATAATGCTGAACAATAAGCCATCATATCCTCATTGTTAATTTGTCCAATCTCTATTCTGCATGAAACTTAAAAAAATTTCCCTCAAACATTTATTTCGAGAGGACTAGGGATGCAATGCTGAGGCTTTATAAGGCCGCATTTGGAGTATCGTTATGGGCCCCATATCTAAGGAAGGATGGGCTGGCGTTGGAGAGGGTCCAGAGGAGCTTTACGGGAATGATCCCAGGAATGATTGGGTTAACATATGACAAGTGGCGGCACTGGGCCTGTACTCGCTGGAGTTTAGAAGGATGAGGGGGCCCCTTAATTGAAATTTACTGATTAGTGAAAGGCCGCGATAGAGTGGATGTGGAGAGGATGTTTCTACTAGTGGGAGAGTGCATACCAGAGGCCATAGCCTCAGAATGAATGGACGTCCCTTTAGAAAGGAGATGAAGAGGATTATATTTAGTCAGAGGGTGGTGAATCTGTGGAATTCAGTGCCAGAGAAGGCTGAATAAATGAATGTTTATTTGCCAAGTATTCACATACAAGGAATTTGCCTTGGTGCTCCGCTCGCAACTGACAACATGACATACAGTGACAATTAAGAATGACACAAAAAACATTAAACATTAATAATAAAACATTATTGATTAAACATGTGAATTAAATAAAATACCAGAGTAAAAGGAGGCTACTGATTTTTGGTTATTGAGTAGGTCAAATCAATGGATATTTTTAAGGCGGAGATTGACAGATTATTGATTAGTATGGGCGTTGGGGGTTATGTTTAGAAAGCAGGAGAATGTGGTTGAGAGGGAAAAATAGATCAGCGATGATTGAATGGCAGAGTAGACTTGATGGGCCAAATGGCCTAATTCTGCTCCTACAGTATTGATGCGGGGATCTGGACGCCTAATCCAACATGCTGAATCTTTGTGTTTTGCAGCCTGTAGACTATGAGATAAACCGGGCCTTTGTGCTGACGGTGTTGGTGATGAACCAATCTCCACTGGCGACGGGAATTCAGTCCTCACTCCAGTCGACGGCAACAGTCGCAATCTCTGTCACGGACGTCAACGAGGCACCGTTTTTCATCCCCAATCCCAAGCTAATCAGGCAGGAGGAAGAGATGCCTGTGGGCACCCTGCTAACTACATTTGCAGCTCAGGATCCGGACCGCTTTATGCATCAGGCAATACGGTAAGAACGCCAGCCACAAAATCTAATTTAGCTTTTCATTTCCCATTCGCAGACAAAAATAAAAAAAATTCAGCTCTCGGCAACGTTGTAAAGTGGGCGATGATAAATCTTCAATCTGCTGGAATAATCATTAAGAGAGCTGGAATCATCGAGTCACTATCTCCCATCGTGTGCTACCGCTCAAAAACTCTGCAGCTGGAAACCCGACTTCAGTCAGGTTGCAGCTCTAGGTTGTGAACAAGGAACTGCAAATGCTGGTTTGCAAAAAAAAAAGACGCAAAGTGTTGGAGTATCACGGCGGGTCAGGCAGCATCTCTGGAGAACACGGGTAGATGACGTTTCGAGTCCAGACCCTTCTTCAGACTGATTGTAGTACGGGCGGGGGGGGTGAGAGAAAGCTACAAGAGTCAAGTGTGTTTTATTGCCTATTGTCATAGGGCAATAAAATTCTCACTTGCTGCAGCACAATAGAATATGTAAACATAGTGCACTGTAAACAATATAATAAACGAGAAAAAAGGTTTATATATGTATAATTTATAGAAATATATATATAACTAGACTGTTACACCCGTTCTAATCAATTTGTCTATCTCTGAAAATATCTTTAAATTATATACACACTTTGCATGGCCTCCACAGCCCTATGTGGCAATGAGCTCCACTGATTAACTACCCTTTGACTGGAGAAGTTCCTCCTCACCTCCTTTCTAATTCTGAGGCTGTAACCGCTGGTCCGAGATTCTCCTACCAGTGGAAACATCCTCTATCTATGCCTTTCATTATTCTGTACATTTCAGTGAGGTCCCCCCTCATTGTCAGGGCATCCAGCACATCACCAACTACAAGCCCAGCAACAGCACGATGGCCGACGGCGACGCCTCACTGGCAGTGGAGCTGAACTGCTTCTTTGCTCGCTTCGAGGCAGAACCAGAAGAGCTCGTCGCCATTCTCCCACCAGCCCCTAACAACAACAACTACACCCTCACTGTGCAGGAGCAAGAAGTGAGGCGGGTGCTCAGGACGGTGAACCCGAGGAAGGCTGCCGGCCCGGATGGCGTGACAGGAAGGGTTCTGAAGGAATATGCAGACCAGCTCTCCGAGGTCCTCACGAAAATCTTCAACCTGTCCCTGTCTAAATCCATCATCCCACCTGTGCCTGAAGTCTGCCACAATCATCCCACTACCAAAAAAAGCCTGTTATCAGCGGCCTTAACGACTACCGACCGGTCGCTCTCACACCAGTCATCATGAAGTGTTTCGAGAGGCTGGTCTAGCAGCACATCAAAGCCAGCCTCCCGCCTACCTTCGATCCACACCAGTTTGCCTACAGAGCAAATAGGTCCACTGAGGATGCCATCGCCACTGCTCTTCACACTGCACTGACCCACCTCGAACACCAGGGGAGCTATGTGAGGATGCTCTTCATTGACTTTAGCTCCGCCTTCAATACCATCATCCCCAGCAGACTGGTCACCAAACTCATGGATTTAGGACTCTCCCAACCCATCTGCCTCTGGATCAAGGACTTTCTGTCTAAACCCCCAGACCGTCAGACTGGGCCATCACCTCTCCACCCCCATCACACTCAGCACCGGCTCCCCACAGGGCTGTGTGTTGAGCCCCCTCCTCTACTACCCACGATTGTGCCCCCGCCCACTCCACCAACACCATCGTCAAGTTTGCGGACGACACGACTGTGGTTGGACGTATCTCAGGAGGAGATGAGACGGCCTACAGGGAGGAAGTCCAAAGACTGGCAGCGTGGTGTTCAGACAACAACCTCATCCTAAACACCACAAAAACAAAGGAAATTATCATAGACTTCCGTAAGAACAGTGCAGCCCCCAAACCCCTATTCATCAATGGGGACTGTGTGGAAAGGGTCTCAGACTTCAGATTCCTGGGCACACAAATTACGGAGGATCTCTCCTGGACTACAAACACCACCACAGCAGTCAAGAAGGCCCAGCAGCGACTCTACTTTCTGAGGATCCTCAGGAAAAACAACCTGGAGGAGAAGCTGCTGGTGTCCTTCTACCGCTGCTCCATCGAGAGTGTGCTGGCGTACTGTATAACCACATGGTATGCCAGCTGCTCTGCAGCGGACAGGAGAGCCCTTCAAAGGGTCATCAACACCGCACAAAAAATCACTGGCTGCGCACTGCCCTCCCTGAAGGACATCTTCAGCTCTCGCTGCCTTGGCAGGACCAACATCCTGAAGGACCCTTCCCACCCTGGACACAACCTGTTCCACCTGCTGCCCTCTGGCAGACGGTACAGGTCTTTCAAAACTCGCACAAACAGACTCAGAGACAGCTTCTACCCCATAGCCATACGTGAACTTAACAATGCAAAATAAGAAATAACACTCACATTCAACACAAGCACCTTAAAAACATCCTGAATGCACTTGACCATTTGCACTACTATATAACTGTATATAACTGTACAACACTGAATACCTCATAATGGCAAATTAGTGGCAAAAATTATCTGTAATTTTTTTATATGTATATATTTTTACCTTTTCTTATATATTTAAAATTGTTCTTGAGAATCGCACCGTTGGATTGACTTTTAAATTTTGTTGTACCATGGGCAATGACAATAAAGAGATTCATTCATTCAACCTTCTAAACTCCAGCGAGTAGAGGCCCAGTGCTGTCAAACGCTCATCATATGCTAATTGACTCATTCCTGGAATTATTCTTGTAAACCTCCTCTGGACCCTCCCCAGAGCCAACACGTCTTTCCTCAGATATGGGGCCCAGATTGCGGCCTGAGGAACGCCCTATAGAGCCTCAGCATTACATCCCTGTTGTAGTTGTAGAGGTTGGAGCGTCTAATATGCCTAATAGCCTAAGAGAGGCGGGGCAGGACAAAACAGCTCCATGTTGTACTCTGTTGCCAGAATTCACTTCCATTCATTATTTGTTGAAAACAAATTTCTCAGCGTGTGATGATCATCGATACAAGCAAGTCAACACTAAAGCATTTCGCAATTTAAATCTACTTCACCAGCTATTTTTGCAAGTCGGTTTATTGGGCTCCTTTATCAGTTGCATGTCACCTTCTGAAAATGAGGAGAAAAGATAAAGAGGATAATATGCTGCTCAAACTCGCCTCGAACCTAGTTCCAAGCGAAAGATCAATCCCTTCAGGAAATAATGGGAACGGGAGAATCAAACAATGGCATTCTTGTGCCAAGGTATAACATTGAATTGACACTGAAGGGTATGTGTGCTGATTCCAATTATAAAGAATGACTACATTTAGTCTGGCAAGAATTACCTCAGTCACCAAGTCATACAGCACAGAGACATACCGTGTAGGAGGGAACAGCAGATGCTGGTTTATACCGAAGAAAGACACAAAGTGCTGAAGTAACTCAGCATTTTCTACTTGCCCCTGAGTAGTGGAGACATCAAAGTTAACAGCATTGCTACGTTGGTGATCTGGACTCGCCTCTAGGCCAACTTGGAGAGGGATGAGTGATTTCCTTCCCCGAAGAACATTAGTGAACCAGACATTTTGTTTTATAACAGTAGTTCATATTACCTTTACTGAGATCAACTTTTAAAATATACCCTGTACGTAAATATATGCACGAGTTTCAAATGTCATTATGCCAACTAGTGAAATGAAATACAAATAATTATATATATATATATATATATATTTTTTTTTAAATTCTCAATTGCTACTTTGTATTCCTCTCTCACATAAAGGATTCAGATACACATTTTTGTGAATAGCTATACATATTATATGTTATGTTGTAATAACAGATCCAAGTGCCTTGAGCAAACTACAAAACAACAGTTCACGTCATTAGGATATATATATATAAGCAATATATAAGCAAAATGCATTTTCAATTGGAGATGGTTGAACTGAAGAGCTTAACCATATATGATTCAACATTCTCTGATTAAATATGCAATTTGCTTATATATGCATTTATATTCATATAGCTGTTGTTCTGCATTTATATTTATATATAATTGAAAATGTTGGAGGATTATGTGCTTTCCCTCTCTCTGCATCCCCCTTCCCAGTTCTCCCACCAGTCTTACTGTCTCCGACTGTATTTTATCTCTGTACCGCCCACTCCCCTGACATCAGTCTGAAGAATGGTCTCGACCCGAAATATAGAAAAATAGGTGCAGGAGTAGGCCATTCGGCCCTTCGAGCCAACACCCCCATTCAATATGACTATAGCTGATCATCTAAAATCAGTACCCTGTTCCTGCTTTTTCCCATTCCTTCTCTCCAGAGATACTGCCTGTCCCGCTGAGTTACTCCAGCATTTTGAGTCTACCTATACAATATATATATATATGAATGAATTTTATTTCATTAGATGGCATGATGTTACATCTCAGGCCCAGATGTCCTGCTGTTCAGCCAGTAACTTAACCATGCAGCCAACAAAGAATCACACATTGAACATGCATTGGGACTCGAAAGCACAATGAAGATCTTAGATCTTTTGTTTAATCAAAGCTACTCCTTCAAAGCATCTTGATTTGCATCAAATTTCAATCATATTTGTCACAATCTCTCTGGCATTTCGAACTGATTTTTTTAATGCTGCACAGTGTTTCTCCGATTGAATATGCAATTATGATTACTGGAGTAAAATCAGCAAAAATATCAAGTTTACAGCTGAAATCACTCCTTGAACTTAGTCATAGCAATTTGTGCATCTAATATCATGAATGGAATATCTATCGGATGAGGTTGGAATGTTCCAGCATGCTGTGTAAGCTTATTCATTTTAACTTTGAAACTTAGCAACTCTGCAATCTCGATAGGTATAAAACATTAAATCCCATGTTTTTAAAATGGGGTCTGCTGTGATGCTGGGCCAATTGTAGCATATTTGCCAAAAATGTTGGTAAATTAGGGCATTTTTGAAAAATCCTTCATTGAAAAGAACTTTGACAAGCCCCTAAGTTTTGTTCCCAAAACTTAGATTGGACTTTTGATAGTGTCAGAAAGAACTGCAGATGCTGGTAAAATCGAAGGTCGACACAAAATGCTGGAGTAACTCAGCGGGTGAGGTAGCGTCTATGGAGAGAAGGAATGGGTGATGTTTCGGGTCAAGACCCTTCTTCAGACTGATCAGTGTAAAGAAGGGTCTTGACCCGAAACGTCGCCCATTCCTTCTTTCCGTAAATACTGCCTCACCCGCTAAGTTACCCCAGCAGTTTGTGTCAACATGTTGATAGTGTATAATGGTTGAGATTTGTTTATTGTTATTTATTGCTTAGTTTAGTTTATTATTGTCACATGTACCAAGGTACAGTGAAAAGCTTTTGTTTGCATGCTATCCAGTCAAAGAAAAGATTATGCACAAAATACAATCAAGTGTCCAGGTAAAGGATAAAAGGGGACAATATTTATTGCAAAGATATAACATTGAATTCCGATTAAAGATAGTTCCAAGGTACATGGGAGGTCAGGACCCCACTCTAGCTGATGAGAGGACCGTTCAGTTGCCTGATAACAGCTGGGAAGAAACAGTTCCTGAACCTGGTATGCGTTTTCAAACTTCTGTATCTCCTGCCCGATGGGAAATGGAGAGAAGAGGGAATGACCGAGGTGATACACATCCATGACTGCTGGCAGCCTTGCCAGGGCAGCATGAAGTGTGCTGAAGATGGAGTAGATGGAAGGGAGGCTTTTTTGTGATTTACAGTTAAACAATAGCGACTCCTTTCCACAAAATATCAGATGAAGGGTCTCGACCCGAGACATCACCAATTCCTTTTCCCCAGAGTAGCTGCCTGGCCCGCTGAGTTACTCCAGCATTTTGCGTCTTATCTTTCAATTTATATGCATGAAAGAAAACCATATCTGCAAAGGGTCTCACATCTAATAATGTACAGCAAAGAAACTGTGCAGTGTATTTGTATCCATTAGGCAAAATGGACAGGTTAACATTTAGAATGGAGATCCTACTAGATGTGCCACAAATGCTCATTGTGACTTGTTTTGGACCAGATTTAATATCCTGCTTAATGTTTTGCGGCCTTCAATGTAGTGTAAGTTAAGCTACAACTATACTAGTATGAGCATGCCATTCATCCTAGAAACATAGACCATAGGTGCAGGAGTAGGCCATTCGGCCCTTTGAGTCAGCGCCGCCATTCAATATGATCATGGCTGAACATCCAAAATCAGTGCCCCGTTCCTGCTTTCTCACCATATCCCTTGATATCTACCCATAGCTCTTGATATCTCCCCATATCTCTTGATATTTCCCCATATCTCTTGATATATCCCCATAGGTCTTCATATCCCCCCATATCCTTTGATACCTCCCCATATCCTGATTGCAGTACAGTTGGAAGGTGCATTAAAAATGGGCCAGAGAGATTGTAAAGGAATCTGAGTATATGTGCGAATGTTCAACTCTGATTGTATTTATTATAAGGAGATTAGGTAATGGCAAAGAAGTATGCTTAGAAGTGATTTATTACGGTAATTATCTTTTATTTATAACCTTTGCCTGGTTTCCCATTTATGTGTCGCATTCAGTTTGGTGAAAATACTCTGCATTCATCCTTAAGCAGATATACTAGAAAGCATGATCAGAGTAACCAATAAATTAATTCAACTAGAAAACAATAAGACTTTCATTAAAACATAAATGTTTACAACATTGGTCCATGATCATTGATAAGCCGATCTGTCTGTTTGAATATTCCTGCCCTGCACGACTTATTATACTTCATCTATATTTATTTTCTTTTATTGCTTTTAATGTTTAATGATCCTGAATGTGTTTCTTCCAATGGCTATATTGTTCAGAATTGATTACCATATAAACTCCACTCGTCTGCTGTCTCACTTGCAAACCCTGCACTTTCTCAGATATCTATTCCTTTATGGCTACGATTATTGCTCTTTTATGTCCAATTGTTAAGAGATACAACGCGAGTACTCGTCAGCCTGTGCCTCACGATGGGTTTCTTCTGCTGAAAGGGCCATTTCAGGGGGAATTTAGACTTGCTAATGAGATGCTGCAGGGATGAAATGGGCCATACACCTTGAAGCTGAGATGTTTTGAAATCATTTTTGTTTAATGGCTGGGCCTTAGTAACAAAGCAGTGAACGGTTGGCCACTTACAACTTAATAAGGTTGAGAAACCTAGAATTGAATGGGCCAGCTCCAATCTCAGTTGTAGGAAGGGTTTTGATCCGAAACGTCACCCATTCCGTCTCTCCAGAGATGCTGCCTGTCCCATTCAGTTACTCTCAACATTTTGTGTATTATCTCCAATTTAAGTTGGAGGGGTTGGGAAGGGGTGAATAGACCAAGGACATCAATGGCCATCTTCCTACAGTACATCTCTAATGATGTAGATAATAGCAATCCTGAGCTGTTATCAAACTCATTGGAGCCTGGGACTATAATTGATTTGATTTTACTGGCTTTATCTTGCACGAAATATTATTCCCTTTGTCATGTATCTGTACACTGTGGACAGCTCGATTGTAATCATGTATTGCCTTTCTGCCGACTGGTTAGCACGCAACAAAAAGCTTTTCCTTGTACCTTGATACACGTGGCAATAAACTAAACTTAAACTCAAACTAAACTACACACACACACATACACGCACACACACACACACACATGCACGCACGCACACACACACATACACATATATATTTGAGTTTAGTTTGTGGTTCGCTTATTGTAATGTGTACTTCAGTGCAAAAAGACAAAACCAATGCAATGAGCATTGACTTCTAACTTCAAGTAGCCCTTGCTTTCCCTCTCTCTCCACCCCCACCTTCCCTATTCTCGTACCAGCCTTAGTGTCTCTGACATCAGTCTGAAGAAGGGTGTCGACCCGAAACGTCACCCATTCCTTTTCTCCAGAGATGCTGCCTGTCCCGCTGAGTTACTCCAGCATTTTGTACCTATCATCGATGTAAACCAGCGTCTGCAGTTCTTTCCTGAGCAATTAATTTTCAAAAGTGGAACTGTTGCCTGCAGAGTTGCTGATTTTGTGTGTACTCGGTGTAAATCTGCGCCCCGGCGTTCTTGCTTGCTCGTTAAAACCTTTATTAATAGTTGCTGCTTTTTTTAGATATTCTGAGCTGTCAGATCCTGCAAACTGGCTGAACATTAATGCCACAACGGGTCAAATCACAACCACAGCCATCATGGACCGAGAATCCAGCTATGTTAAAAATAATATATATGAAGCGACATTCCTGGCAGTTGACAATGGTAAATATTGACTTCCCAGTGTGAAACAACGCAATGTATAGTTTCATGCTATCTTGTCTGTATGCATCTTTTCAGTCAAATGCCTTTAATTTTCTTCTAACTGTCTCAAAACACTATTACCGTAAAAAATATCAGTATCAGATATAAAATATTGTTATATTATTAAAACATGATAATAAATGCTCAAAGAAGCTTGAAGATAGTTGTGTTATTTTGTACTTATTTGTTATATAGTTCAGTTCAGAGATACAGCGTAGAAACAGGTGCTTCGACCCACCGAATCCACGCCAACCAGCGATCATCCCGTACACTAGTTCTATCCCTGCTCCCTAGGGACAATTCACAGAAACCAATTAACCTACAAACTCACACGCCTTTAGAGTTTTGGAGGAAACCGGAGCACCTGGAGAAAACCCACGCAGTCACAGGGATAATGTGCAAACTCCGTACAGGCAGCACCCGTAGTCGGGATCGAACCCGGGTCTCTGGCATTGTAAGGCAGCAACTCTACCGCTGCACCGCTGTGCCAGTATGGTTCTTGAAGAATTTGCCGTCACTGGCCAACTAGCAATGCTCGGCCACCCAAGTCCCATGAGTTCTAACACAGGATCCCTTGTAGCAAAGATCTGTGAGGCCGCATCTCTATTAAAAAAATGTTGGTGACACTTTCAGGATGGATGAAAGAAGGAAGGAAAGAAGCCCTACCCACAAAACCTGGGCAGCCAGCCTGGCTCTCATCTCAAGAGTTGCCAGAGAAGTACGGAGTTTGTACGTTCTCCCTGTCACTGCGTGGGTTTCCTCCGGGTGCTCCAGTTCCTTCCCTCGCTCCTAAGACGTGCCCGTTTTTAGGTTAATTGGCTTTGGTGTAAATTGTCCCTAATGCGCAGGATAGTATATGTAGATTGTTGGTCGGCATGTACACGTTGGGTCGAAGGGCCTGTTACCGTGCGGTAGATTTCTTTAAACAAAATTAAACATGGCATTCAGTCCGTAGTGCAGCAAGAAAAACAGCGTAGTAATATATTTGCTACTCACAGGGAACTAGCGTACGGGTTGATTGCTAGTTGGCACGGACTTGGTGGGCCGAAGGGCCTGTTTCCGCGCAGTATCTTGGAAGTCTTAAAAAGTCTACAGAGTAGAATCTGAACATGATAAAATACACTGGCCTGTAAGTTTGATGTGCCCAGTGAACGTCCCATTGGCAATGAAAAACATGGTGCTTTGTGTCTGATGTTGCTAAGTTGCCCAATTGTATTTGGCTCAATAAGCGCTTCAGCCTAACCTAACAGGTGGTGATCTTCATTCAGGCAATCCCCTGGCAAGTGGAACTGGCACCATTCAGATTTATCTCATCGACGTCAATGACAATGCGCCCGAGCTGATTCCCAAAGAGACGCAGATTTGCGAGAAGCCGAACCCGAATGCAATAAACATCACGGCAGGGGACGCCGACAGAGATCCAAATAACGACCCATTTGTGTTTGAACTGGCGTACAGGCCCCTCAGTGTACGGCAGAACTGGACCATCACCCGCTTGAACGGTAAGCTGCAATTCAGGTGGTGGGGGGTTTTTGTATCAAAACATAATTTATTTAATTTCAACACGATACAAAAACCAAACCGTGGTGACATACGCACCACCATGTTACAAAATCATCAAACAACTATGTTACAAATAACTACTATACAACCCCGGTAATAACTACTATACTATACCTGCTTTACATTGGTGGGACCAAGCGCAGGCTTGGCAATCGCTTCACCCAACACCTCCGCACAGTCCGCATTAACCTTGATCTCCTGGTGGCAGCACTTCAACTCCCCCTCCCATTCCGAATCCAACCTTTCTGTCCTGGGCCTCCTCCATGGCCAGAGTGAGTCTCACCGCAAATTGGAGGAGCAGCACTTCATATTTCGCTTGGGTAGTTTACACCCCAGCGGTATGAACATTGACCTCTTATTTCAGATAGTCCTTGCTTTCTTCATCCTTCCCCTCCCCTTCCCAGCTCTCCACAGTCCACTGTCTCCACCTCTTCCTTTCTTCTTCCTGCCCCACCCCACCCCCACATCAGTCTGAAGAAGGGTGTCGACCCGAAACGTCGCCTATTCCTTTGTTCCATAGATGCTGAGTTTCTCCAGCATTTTTGTCTACCTTCGATTTTTCCAGCCTCTGCAGCTCTTTCATAAACTATACAACCCGGGTAACCCAGATGGTGTTGGTAAGTTCTGGTACAGAATAACACTGGCCAGATCAAACGAAAGCAAACTCCTCGGAATTAAAAGTCCACAGTCAAAGCAGAAGTTAAAATGCAGGAGTGTGGAGTCACTCGTGCTGGAGTTACTCGGCGGATCAGGCGGCATCTATGGAGGAAGAAAGATGGGTGAGGTTTCGGGTTGGGACCCTTCTCTGATGTATGGGTCTCACTCTTTCACAATTTTGCAGCATGTGCCAGTGACCCGTGACAGCAAGTCAAAGTTAGTGTAAAAATACAAGGGATTAAGTTATTGGACAAAAAAATATCCAGAACGAGCTGGAGTAACAATGCAGAAATGTGCTTTTGACTTCAGTTGTGGTAGCCAGAGAATTTAAGTTGAAAATCATGAGAATTATGATGCTTTTGTACCACAAGATCTCCTTATCCAAACGTATTTTGTGCCGCACCTTATCGCAACAGTAGAGTTGCTGTCTGACAGCATCAGAGACAGGTTCGATCCTGACTGCTGGTGCTGTCTGTATGGAGTTTGCATGTTCTCCCTGTGACCACGTGCGTTTTCTCCGGGGTCTCCCGTTTCCTCCCACACTCCAAAGACGTACAGGTTTGTAGATTAATTGGCTTCGGTAAAATTGTAAATTGTCCCTTGTGTGTAGGATAGTGTTAGTGTACGGGGTGATCGCTGGTTGGCGCGGACTCGGTGGGTCGAGAGGCCTGATTCCGTGCTGTATCTCTAAAGTCTAAGTTATTAGTGAAGCTGCAGGTCATAAACTGTATCAGTTCATGAAGGTAACTCACCTCAACTTTTGTAAGACAATTTATAGATGGGTAGTTTATGCTAATCTTTCCATTGACACTCATGTCACAAAGGTCAATAAAACACAGCACCATCATAGCCTTGTTGCGAAAGCTCTGATGTTCAGATGTATAGGCAGTACGGAGCCTGAGAATTTAATATACCAAGTCATGGCCTGGATAGAGGGGATGTGGAGAGGGTGTTTCCACTAGTGGGACAGTCTAGGACCAGAGCGCACAGCCTCAGAATTAAAGGACATACATACAAGGAGATGAGAAGGAATTTATTTTTGTCAGAGGGTGGTGAATCTGTGGAAATCATTGCCACAGACGTCTGTGGAGGCCAAGTCAATGGGTATTTTTGAGGCGGGAATATTTGAGCCAGATTCTATGGGGCTATGGGGAGAATGGAGAATGGGGTTGAGAGGGAAAGATAGATCAGCCATGTTTGAATGGCAGAGTATTGATGGGCCGAACGGCCTGATTTGCTCCTAATCTACTGGTATTGATTTGTATGAGGGGGCATGGTGACGTTGCAGTAGAGCTACTGGTCTACAGTACCAGAGACCCAGGTTCAATCCTGGGTGCTTGTCTGTAGGGAGTTTGTACGTTCTCCCCGTGACCTGCGTGGGTTTTCTCCAAGAACTTTGGTGCGGGCTCGAAGGCCTGTTTCTGCGCTGTATTAACTTAACTAAACTAAACTTAACTAAACTAAACTTTTGAAACAACTCTAACTGTATATACCAGAGAGAGATTTCAGCGACAGAAGTTCAAATAGAGAGTTATAGAAGCAGCATTTAGAGTATTGTATTACTACCTTAATGTAGGATCGATCTCATTAAGCTGAAAAGAGTGCAGAGAAGATTTACCAGGTTATTCCCAGGACCAGAGGGCCCTGAGCTATTGGGAGAGAACTCTATTCCATGGAGCTCAGGAGGCTTAGGGGTGATCTTATAGAGGTGTATAAACATAGAAAGCACGGAAAAATAGGTGCAGGAGTAGGCAATTCAGCCCTTCGTCCAGCATCGCCATTCAATATGACTTGGCTGATCATTTAAAGTCTGTACTCTGTTCCTGCTTTTTCCCCATATCCCTTGATTCCTTTAACCCTAAGAGCTAAATCTAACTCTCAAAATCTTGAGGGGGAAAAGATTGGGTGAAAGCACAGGGTGTTTTACCCAGGGTAAGAGAATCAAGAACCAGAGGATATACTGTAGGTTTGAGGTACGTGGGGCAAGTTTTAATAGGAACCAGAAGGGCAACGTTTTCACTCGGAGACTGGTGGGTATATTGAAGGAGGTGCCAAAGGAGGTAGTTGAGGCAGGTGCTATAACAGCATTTAAAAGACACTCAGACTGGTACGTGGATAGAAAAGGTTAAGAGGGATGTAGACCAAACATGGACAAATGAGCTTAGAGAGGGGCATCTTCATGAGAATGGACGAGTTTAGCCAAGGAGGCCTGTTTCCGCGCGGAATGACTTTGAGGCTACGGCGAGCTGTAGATCGCTTTCAGTCATGTACAGAGTAACTTCCACTTTCTTAGAGTGATACTGATATGCAATCTTAATGTGAGTGCTTAGTTCCAGTGGATTGACAGGAAATAAATATTTTAACAATACTGGGAAATGCCACCAAGATAAATTTCAATACTTCAGAAATCTCCATTGCCTCTGAATTTTATGGATCCTTTTAATTAAAATTTCTGTACAATATTTGACAAATTCTATCACATGGAATCTTCTGTAATAATTCAGTCATCCCACTGAAAAAAAGCCATTTGCATTTAATCAGTGAAGATTACATTCATTTTAGTTTAGTAGAAATTATTGTTTCTGCTTTCTCACGCTTAATTAATTCTGATGTTACTGTTCAATGTGCAATTCCATTAGTTGTAGAATTAGTGGCAAGAAAAATATTTATTTATTCACTTAAAATGACACGTTGCTGTAAATCATAATCCAGCAAACTGGCTGGAAAAGAATCTTCTTTGGGAAGTCTATTTTCCCCCAACATAGTCAGGTCTCGATTTCATCTCGTTACACTCCTTCAGACATTCAGTAGCCTGAGCAAAGCACAAAGTACTGGAAAATCACAGGAAGTCAAGCAGCATCTGCGGAGGGAATGGTCAGTTAACGTTTTTAGGTCTGGACCCTTCTTCAGGAAAATTATGAGGGGCACAGACAGGATAGACAGTCAGAACCTTTTTCCCAGGGTGGAAAGTCCAACACTAGAGGGCACAGCTGTAAAGTAAGAGGGGAGAACTTTAATGGAGATTTGTGGGGCCTTTTTGTAACAGGGTCTTTTATTGAATTGAATTGAATTGAATACTTTATTGTCACATGTGACAACTCACAGTGAAATTCTTTCCCTGCGTACCCAAGGTATGCAACGGTTGCCACATAAAGTGCGGTGACAATGTTACGAAGTATCCCGTGCCAGGTCCACCCTTGTTTTCCCCTCTCCCGGCAGTCCCCCATGCTGGGTCTTCCTTCCGTGCAGGGGGCGGCAACCTACGGCCCCCGGGCCGAATCCAGTCCGTAACCCAAAATCATCCAGCCCGCAGGCGATTTTTTCCCCTCAATCATCCGGCCCGCCGACTCCCATCATCTCTGGTACCTGGAATGTTTAAGAAATAACTGCAGATGCTGGAAAAATCGATGGTAGGAAAAATTGCTGGAGTGAGTTTCTCCAGCATTTTTTTCTACCTCCGGTACCTGGAAGGTGATTTGGCTGTACCGCTTCCTGCGCAAAGCCGCCGGCACGGCCGACCGCGCACCTTCTGTGTCTGGGCTTCACTGCCGGGATCAGTAGGCCGGGGACGAGCGAGTGTGATATTTGAGCTCAGTGCCCCGGGTGGCGTCTTTGAAGGGGCGGGATCTATGTAAACACACGTGATAGATGTGGCCTGCCATCCGCTCACAGACATATGTCCTGGCCCCTTGGCAGTAAAGGTTGTTGACCCCTGTTTTAGTGCCCAGCGGCACTAAAGTAGCACCATTTTAATCATTTTAAAGTTCTATTTTTTGGGCGACTACAGACGACTGCCGCAAAATTTTCAACATGTTGAAAATTTTTCAGCGACAGTGGCAACAATTTTTGTTGTCATAGCTTGTCGAAGGTTGTCGTAGAGGTTGCTGTCGTAGATTGTCGACAGGTGTCATAGGTGAATTCCATTAAAACTAGTCCCTAGCAGGCACCTAAAGAGTCGCCTAAGTGGGACAGGCACATGATGTTGTTAAACCTCTGTTTAAGAAGGGCTGCAAAGAAAAAAAACTGGGAAGTATGGACTAGTAACCCCAAATCTGTGGTAAGAAAGAGCAGGAGAAGATTGCAGTGAGACAGGGTGGTGAAGAATGCTTTTGGCATGCCGACAGATCAGGAAACTGAGTATCGATGTTTGGGTGTTATATATAGTACAGTTGTACAAGACATTAGAGAAGGCCACACTTGAGGTTTGTGTTCCGTTTCATTCACCTTGCTATAGGAAAGACGCCACTGAGTTAGAAATGGTGCAGAGAGATTTCCATGGGCAGGATTCGAGGGCATGAGGTATAGGGACAGGTGTGGCAGGGCAGGGCTTTATTCTATTTGAGTGTTTGAGGGTGATCCTACAGAGGTGCATAAAATCATGAGGGGAATAGATAGCATGAATCCACTGAGTTTTTTCCTCGGGACATGGGAATTAAGAACAAGAGGACATACGTTTAAGGTGAGACGGGATGGATTTACTAGGAACCTGAGTGGCACCGTTGTCATAGAGGGTGGTGGGTATATGGAAAATGCTGCCAGAGCAAGTAGTTGAGGCAGGTACATTAATAACATTTAAAGGACATTTGTGTAGGAAGGAACTGCAGATGCTGATTTAAACGAGCTTCAATGTACCTTAATTAGTCCATGTGACAATAAACAGACCATTGAAACCGAAGGTAGACACAAAAAGCTGGAGTAACTAAACGGGACACGCAGCATCTCCGGAGAAAAGAAATGGGTGAGGTTTCAGATCGGGACCAGTCTGAAACGTCACCCATTTATTCTCTCCAGAGACGCTGCCTGTCCCGCTGAGTTACTCCAGCTTCTTGTGTCTATTAAAGGACATTTGAACAGGTTTAGAGGAATATGCGCCAAACAGAGGCAAATGGGACAAGCTCAGATGGGTATCATATTGAACATGGACAAGATGGGCCGAAGAGTCTGTTTCCGTGATGTATGTCTATGATTTTTCTAATGTGTAGGAAGGAACTGCTGATGCTGGTTTAACCCGAAGATAGACACAAAATGCTGGAGTAACGCAGCGAGTCAGGCAGCATTTCTGGAGAAAAGGAACAGGTGACGATTTGGGGAAAAGGGTCCCGACCCAAAACGTCACCTATTTCCTCCAGAGATGCTGTCTGACCCGTTGACTTACTCCAGCCTTTTGTGTCTATCCAAGATTTGCTAATCGTGGGATCTTAAAGTATCCACATCTCCAAAGAGCTGTCTGGAATAGTTTTCTTCAGAAGGACATGAACTGCATGGAGATTTCATCAAGGTTAATAAAACCATGAGGGACCTGGATGGTGTACGCAGGAAGAACAGTCCACTCTTTGCAGAATACCCAATGAGTATGAGATATAGATTTAAACGTATTTGTTGGACCAGTGGGGAATTGAAGAGAATTAGTTTTCTCCAGAGTGATGAGCATTTGTAGTTTACTGCCCTTGACTTTAAGCCACCCATGACGTACCAACCTTTCCCAAGGCAATGATGGACACTGTCTCTTCATTTTATCTTATTGCTCGAGGCTTAATAAGCAGTTTTGGGTTACAGCTGCTGTTTTATCAGGTACCAAATGCATTATAATTTGCAAAGCAAGCAGAGCCCTTGTGAATTAAGTTTCCCTTTCTTCTGGAGAAACCAGGGCTCCCAAGTAAATAATTCCATTTGCGCAGCACAATAAAAGAGAAGCCATGTGCATTCCTCAAAATGTTTGGAAATGTAAAGATGCACAGATGTTTCAGAGATTAAAATCAGTGTCTTGCAGCCTGCTGAAAAATTGGATTCTCTGAATATTGTGTTTGGTTTTGGTCACCCCATTATAGGAAATATATTGTTCAGCTGGAAAGGGTGCAAAGACAATTTTGCTGGGACTCGAAGGCCTGAAGTATTAGGGAGAGGTCAAGCAGGCCGGGACTTTATTCCTTGGAGAGCTGGAGGATGAGGGGTGATTTTATAGGGGTGTATAAGATAATGAGGGGAACAGATAGGTTAAAAGCACTGTGTCTTTTCCCCAGTGGAGGGGAATCAAGAACCAGAGGATATAGGTTTAAGGTGGAAGGTTAGGTGGTACTAAGGGGGAAGATTTAATAGGACCTGAGGGACAACTTTTTTACACAAAGGCTGGTAGGTATATGGAACGAGCTGCCAGAGGAGGTAGTTGAGACAGGTACAAGGATTGGGTAGGTTTAGAGGGATATGGGCCAAACGCAGGTAGGACTAGTGTGGATGGGGCATTGTGGTTGGTGTGGGCAAGTTGGGCCGAAGGGCCTATTTCCACACTATGACTGAAATTACTCCCAAGAGTTTAGTGAAGGGTAAAAGGGGATGATGGAAGAGCGGAGGTAGGTGGAGGCTGTTGATGTACACAACGTGGTTGCAAAGACAATCGTGTGTCAGGATCACAATTCCGAGGAACAAATTAAAGTAAAATTCAATAGAAATGGGAAAATTTAGTAACTAGCTTTTTGGAGAAGGGTAATAGAACTGAGAAACAGGTAACTCAGCCAGAACAATGGACCAGAGATCACAATGAATGTTAAACGGAGCTAAATGTATTCTTGATTTCATGTTCAGAGAAATGACGGTTCCATTAGAACCAGAAATGTCAGGGACAAATAGACCCAATTTCTGTCTGAATGGTTTCTGATATTTTCACTCGAATGTCGGAGGTTGAAGGAAGACTAGATAGAAATGTATGTAATACTAGACCAAGTGCAGACCCGTCTGCTCCCCCAACGCAGCCGTTCCCTACCCGTAGCCCCCACGGGAGACGTGGGCCTCCAACTCAAGCCGTGGCCGAACATAAGATTCGAGCACTCAGCAGTGCGGCTGTTTTAAAATGGCGTCTTTGAGGCGAGATGCGGGCGCCTGCAGCCGTTATGGTCGCTGGCCAGCAGAAGGCGACAAAATGAGTGGGGGGAGTGGGGGGGGAGAAGGATTTTATTAAAAATGTGTACATAAACAGGACGAAATTTAATCGGAAACTTGGAATGAAAAGTGAAATCTCTACCGAAAATGAAAAAATCTGGGCGTTTGTGGGTCGGGTGTTGGCGTAGCAACGAATCAAAGGCTGGCAACCAAACTCAGGCAGAAACACAGCCAGCCAGCAGCCACAGAGTTTTAATATTGTAATAGATTATGAGAGGTACAGACAGGGTAGACAGTCAGAACCTTTTTCCCAGGGTGGAAAGTCCAACACTAGAGGGCACAGCTGTAAAGTGAGAAGGGGGATCTTTAATGGAGATTTGTGGGGCGTTTTTTATACAGAGTGGTAGGGGTTGGATCACGTTGCCAGAGGCGATGATGGAGGCAGATACAATGGTAGCGTTGAAGCTTTTGGATAGGCACATGGAAGTGCAGGCAATAGAGGGACATGGATCATGTACAGGCAGATGAGATCAGTGGCATCAAGTTTGGTGCAAACATTGTGGGCTGAAGGGCCTGTTCTTGTGCTGCACTGTTGAACGTCAACGTTGACGAATTGGCACGCAAGGACAGTTTTGTGTCAGGAACACAATGCAGAGAAATGAATTGGAATAAAATTCAATAGAAACAGGAAAATATGCTTTTTATAGACGGAGTAACCGAATTGAGAAACAGGTAATTCAGCCAGAACAATGGAACGCAGGTCACAGTGAGTGTTCAACCTTACAAATTAGTTCTTGAGTTCTTGTTCAGAGAAAGGAAATGGTCCCGTGAGATCAAGCAAAGTTGTCGGGGACAAATAGACCCAATTTCTGCCTGAATTAGCATGCAATACTTTGAAATTGGATGGAATAACAGCATTTGTTGCTGGTTTCAACAAATAAAATTGAAGTAACGTTGAGATCTGAAACCTTTATTTGACTCGTGTGACTCTTACTGATTCAAACAGAAATGCAGCTGCCTTTCAGTAAATTTACATCTTTCTATACACCAATTGTTTTTGTGTTTTCTTGCTTGAGATTAGATCGGGTTGTGTCTGTAGATGTGCTGCAGAGCTGTGTAGGGAGTTGATATTTATTCTGTCTCCTACAATGCTGGCATTATTGATCAGTGAAAGGTGAACAGCAGTGTAGACATCCACACACATTACTTTGAAGGTGTGCCGAATCCTCGACCTTTGAGCATCTCTGTTGAACAAGTCTAATTTCCTCATTTCCCAAGGTGTGTCTCCAGCTGACCTCTCTGCTGCATCTTGAATCAGTTCTTTGAATGTGCTGAATTTAAACAGGACTCTCTATTGCGAATTATATTTACTGAGATCCAGCCTGCCACTATTCATCACAATAACTTGCTAGCTGTTGGGAGAGAATAGACTTTCATCCAGTTTATGAATGTGAACTCGGGTCAGGGTGGCGAGTAAAATACTGCAGCAAACGACTTCTTTTTCAATTTCCCCAAAGGGTTTATAATTTGGGCAGATTGTCATCCATCACATGGATTGTAAAAGCAGATTTGCTGAGCATGCAACACTCTCCCCGTGAACTTTTATACTTTTATTTATTTGGTGTTTATTATGCTTTCTGAATTTGAGAGAAACATATAAAAAGGTATTTATTTCATAAAAAAGTAGTTGGATTCCGTGCCAGTAATGTCTGCATCAATTTAGTTGGCTGAAGCAATATTGCACTCGGAAATGAACACAAATGTAGCAATCCAGTTGAAGTGGCGTAGAGCTGCTGCCTCACAGTGCCAGAGACCCCGGTTCGATCCCGACCTAGGCCTCTGTCTATGTTGAGTTTGCACGTTCTCCCTGTGACCATGTGGGATTCCTCTGGGTGCTCCGGTTTCCTCCCACCTCCCAAAGATATGCGGGTTAATAGGTAAAATGGCCTCTTTAAAATCTGCCCCTAATTTGTAGGGAGTGGATGTGAAACTTGGAATAACATAGGCCTAGTGTGAATGGGTGATCGATGGTCAGCGAAGGCTTGATGGGCCGAAAGGCCTGTTTCTGTGCTGTATCTTTCTAGACTTTAAAAGTGGAATCAGTCAAATAAAAATGGCACAACTGGATCATTTGAGATGTAGGCTTGGGTTGTAGATTGGTGTTAAAATGTACACTGAATAAACACATTATAGTCAGTCCACGTAGAGCAAAAAATAGTGCAGTAATATATTGCTGTGACAGGTCCCACAATTGCGCATCAGCGGTGTCCCCTACTGCGGCCAGTTTTTACAAGTCTTTCCTGTTGTCTTGGCCTCCATTTCCCTACCATTTAATTGGTCTCTCGCCCATTCAGCTGTCGGAAGAATTCAGTGTCTCAGTGGAATCTTGTGTAAGAAGGAGCTGCAGGTGCTTGTTATACGGTGAAAAAAGACACAAAATGCTGGAGTAAAGGGGCTGTCCCACGAGCATGCAACTCCATGCGGAAGCGTGACCTAACGTGGTCGCTTGTGCCGTGCGGCCTCGCGGGGCCGGTCCCACTTCGATCGCCGGAGCCGTATGGAGTTGTGCGGAGCTGGTCCCGACATCGCGTGGGTCTCCGAAAAACTGACCGTGTTCAAAAATTCCGCGCGGCAACGGCCTGCCGGCCCGCAGCCTCCTCGACGCCGTACGCACTGCCTCGACGGGCATACGCAGCGTCTTGACGCCGTACGTCACGAGCGAATTTCCCGCGGACCCCCGCTTCCGGTTTGGTCGCGCTTGCTTCTGGTTTGGTCACGCTCGCCGCATGCTGGTAGGACAGGCCCTCAACTCAGTGGGACTGGCAGCATCTCTGGAGAGGAGAATGGGTGATGTTCCTTCTCTCCGGAGATGCTGCCTGTCCCGCTGAGTTACTCCAGCACTCTCTGTGTCTATTCTCGGTGGAATCACCTGCTCTTGACCTAGCTGTCAACTTCAACCATTAGCACTGCAGGTAACAGGAACCTGAGTTACACATCTAGATGCAAAATGGAGGGAGGGAGTTCAATGTCTTCTGGTGGGTGCCCGGAACGGACTGCCCGGAGAGGCGGTGGAAGCAGATGCGATGGTGCTATTTAAGAAGTTTTATATAAAACACATGGATATGCGGGGAATGGAATGGCCTGGATCCCATGCGGGCAGCGGAGATTAGTTTATCTTGTTATCGTGTTCAGCGCGGACATTGTGGGCTGAAGGGCCTGTTCCAGTACTGCACTGCACCACCCACAACTAGAGAGCTGTCCTGAGCTACTATCAGCCTCATTGGAGACCCACAAAGTACTCTTTGATCAGATTTTACTGGACTTTATCTTGCACTAGACATTATTCTCATTATTCCACTTTATCATGTATCTGTACACTGGATGGCGTGATGGTAAATATGTATTGTCTTTCCGCTGACTAGTTAGCACGCAACAAAGGCTTCTCACTGTACCTCGGTACACGTGACAATAAACTAAACTCAAACTAAAACTATGATCTATTTTACCGGCCATCAGTCCTGTCCTCAGACCCAGTCTATCTCAGTTTAATCATTCCCATATGTTCTGAAGGAAGCTTGACACTCTTTGGGGCGGCACGGTGGCGCAGCGGTAGAATTGCTGCCTTACAGCGATGTCAGCACCAGAGTCACTGGTTCGACCCCGACCACGGGTACTGTCTGTATGGAGTTTGTACGTTCTCCCCGTCACCTACATGGGTTTTCCCCAAGATCTTCGGTTTCCTCCCACACTCCAAAGAGTGCAGGTTTGTAGGCTAATTGACTTGGTATAATTGTAACTTGTCCCTGGTGTATGTAAGGTAGTGTTAATGTGCGGGGATCGCTGGTTGGCGCTGACCCGGTGGGCCGAAGGGCCTGTATCTGCGCTGTATCGTCAAACTAAACTAAACGGAACGTGACACTCTTTGGTAGGCGGCTTCGCACCAAACCTGTCGGTAAGTCCATGTTGATGTCATTCTGAGGGCGGAGTCCAGCTTCAGGTGGTTTCCGTCAGCTACAAAGTGCACGTTCTAGATGACCCCATTAAAACTGGTTCACCAAATTAATGTTGCTTATCAACATGCAAATGGAAAGCAATACATGTTGGTTGGACAAGTCTTGGTCTCGCCATTATTTTCAGACCCATGATATATTTCTTTCCAATTTAACACCAGGACATGTCTTTTTTTAATAGTGAAAGCACATTTAATAATTAATGTAGTTTGTGTATATATAAATTACATCTGCATACATTATTAATGTTACTTCACTGGGTAGAGCATCACTTAGATAGACTCAAATACATTGAAATGTTAAGCATTCTCAAGTACAGTTTCCAGGGATGAGTTTCTCAGCACAAAAAATATAGACTACAAAAGGTATAATAAAACCAACACGCGTGCTGTGTGTGAAAGCAACATTGGAATATAGTATCCATGATGGTTGAAGATTGGAGCACTTTAGTTTGTAAATTATAGTCATCAGTTTGACGGAATTTATGCCTATGCATGACAAAGTAGCAGCAATAGGGTTTCTGGTGTGCTTTTAACATTACCTCGAATAAACTGGCAATTGCCTATTTGTTAATAATCCTATAAAAATAATATAGTACGGTGGCGCAGTGGTAGAGTTGCTGCCTCACAGTTTTCATCCTGACTAAGGGTGCTGTCCGCACAGAGTATGTATGTTCTCCCTGTGACCGCTTGGGTTTTCGCCGGGTTCTCCCGTTTCCTCCCACGCACCAAAGACATACAGGTTTGTACGCTAATTGGCTTTGGTAAAATTGTAAATTGGCTCTAGTGTGTAGGATAGTGCTAATGTATGGAGATCGTTGGTTGGTGCGAACATGTTGGGCTGAAGGGCCTGTTCCCACGCTGTATCTCTAAATTAAACTAAATAGTAAATATACCTGTAGAGAAAATAATTTTAGAAAATAGCAGGTGATTTTGCATCTGTTAAACCATATGTCAAACACATTTGTTCATACCATCTTTATTGATTTGTTTTTAATTTGTGGCAAATTCAGTCATGAGATTGTTACAAGTGTGTACAATACAATTATGAGCAGATTTAGATAGACACAAAATGCTGGAGTAACTCAGTCGGTCAGGCAGTATCTCTGGAGAAAAAGAATAGGTGACGTTTCGAGTCAGAACCCATTCTTCAGACCCGTCTTCAACACATTAACTTTCCCAAAATGGAACAGCCGACAACGTAATCAGAACATTATAGTGCATTGTACGTGTTTGACTGCATAAACCGGTTTAATAATGGAATTATGTGAATCAGAATGAATTTAATCCGTCAACACCTTATTGTTCATTAGAAATTGAAAATGCAAGCAAATATGCATAGGGTTAACATCAATTCCTCATCATAGCACTTTAATTAAAGGACACACCCAAATTCTAGTACTCACTTTGAGAGTTTTAGTACTAAACTAAGTATAACATTGTAAATAATTAAAAGGGTTGAACAGTGACCCAGTGGTAGAATTGATGCCTTACAGCCCTAGAGATCCGGGTTTGATCCTGCCTGCAAATGCTGCCTGAACGAAGTTTGTACGTTCTCCCTGTGACCTGCGTGGGTTTTCTCCGGGTGCTCCGGTTTCCTTCCACACTCCAAAGACGTACAGGTTTGCAGGCTAATTGGCTCCGGTAAAATTGTAAATTGTCCCTAGTGTGTGCAGGATAGTGCCAATGTACCAGGAAAGCTGGTTGGCGTGTACTTAGTGGGCCAAAGGGTCTGTATCCGCATTGTATCTCTAAATGAAAACTAAACTAAACTATGATGAGCGTTTGCCGGCACTGGGCCTGTACTCACTGGAGTTTAGATGAATGAGGGGGGGGACCTCATTGAAACATACAGAATAGTGGATGTGGGGAGGATGTCTCCACTAGTGGGAGAGTCTGGGATCAGAGGTCATAGCCTCAGAATTAAAGGTCATTCTTTTAGGAAGGAGAAGAGAAATTTATTTAGTCAGAGGGGGGTGAATCTGTGGAATTCTTTGCCACAGGAGGCTGTGGAGGTCAAGTCAGTGGATATTTTTATAGCAGAGATAGATAGATTCTTGATTAGTACAGGTTTCAGAGGCTATGGAGAGAAGGGGGGAGAATGGGGTTAGGAGGGAGAGATCGATCAGCCATGATTGAATTGCTCAGTAGACGTTGATGGGCCGAATGGCCTAATTCTACACTTCCTTATGACGTTAAACTAGATTTATTCTGCTCGATTATGTCAAGAACTTGGTGGATAATCAGGAGTGTCAGTTGTTTTTTTTATCAATGAAGAATAGTTTTTCTGGGTGAGTATTTTGTGTTAATTTAGGTCTTTCATCCCAATAACAATATCGCTGTGAGATTATTTCTACTTTTTTAGTTACGGAAGAACTCATTGGCTTGTTTATGATGTATCCAATTCCTATTAATTCTCTCTCCTTGTATTCACCAGGGGATTCTGCTCAGCTCAGTTTGAGAATTGGATTCCTGATCGCTGGTGTGTATGATATTCCAATCATCATCACAGATTCTGGCAACCCTCCATTATCCAGCACCACTGTGATTAAAGTGAAAGTCTGCCCTTGCGATGAACACGGAGATTGTACTGCTGTAGGTGCTATAGCAGCAGCTGGTTTAGGCACAGGAGCCATCATAGCAATCCTCCTGTGCATCATCATTTTGTTAAGTGAGTAATGGAGGTAGAATTAAACTGCGATTAAAGTCGCATTGTGACTGAATGAATGAATGAATGAATGAATGATTAATTGATGCATGAATGAATGAATGCTTGAATGAATGATTGAATGAATGAATGATTGAATGCATGAATGAATACTACATTGTTACATACGACAAGTCTCAGTGAAATTCCTTGCCTGTATACCCAAGGTATACAAATAGTCACCACATAAAGGGTACTAATAAAGTTACAACGCATCCCGCATCAGGACCTCTTTTGTTCTCGCCCTTCACCCTCCCCCCCACGCCGGGATCCTCCTTTATCCCCCCCTCCCCCCCCCCCCCCCCCCCCCCCCCCCCCGGCCCCCGGCAGCAGCGTCCTCACTCCACATCGCCCGAAGCACCGACCTCTCCACTATTGCCGCTGGGTCCCCTCCTCCTGATGTCATGAGGGGGAGAGGGTGAACAAAGAAAGAGCTGGCGTGGGGGGGACCACCAAGATGGGTGGGGGGAATTAACATAGGAGGACCCGGCACGTGATACTTTGTCACTGCCCTTTATGTAGCGACTCTTTGCATACCTTTGCAAAACAAAGAATATCACTGTAACTTGTCACATGTGGCAATAAAGCGTTCATTCATTCATTCATACATACTGGCATGCTAACGATATCATGACATGCTTGTTTTCGCCAGTTCTCGTCTTGCTGTTCGTGATATGGATGAAACGCAGGGATAAAGAACGGCAAACAAAACAACTTCTAATCGACCCAGAGGATGACGTTAGGGACAATATCCTGAAATATGATGAGGAGGGTGGTGGTGAGGAGGATCAGGTAAGACAGTACTTTAATTCCGTCAGTAGAGATATAAACCACATGTATAGCTGTGAGATACAGTGTGGAAACAGGGTCCACGACGACCATCGATCACCCGTACACCGGTTCTGTGTTATTCCACACTTGCATCCTACACGTTAGGGACAGGAGCCAATTAACCAGCAAACCCGCACATCTTTGGGATGAAGGAGGAAAACGCAGAAAAACCCACGCTGTCACAGGGAGAATGTTCAAACTCCGCACAGAGCACCTGTAGTGAGGATCTAACCCGGGTCTGGCACTGGGAGGCAGCAGCTCTATCGCTGCACCACTGTGCCGTTCATCTTCGGTATACATTCGTGAGTAAACATGTCTGATGGATATTATTCCACGTGCTAGCGAAAGAGAAACGGTTGCGGTTCACAAAATTTCAGTGGTGTCCTTTTTGAAGAACATTGCTTAAGATCAATAAAGAAGTCAAAAGCTCTTTATTAAAAAGACACAAAATGCTGGAGTATGTCAGCAAGTCAGGCAGAATCTCTGGAGAACATGGAGGGAGTACAGAGAAGGTTCACCAGACTGATTCCTGAGATGGCAGGACTTTCATATGAAGAAAGACTGGATAGACTCGGCTTGTACTCGCTAGAATTCAGAAGATTGAGGGGGGATCTTATAGAAACGTACAAAATTCTTAAGGGGTTGGACAGGCTAGATGCAGGAAGATTATTCCCGATGTTGGGGAAGTCCAGAATTAGGGGTCACAGTTTAAGGATAAGAGGGAAGTCTTTTAGGACCGACATGAGAAAATCATTTTTTACATAGAGTGGTGAATCTGTGGAATTCTCTGCCACAGAAGGTAGTTGAGGCCAGTTCATTGGCTACATTTAAGAGGGAGTTAGATGTGGCCGTTGTGGCTAAAGGGATCAGGGGGGTATGGAGAGAAGGCAGGGATGGGATACTGAGTTGGATGATCAGCCATGATCATATCGAATGGCGGTGCAGGCTCGAAGAGCCGAATGGCCTACTCCTGCACCTATTTTCTATGTTTCTATGTTTCTATGATAAGGGGACGTGTCAGTTTGGGACCCTTTTTCAGACTGAGGAAGAGTGGCAAACCAAAACATCACGTACCCATGTTCTCTAGAGATGGTGCCTGACATTCCCCCCCCCACCCCCCCTGATGTTACTCCAGCACTTTGTAACTTTTGTTTTGTAAACCAGCATCTACAGTTCCTTCTGTGTCATGTTAATTTCCTTGTCTCTCTTCACATACTCAACTGGTATCTCAGCAGGTCAGGCAGCATCTCTGGAAAACATGGATAGGTAACGTTTCGGGTCAGGATCCTTCTTCAGACTGATTGTGAGGGGGAGGGGGAGGGGGGAAGCTGGAGGGACGGGACAGGTAGTAGGTTGATACAGGTAAGGAGGTTTTTTCATGGGCAGACAGTGGACAAGAGATGAAAAGACGGAAGGTGTGAGGCAAAAGGATCAAAGAGTTGTGAATTGTGAAGCTAGAGGAAGGATGAGGAGAAATATGTGCGAGTACAGGTGGGGCACAGGGGAGAACTGATATATTATTTGTTGCAGTGTATCATCTACTCTGATCCAAGTTCAATTCTGTTTTCTCCAGTTCATTGCTTTTGTTTTAATGATTTGCTGAAATAAAAAGGATTACTGGAAAAGATGATTGTGCAGAATTCATGACCTACATTTGACCTGGGCAATAGTGTTAGTGAAGCAGAAGTGGTTTATCTTTAAACTGATTTTATCACTGAGGAAGCAGCCAAGCTCCACATTTCTGTGATAGATACTGAAGTAGATTTGTCGCGCCGATATTTACTGCAGCATGGTATTAACACGCAGGAATAATTGCAAAGTTAAACTTTTCATTTTATTAACATGGATGCTTTAGGAAAATACCATGTGGTTAACTGCAGGTTTGGCAATCCCTGTTGCCAGGACTCAAGGGCCTGAAGTATAGGGAATGGTTAAGCAGGCTGGGACATTATTTCTTGGAGAGCAGAAGGATGAGGGGTGATCTTATAGAGGTGTATTAAAATTGTGAGAGGAATAAATGGGATAAATGCCCCGAGTCCTTTACCCAGACTACTGGAATCAAAAAACAGGGGTCGTAGGTTTAAGGTGAGGAGGAAAAGGTTTAATAGCCGAGGGGCAACTTTTTTACACACAGGGTGGTGGGGATTGGAACCAGCTGCCGGAGGAAGTAGTTGAGGCAGGTACAACATTTAAGAAACAGTTAGACGGGTTGTGAAAATAAAAAAAACCTTTAGTATTAGTTCAGTTTAGTTTATTGTCACGTGTACTGAGGTACAGTGAAAATCTTTTGTTGCGTGCTGTCGAGTCAGCAGAAAGACAATACATGATTACAATCTATCCATTTACAGTGTTTAGTGTAAGGTGAAGCCAGCAAAGTCCGATCAAGGATAGTCCGAGGATGACCAATGAGGTAGATAGTAGTTCAGGACTGCTCTCTGGTTGTGGTAGGATGAATCAGTTGATTCAATTAGATAACTAAAGTATTACTTACTAACAGGAGTGATTTCAGCTTCTTGGAATTCTGAATTAGGGGAGCATGTGTGACAAAGGTTCGGACCCATTGTTAAAACAGTATGTTCTGAAGTATCTCAGCAACATTCTAAGCATGTTCCAAATATAACCTTCTGTTAAATGAACAACAGATGCCAATGGCTTCTCACCAAACTCTGCACTTGTTACCAATGAAAATAAATTTAAATAGAAATTATGTTTATTCTCACTATCAGCGAGTAATACTGCATCCATGTGAATTTAATCATACAAATTAGCGTAAGACAAAAGTAAAATGGCATTGATAATTCAGAAAGTTGAGTTACAGGGAATAGAACAAAATTAATTAAATCAATGCTTGTTCATTGTTCTTTAAGCGAAAAGTGCTTGAATCTACCCATTTATTATCTGACCAGGTAATGAGTTTTGACTCCAACAATCATTAGTATATTAAAACATTCAGAAGGATATATTTTTTAAGTGTCATCCAAACTCAATTCTGTTTTGCCCTTTTGCTTTCAGTCCAATTTGAATGTTAATTGGAGAGACATTGTATTTTAATAGATTGTATTAAAAACACTAACACTACCAATATCACACCACTGACAAATACTGTTTTAGATATAAATAGATATTTTGTTTAGTGTTGTTATATAAATTGCCTGATATTTGCTGATTTTGACAGACAAGAAATATTCTTGATCTATGAAATGACATTATTTGTAGCTGATAATCAAATAATTATTAATTCCTTCATTAATTAAATATAATTTTATTGCATATCTCAGATTGACATGTCTGAGTACCATTCAACATATCAATAAACTATTAGTGTTTTATGGATCTAATGTCAATAGGAATGAAATGGATGGGTGGGCAATAAACACAAACAACTACAGATGCTGCAATCTTGAGCGATGAAACTCAGCTGGTCAGGCAGCATCTGTGGGGGGAAATGGCCGGATAATGTTTCAGGTCACGACTCTTCTTCAGACTGATGGAGTACGGGGTAAAAGCTGGAAGAGAGAGGTAGGGGCATGGCAAAGCCTGGCAAGTGATAGGTGGATACAGGTGAGGAGGGGGTTGGGTTTCTTGGCACCTGGGTAGAGATAATGACAAAGGCTAGAGGTGAAAAAGAGATATCAGGTCAGGAAAGAAGAGAAGTGAAAGGTAAAAGTGGAGGGGGGAGGATGATATGGGTGGAAGGGGGTAGGGAGATTGGAATGATTTGCACAATCATGGGGCTGATCCAAGGAAATGGGAATAATGGGATTTCTTGACTGGAAGTTGGCATTGGCTCAATGGGCCAAATGTCATCCTCTTGCTCAATCCCAATTGTATGATTATATTAATGAATTGACTGGTTAATAGTGCAAGATAAAACCGTACATTTGAATATTTACAAAGGGTCTTATAGAAACATCAAATTCTTAAGGGATTGGGCAGGCTAGAAGTGGGAAAAATGTTCTCCTTGTTGAGGAAGTCCAGAACCAGGGGTCACAGTTTAAGAATAAGGGGTAGGCCATTTAGGACTGAGATGAGGAAAAACCTTTTCACCCAGAGTTGTGAATCTGTGGAGTTCTCTGCCACAGAAGGCAGTGGAGGCCAATTTACTGGATGTTTTCAAGAAAGGGTTAGATTTAGCTCTTCGTGCTAAATGGAATCAAGGGATATGGGGGAGAAGCAGGAGCGGGGTACTGATTTCAGATGATCAGTCATGGCACTTTGAATGGCGGTGCTGACTCGATTGGCCTACTCCTGCGCCTATTTTTCTATGTTCTATGTTTCTATGAATGGAACAAACTACATTTCGTCAGCCCACTGCATTTAGACATGATGTAATGATGATTGGTTTATTTCCAGTCACAACATTTGTTAGACACTGGAGTTTTGCTGCATCCACTTATTGCCCATTCTCCCTCATGTGACGTAGCAAACATCAGGGGACTCTGACAAACTGTGAACTTCTTCCCCTCGAGCTGGTACTCTGCAATTGTGGTGGAGCCACTCCAGTATCTAACAAAGCCTTGGGTTTTGACACCAGAATGAAAATCTTTTGAGTGTTGCATTTTTTTTAAATCACCAAGAGTTCTGTATACATTGGTTCCCTTTCATGATAGAAATGTGCTCAAATGTGGAGAAAGAGAGGGGGGGGGGGGAGAGGAGGAAGGAATAGCACTGTTGGAAGTTAGTTTGCGTAAACACTCAATATTACCAGTTTATATTTTTCCAAGATTTTTTTAATTGTTTTTTTGCAAATCTTGAACCTTATTGAATGGCAGAGTAGAATTGATGGGCCGAATGGCCTAATTCCTTATGTCCTTACATGTATAATATACTGGATCAAACAGAAAACCAACAATCCAAAGTTTTTCAGTGTCTCTTCAAATATTAAATAGTAATGATTTTTTTTGTTTCTCCACTATATGTCAAAAGCTTGTGCTCAAAAGGAGGTTTTTTTCGACAACTTCTGTGCCTGGTAGGATCATCAAAGGAAAGCTGTGAAACATCAGATACTATTGGTAAAGCCAGGACATGGGTTGCATTATTTCTGGGTGTTTTAATGAACCAACTGATGTGATGTAATATCAGAGATAATGATGGCTTGGTGCAGTTCATATATAAATCTGTCAGGAAACTCAGCTCATTATAAGCGACCAAATCCTCAACAATGCACAGGCATTCGTCATTGACAATGCATTACAGTACCAGTGACCGTTAGTACCATTGCATGTGCAGGAAGGAACTGCAGATGCTGGTTTACACTGAAGACAGACACAAAATGCTGGAGTAATTCAGCGGGTCAGGCAGCATTACAGGAGAAACGGAATAGGTGACGTTTCGGGTCAAGACCCTTCTTCAGATTGAGAGCCTGAAGAAGTCCAACAGACGGGAGAGGGGAGAGGAGGGAGTGACCGGGGGAAGACTCATCCTTGATTATGCTGGCGGACTTGCCGAGGCAGTGCGAAGTGTAGATGGAGTCAATGGAAGGGATGTTGTTTTTCATTGTTCACAAACCAGGCTGTGATGCACCCCGATAAGATGCTTTCTACAGCACAGCTTTAGAAGTTCGTGAGGATTGTTGGTGGCATGTAGAACTTCCTAACCTTCGAAGCAAGGAGAGCTGTGGGTGTGCTGTCTTATGCCCCTGTCCCACTTAGGAAACCTGAACGGAAACCTCTGAAGACTTTGCGCCCCACCCAAGGTTTCCGCGCGGTTCCCGGAGGTTGAAGGTGGTTGCCAGAGGTTGCAGGTAGTGGAAGCATATAGGGAGACTGACAAAAACCTTCGGGAACCTCAGGGAAACCTTGGGTGGGGCGCAAAGTCTCCAGAGGTTTCCGTTCAGGTTTCCTAAGTGGGACAGGGGCATTAGCCTTAGCTTCAATGCGACTGGTCTAGGACAAATCGCTAGCGATATCTATTCCTCAGAACTTGAAGCCTTTGACCATCTCCAGTTCGGCACCATCGATGTAGAGCACAGATTCTGCAATGACAGCACAGATTCAAGGAGGTAGCCCATCGTCGCCTTCTCAAGGGTGTTTAGGAAAAGGCAACAAATGCTGACCTGACAAGTGACACCCTATCTTGCAAAGTGAAAATTTAAAAAAGCACTAAACAACAGCATCAAATCGAAGCAACGCATTCTTTTTATTTAACTTTTCAAATCATTTGCTATGTCGCTCTTCCAGGGAGATGGTAAATGCATTTTGTTGTCTCTGTACTGTACACTGACAATGACAATTAAAATTGAATATGAATCTGAATCTGAAGTCAAGTACAAAATTAGTGACTGTGCATGGACTATTTATGTTGGAGAAAAGAATTACTGAGTCTCACTTGCCAAAACCACCAATATTGTCACGATTTAATTTAAAAGACTCTGGCACCACTTCTTTCAAAAGCAAACACAACTGTTTTGCCAAAGCAATTTGTACATTGCAGATAGCTTTTGCTGAAAGAAGTGAAAGTGTGGAAATTCTTATTTCCAATTTCCATGCAGTGTGTTTTTGTTTCCTGCTGTATGCGGATACCATTATTTGGATAGCTTACATGGAGAACATCCGTCAATTAAACTCAGACAGGGTGAAGGAGAGAGTGCATCCAATAGGCAAAAGCATTAAACAATGTAGATGTATTGGCGTTTGGGCAAATGGGAGGAAGTTTACACCTTGCCCACTTTTATATTATTTAATTTAATCAGTGCGAGTGTGACAATCTACAACGCTTTTTGTGAAAGAACAGATTTCCAAACTTAACTACTGTTCCCAGTGCTAGGTTCCAAGAAAAAGTCCCCCCACCCAAAAAAGCTAAACTGGATGAGATGAAACACTTCCACTTCTTTGAAAGTTGATAGCGCTTAAAATGGAAAAGTCACCTGGTCCAGATGGGATGTTCTGGTAGTAATCTTCAAATCTTTCTTGTATATTTTAATCTTCAAATCTTGTATATTGGAGGTTTAGTATTTAGAGATACAGAATGGAAACAGACCCTTCGGCCCACCAAGTCCACACAAACCATTGATCATCCAATCACACTAGTTCAATAGTCCTTTATTGTCACGTGTACCCTGACGTACAGTGAAATTTGATTTTACCCTACAGTCATACCAACAAAAGCAACAAGATACAAGATTACATAAAAGTTAAACATAACCAGCCATGTCCTGGCCACACACATGCTCGTTCACTGTGATGTGGCCAGAGTTGCACTGACCAGGCTTGTCGCTCTCTCTGCAGTCCCTGTCCACCCGAACGGTCAGAAAGCCGTCCACACTCGCACCAGACTCCAGATCAACATTGATCTGTTGGACAAACCATTGTGCACAAATTAAATAGCTCAACTGGTAGAGTTGCTTCCTCAGAGGGCCAGAGACCCCGGTTAGATCTGACCTCAGGTGCTGTCTGCGTGGAGTTTGCACGTTCACTCTGTGACCACATGGGTGCTCCAGTTTCCTCCCACGTGGGTGTGGGTTTTTCAGGTAAATTGGCCTCTGTAAATTGCCCCTCGTGTGCAGGGAGTGGGTGCAAAAGTGGAATAACATGGACCTAGCTTGAATGGGTAATCAGTGTCGGTGTAGACTCGATGGGCTGAAGTGTCTGTTTCATTGCTGTATCTTTCAATCAATCAATCAAGTATGAGCAGGGTATTTTCCATCAATGCTTGAGAACTGAGGAACTGTAAATGCGGAGAGTACTTACAAGTACACTTCAAACCATGAGTGCTTACAAATGAAACCATTCAGATCCAATGCTACATAAAAGTTTATGAATTAAATTTGCTTGTGGAATTATATAGAGTGATGGAAATGACATGGGCATTGTTTAGTTTAGTTTTGAGATACAGCGAGGAAACAGGCCCTTATGTCCCACCAGGTCCGCGCCGACCAGCGATCCCTGCACATTAACACTATCCCATACCCATATAGGGGACAATTTTTACATTTACCAAGCCAATTCACCTACATACCTGTACGTCTTTGGAGTGTGGGGGTATAAACTCCATACAGACAGCACCCGTAGTCAAGATCGAGCCCGGCGCTGCATTCGCTGTAAGGCAGCAACTCTACCGCTGTGCCAACTTGACGCCCCTGTTCATTTATTTATTTTTTCCTAGTACTTTAGGGAATAATCAATTGATTGAGATTAAAGAATCATTTGTTCAACTTTTCATTTATTTGATCATCTTGCTTTCGGTGTTGAATTTTATGCAGGAATTCATTCAGCGATTAGAATCTATAAACATTTTCAGTCACCGCATGAGGAAAAATAGACACTGAATCGAGGTAGGATTGTAGACACAAGGAACAGCAGATGTTGGTTTACAATAAGAGACACAGACTGCTGCAGTAACTCAAGTCACATGTCTGGAGAACCCTCGAACTATCCTTGATTGGACTTTGCTGGCTTTACCTTGCACTAATCATTATTCCCTTATCATGTATCTATACTTTAAATTGATTGATTGTAATCAAATATTGTGTTTCTGCTGAATGGTTAGCACGCAACAAAAGCTTTTAGCTGTACCTCGGTACAGGTGACAATAAACTAGACTGAAACTGAGAATGGGATTGAGAGGGAAGGATAAATCAGCCAATATTGACTATGGGAGTAGACTTGATGGGCCGAATGGCCTAATTCTACGCCTATAACTTATGAACCTATGAGTCTCCTCCGCCATTCTATCATGGCTGACAACATAGAGACAGTAGGACGATTTAGAAAATGGCCATGACTTGGTAGAACATTGTATAAAAATAGGGTGTCAGTGAACAATGACCAAAGCTATGTTTTTGTTTAGTTTAGTTTAGAGATACAGCGTGGAAACAGGCTCACTGTCCACTCAGACCACGATCCCCCACACTGACACTGTCCAACACACACTAGCGAGAATTTACAATTATACCAAGCCAATTAACCTACAAACCTGTACGTCCTTGGAGTGCGGTGTGGATCCAGTGCACCCAAAGAAAATCCACGTAGGTCACGGGGAAAAGGTACAAACTCCGTACAGACAGCACCCGTAGTCAGGATCGAACCTAGGTCGCTGACGCTGTAAGGTAGCAACTATATTGTGGCACCACCCCATATATAAATATGGAAGAGAAATATGCCAAGAATAGCTCATACGGAGTTTGTCACCTTTTCCAAGGTGACCCTAGAGGACAGAGAGTTATAATTATTAATACAGATCGATTCGATCAGTAAGAGTATAATCGTCAGAGACGTCCTGATGACCTGAACAATGAGAAGCAGTGGAGGAGGAGAGCTGTCGTTGCCATGATTTAAAGGGATAAAACTTCTCCCACATCTTCATGTGGAACAGCTGCTAAATGCTGCTGCTGAATAACTCGCCCACCAGACGAAGCTAATCTTTCTGTCGTCAATTGCCAGCCTGTGTTTTTGGAACTAAATCTCAATTAAGGTACTCTGATGGCTCCAGACTCATGGATGAGGCAGAGTTTCTCATTGATAAGAGGCAATTCGTTCAACTTAAGGGGCTGTCCCACTTGGGCGACCTAATTGGCGAATTTAGAACGGTTTGAAAAAATGACATGTTGAAGACCTCCTTCGTATGTTGAAGACTAACTACGACTAACTTCGGGAAAATTGGACACCGAATAGTGGAGAGTGAAGACGACTTCCTTCGATCTCCTTCGACCTCCCTTCGACTATGATGAAGACTATCAACGACTACCTTCGACTACCCTCGACTGACCTACTACGACTAAACCTACGAGTAAAAAAAGTATTGATTTTTTCCATGGCAACCTTTTTTTACTCGCGGGCATTTTTTAACAGATCGATAAAACCGCCGCGACCCAGCTGAGGCCTCGAGTACGCGGAGACCACTCTCGAGCATGAAGGAGAGTTACGAAGACCTCCTACGACCTCGTGTCGACCATGCTGCGCGTATGAGTCGAGGGCAAACTCGCCAGAACTCGCGGATTAGGTCGCCCAAGTGGGACAGCCCCTTTAGACTGCGCACCTTTCGCTTCTCGGAGCTCCCCACCTTGAGATAGATCAGCAACTATGTATGGATTTCAATCATATTAACTTATTAACTCCAGCGATATACAGGTGCACAACCTTTTATCCGGTGTTCCAGAAACCGAAAAGCTCCGAAAACCGGCCATTTTTTCCAGATGTCGTCTGCGCACCAAAGCTCGCGTTTGGCGCCAAACCTGACCCAAAACGACCCACGGTCAACCCAGGTCTGTACTACTGTAGCGGCTGCCTCCTCCCTGGAGACCGGGAGACGCTTAAACATCTGTAAATCATTACTTAAATGTTAGTCAGTTAGTTTGGAGGGTTTTTATGTGAAGGGGGGTGAAGGGGTAAACTTTAATTCTTAGTCCCCTACCTGGTCGGAGAGGCGGGGAGCGGTCAATGCCTTACCGGGTCGCCGTGCAGTAAGCACCGCAGCGCTGTGGCCGGTGGGGCTGCGGGCGGCGCCGGTTGTAGCTCCGACCCCGGCAACTCTACCCCTGGCTGCGAGGCACTCCAAATCCAGCGCGGCCCGCGGCCGGACGCCCCAGCTCCGCAAATGTCGGGAGTCGGCAGCGTCGCAGCGCTGGGAAACCAGCGGGGAGCGGGCAATGCCTTACTGGGTCGCCGTGCGGCAAGCTCCGGAGCGCTGTGGCCACCGACACACAACATCGCGGAGCGTCGCTGGATTTGGAGCCGCGCAGCCAGGGGTCGAGTTGCCGGGGTCGGAGCTACAACCGGCGCCGCCCGCGGCCGGACGGAGCCCCCAGCTCCGCGAGGTTGGGAGTCGCCGACCAGGTAGGGGACTAAGAATTAAAGTTTCCCCCTTCACCCCGACTCCACCACCACCACATAAAATCCCTCCAAACTAACTGACTAACATTTATGCAATGAGTCTCCCGGTCACCCGGGAGGAGGCAGCAGCTCCAGACTTTTCAAGCCGCCCGCGCTACCTACCTAATCTACGCTAAAAATCTTCCATTCTGAAATCCGAAAATGTCCGAAATCCGACAAGTGTCTGGTCCCAAGGCTTTCGGATAAAAGGTTGTGCACCTGTACTTGCATCTACATAGACTTAAAATGCTGGAGTAACTCAGCGGGACAGGCAGCATCTCTAGAGAGAAGGAATGGGTGACGTTTCGGGTCGAGACCCTTCTTCAGACTACACACACCTAGATTTTCTTTAGTTTAGTTTAGAGATACAGTGTGGACACAGCCCCTTTGGCCCACCGAGTCCGCGTCAACCAGCGATCCCCGCACACTAACACTATCCTGCCTTGACCCGAAACTTCACCTATTCCTTTGCTCCAGAGATGCTACCTGACCCGCCGAGTTACTCCAGCATTTTGTGTCTATCTATCTTCAGTGCAAACCAGCAACTGCAGTTCCTTCTCACACACTTTCATACATATCTAATTTATTGCTCTGGTTCATCAGTTAATTAGCTTCTCGTTAGCAATTTTTGACAGAAAGTTGCAAGTTGAAAATTAGATACAGTTGAATTATCCTTATTCACGTTGCTAGAAACTGACCTCTCAGGTGTTCTACCTTCATCTTATAAACCTCTTGGGAAAATACCACGTGAATGCTAAAGCGGGTTTTCTTCCTTGCCGGTTTCAACGTAAGTACCTCTTGGACTGTGTGCCATATATTGTAGAATTGCATTTTATTTTTACCCGATGAAAATAACAATAGTTTTCTTCTTGGTTTTAAATCATATACTTTATTCAAGAAACAAACTCAACATACAAATTAATGTAGCATTCATATCAAAAATTGCCTGTGTCGGCAGTTTACAAACAAGACAAAAATTCAAATTAAATTCCCGCCATCCTTATCTATAATACAAACGACCTCCCGTGGCGACCAAAGTTCCCTCCCGGCCCACCCCCCTTTGTACCGGGTGCCCAAAAATCAATAGCGTCGGACTAAAGTGGAGCCGAAACTTGAGCAGCAGCCCCTTTAGATGCTCAAACATAGTTTTCTCCTTGGGAGTTGTTGTGTACTGATATTTTTGTTCTAAAGAACAATGAAGAGATGAGAAGGCCAAACAAGATCACTCTGTCCATCTGCAGGTCTTTGCAAGATGGCGTATTAGTGTCATCTCCATGCCAACTCATTCTCCATCACACCCATTTTAGTTTAGTTTAGTTTAGAGATACAGCGCTGAAACAGGCCCTTCGACCCACCGAGTTCCCACCAATCAGCGATCTCTGCACATTAACACTAGCCTACACAACAGGGACGATTTACATTTAAACAAAGCCAATTAACCTACAAACCTGTATGTCTTTAGAGTGTGGGAGGAAACCGAAGATCTCGGAGAAAACCCACGCGGTCACGGGGAGAATGTACAAACTCCGTACAGACAGCACCCTTAGTTGGGATTGAACCCGCGTCTCTGGTGTTGACCGTGCTGTAAGGCAGCAACTCTACCACTGCGCCATCGTGCCGTCCATTTTGCTAACCATCAATGTTGGATCGTCATCCCAGTAGTGACAGATGTCAGTTTAAAACCAACTTTATTCACTTTTGCATTTGCCATTTCCATTATGTTTATTGTTGGTTTCAATATAGTTCCCGTAACGGGGACAGGGGATGAATTCCATTTTGCGTCGTTACAAGGACTTGAAGACAATTGCAGTGCTGAGTCTTATTCAGTGGTGACCATTGAGCTAAAAGTGGTCAAGTTGAACTTGAACACAAAGTAAATTCCACAAGATGTATGCACTGGGATTTGTTCGTGTCGGGTTTTGATTATTAGTTTCATATTCTAGCAGTGGATGATTATCTTAGCATCAAATTATAATTCTTTGAGTCTCATTACGCTCTTGCAATGCACAAGCCACTCTTCTCCGCTTCTCTCATTTCAAGGCTGGCATGCCACCAACCCTCAAATGCTGCCAGATTTCCAAATGCACCTTACTACTCTCAGCAGAGGTGCTTGAGGCAGGATGAATTCACATACAAATTCCATCGTACCATATTTCTGGGGCCAATATTCCTACTCTCTTCACAAATAAAGCTATTAAATGTGTGAAACCCAGGGGGGAGAGGGGACGGACGGAACTGCATGCTAATCCTTCAATTCCATCTTGCACATCTCTGAAGTTCCTTCAAGGCTTTTGTAGAGAGGATGCAGGAATGCATAATTTGCACGTTAATATGTTGAAAGAGTTTGTCTGAGTTTAGTTTTAGAGATACAGCGCGGAAACAGGCCCTTCGGCCCACCGAGTCCGCACCCACCGGCGATCCCCGCACATTAATACTATCCGACATACACTAGGGACATTTTACTGAAGCCTATTAACCTACAAACCGGAGCGCCGGGTAAAGCCCCCACAGGTCACGGGGAGAACTTACAAACTCTGTACAGACAAGCACCTGTTGACAGGATTGATCCCGTGTCTCTGTAAGGCAGCAACTCTACTGGCTGCTGAGAAATCGCCTTGGAGGGCGGTGGAGGCCGGTTTTCTGGGTACTTGAGAGAGCTAGATAGGGCTCTTAAAGATAGAGGAGTCAGGGGATATGGGGAGAATGCAGGAACGGGGTACTGATTGGGGATGATCAGCCGTGATCACATTGAATGGCGGTGCTGGCTCGGAGGGCCAAATGGCCTACTCCTGCACCTATTGTCTATTGTCTAGGATTTAGAGTCATTTTCATGTGCAGTCTGGGAGTTAACTACTGTAATTAAAAAAAATGTGTTGGAAGGATCTTCAGATACTGGTATACACTGAGGATTGACACAAAATGCTGGAGTAACTCAATGGGTCAGGCAGCATCTCTGGAGAAAATGAATAGGTGACATTTCTGATCAGAAACCTTCTTCAGGCTGAAAGTAGAAGGGGGTGGGGGAGAGTAAAATGGAGGTGAAGAAAGGCCAGAACAAATCAGGGCTGGTCATAGATGACCTCAGGAAGGGTGGAGTCCATAATGGCCCATTGTTGGCAGGGGAAGTTGTGATAACAAGAGGGATAAAAGGAAGTGAACAGTGGAACTGGCAGTACAACTGGGGTTGGGGGGGGGAGGGGGGGGGGGGGGGGGAGAGATGATGGGAGGGATTGCAGGGGTTACTTGAAATTAGAGAAATCATATTCATACCGCTGGGGTGTAAGCTGCCCAAGCGATATACGAGGTGCTGCTCCTCCAATTTGCTCTGGGCCTCACTCTGGCAGTGAAGGAGGCCCAGGACAGAAAGGTCCATATGGGAATGGGAGGGGGAGTTAAAGTGTGTTTTGTTCAATCCATATTCAATATTGTTGGAATCTGTGGTTGGTCTAAGGGTTCCGTTTAATTTGTGATCTGTGAGAATTGAAGTCTAAAGCCCCCAGGTTTGTGTAGGCCAGAACCGGGGGGTCAAAGTTGAAGAATAAGGGGTTGACAATTTAGGACTGAGATGAGGTAAAACCTTTCCAGCTAGAGAGTTGTGCATCCGTGGAATTCTCTGCCACTGGATTGGGTCAAGAGTGAGTAACTTAGGAAACCTGAACTGAAACCTCTGGAGACTTTGCGCCCCACCCAAGGTTTCCGTGCGGTTCCCGGAGGTTGAAGGTGGTTGCCGGAGGTTGCAGGCAGTGGAAGCAGGTAGGGAGACTGACAAAAACCTCCGGGAACCGCATGGAAACCTTGGGTGGGGTGCAAAGTCTCCAGAGGTTTCCATTCGGGTTTCCTAAGTGGGACAGGGGCATTAGATTATAGCTCTTAGTGCTAACTGAATCAAGGGATAGAGGGAGAAACCAGGAACGGGGTACTGATTCTGGATGATCATCTGTGATCATATTGAATGGCGGTGCTGGCTCGAAGGGACAAATGGTCTATTCCTACACCTCCTTACTATGTTTCTATGTATTCTGCAGGATTATGACCTGAGTCAGCTTCAGCAACCAGATGCACTAGATCCTGTGTTGGCCAAGACTCCGGGGATCAGGCGAGTCGACGAGCGGCCGATCGGAGCTGAATCCCAGTATCCCCTGCGCCCCACGATTCCACATCCTGGAGATATCGGAGATTTTATTAATGAGGTAATGGCTGGGATAGAGCTGACTAATATCTATTCCTGTGAGCACGGAACCAGAATCTTGTATGGTTGGGACTATTAGACGGAAATGGGCCCTGCGGCCCACCGAGTCCGCGCCGACCAGCGATCACCCCGTACACTAGCACTATCCTATACACACATGGGACAACTTACATTTTTACCAAAGCCAATTAACCTGCAAACCTGCACGTCTTTTGGAGTTTGGGAGGAAACCGGAGCGCCTGGAGAACACCCACGCGGTCACGGGGAGATCGTACAAACTCCGTCCAGACAGCACCCGTGGTCAGGATCGAACCTGGGTCTCGGGCGCTGTAAGGCACCAACTCTACCGTGCCGCGCCCGACGGCTGACAAGCTGACTGCATCGTCCTGTTCGACACGTTGTCCACCGCGCTTTCAATGGTTGTCCTGATCTTTTTCTTTAATTCCCTTCCACAGGGTCTCAGAGCAGCAGATAACGATCCCACGGCCCCGCCCTACGACTCCTTGCTGGTTTTCGATTATGAAGGAAGCGGTTCGACTGCGGGCTCGGTCAGTTCCCTCAACTCCTCCAGCTCCGGCGACCACGACTACGATTATCTCAACGACTGGGGGCCGCGATTCAAGAAGTTAGCAGACATGTACGGTGGTGGCGATGACGACTAACAGCAACGCTGTGCGCCAGAAGTTGAAGGAACTGTACAAAAGAGGCAGCTTTTTTTCATTAATATTCCCTGCTGACCATAACATTTTTAGTGGTGTGTTAGGTTTTTTTTATTTTAGAACCTGAGCTGTCGGCATGAATGCTTGTTGTCTTTGCTGCATATTTTTGGTCAGTCAGCAGGAATATCGCTCGATATTTGCTTTACAACTAAAGAGGAAAGGAGCTCTTTATTAACTTGAATTTCTTAGTACAGAAGCACTGTTTTTAAAGTGCCTTTTTGGTACATTTTAACGGATTCCCTCAATCTCAGGAGTGATTAAAATTGAACCATCTATTGACCCCTGGTCCCCATACTGGCTACAAAGAGAAAACAAATGAATCAGTTTATTTCCACTCTGGTTAGAGGACCGATTTTCCTTTTTTGCCTTTTAACCCGTCGGTGTAAAATACATTAAAACAAAAAAACTGTACAGAAACACGTTTATTAACAACAACGTTTAAAACTGAGCAGTCAGTGGCTAATCACATTGTACATGTTGTATAGAGCTTAACTTTGAAAGTCTACTTGTCAAGCAGTGTAAAAAATAAGGATGGGGAAGGAAATTCAGAAGGTCTGGTTAGTCTTCATTAGTATTAGTCATTTTCTTTTCACATCCCAAAGTAGAATCAGCATCACATTAATCGTAATTTTTTTTTTTTTAAACATTGATATCCATTTGGTTTTCTTAGTATAGCGTGTACAAAATGTCGCAGAGCTTGGAGCAAACATCATCCGATTAATGTTATGTGTATAATTGGAGCTTTTTGTTTCTTTCTTTGCATGTTGTTTTATATTGAATCTCGCATGGCTGTGATTCTTGCAAAAGAATGATTTCTTCTTGTGTTGTGCGTCCAACATTTCAACACAAATCATTGCACAGTTTAGAGGAAAACTTTTTTTGTAATGGTCAACAGCACAAATATTTTGTATCGTTGTTTGTACCATTTTGTACCAAATAAAAAGGGAAGGTAGTCAAAGTTTTGAATGCGTGTCTCTAGTGCCACTGCAGTTATAGTTGAACTGAGTAACAGCTTTGCAAATGTGTTGTGTACCATAACAGAACTGGTGCATATGCTCATGGCCCCTCCGTGTTATTATAAATAAAGATCCCCTTTTAAAATACTGCCGTGTTCTCAGTTGCTTTTAGTGCTCGCTATCTTTGGGAAGCAATCGTACCGTATTAATATAGTTTTGTTTAGGGACATGGCGCAGAGACAGTCCCTTCGACCCTGCCGAGTCCACGCCGACCAGCGATCACCCCATACACTAGCACTATCCAACACGCTCTAGGGACAATATACATTCTTTACCAAAGCCAATTAACCTGCAAATCTATAAGTCTTTGGAGTGTTGGGGGAAACCAGGGCACCTGGAAAAACCCACCAGGTCACGGGGGAGAAAGTACAAACTCCATACAGTGAACTCACGATCTTCGTACACTAATAATAATCTAAAAGACTGAGCTACTTTCGCTAGTTTGACACTGGGAAAGCTGAACTGAGTCGGTGGAGAACTGTGTTCAGGTTTGGTCACCCTGCTTTAGGGAAGGATGCCATTAAGCTGGAAAGACTGCAGAGAGAATTCATGAGGATGTTGCCAGATCTCGAGGACCTGAGCTACAGTGAGTTGTTGGTTAGGCTAGGACTCTATTTCTTGGAGCACAGGAGGCTGAGGTGTACGGAGGTATATAAAATCACAAGGGCAATCGATAGGGAGAATGCACAGGGTTGTTTCACCCAGGGCAGGAGTGCCCAGGGATAAGTCCCGTATAAGTTTAAGGAAAGAATGGAAAGATTTAATAGGAACCTGAGAGGTCATGTTTTCACTCAGAGGTTGGTTGGTACATGGAATGAGTTACCAGAGGAGGTAGTTGAGGCAGGTACATACAGCATTTAAAGGACTGAAACAGAGATAGGAATGGTTTTGAGGGATATGGACCAAAATGCAGACAAATGGGAATGGCTAAGATGGGGCATCTTGGTCGGACTGGACAAGTGGGACTGTTTGTGTGCCCTATGGTTTTATGAATCTATGAATGTCCATTTCAAAACTCATGTGTCCTCAATAGCTACAAACCATTCACTTCAATTATTTTTCAAAGTCAGCACATTAGTTAATGCAGTAGCTAGTTCTGTGCAGATAGCTACAGGACATACTATTGTACAAAAGCTCATGAATATAAATTATAATCTGTAAAATTATTTCATTGTTAATTGTCTCGGTCCCCAAATTAATGTGGAAAATGGCAGAGGTGATGTAAAGTTTGTGTTAAACGATCATTCTAATTAAGAAAACATATGTTTGGTATACTTGTTCGATTTCGTGTTTGGAGATCTCATGAAACTAAATATTCTCTCGCATTTAGCTAGTTCCATGTCTATTCTTTTAATCACATTTTAAACAATACGATCACAATGGCACTAAATTATATGTTAATGACTTGTGCTTAAATTCAAGTTTTATTTGTAATTAATATCACAATGTAATTTTGAGCAGCTGAAGTAAGTGTCAGGTAAACGTCAGGAAATGGGTAATTGTGGTTAATGTGATTGGTTAATGTGATTTCTATGTTTCTATCTCTTGTGTTGCCATCCAAATATGTTCTCGTTTTACTAAAATGTACATATTAAACTGGTACATACAGATGAAACAACTGGAGAATTGTGGACGCAGCCCAGCCCATCACACAAACCAACCTCCCTTCCATTGACTCCATTAACCCTTCACGCTGCCTCGGCAAGGCCAGCAGCATAATCAAGGACGAGTTGCACCCTGGCCACTCCCCGCTCCCAACATGCAAAAGGTACAGAAGTGTGAAAACGCACACCTCCAGATTCAGGGACAGTTTCTTCCCAGCTGTTCACAGGCAACTGAACCATCCTACCTCCAACTAGAGAGCCGTCCTGATCCACCATCTCATTGGACACCCTCGGACTTTCTTTGATTGTTCTTTATCTTGCACTAAACGTTATTCACATTATTCCCTTTATCGTGTATTTGTACACCGTGGATGGCTGGATTGTAATCATGTATTGTCTTTCCGCTGACTGGTTAGCACGTCACAAGAGCTTCTCACTGTGAAAACCAAACTCAGAACTCAATTTAACTGGCTGAAGAGAGAGAGAGTAACAAGGACCCGTTGGAACTAATTCAATCAACCCAAGAGAATACCAAATCAATTTACATTTAATCAAAAAAAAGCTGCGTGACTATTGTAGGAGAAGCTATATTCTTGCTTGACATCAAATTTATGAACATCAAAAATTGATTTAGGAGGAAATAGTTGATTTGGAAGCTCAGTAGGATTTATACTACCATTAATATTATGGAGGAGTAGTCTTTGCTGAAGGACTCTGCAAAAAGTGTGATGAAATGTCAGATCCAATTTATATTCTGTAGTGATCTGTTAACCCAGGAGTGTCAAACCAGTCCAGAAACTCAGGCAAAGACTGTCAATTCCTAGCTGTGTCGCAACTGAAAACATTTATGGGAAAAATATACTTTATTTGAAAGAATATCTCTGAGAAATCTATATTTATATAGTTCACCTCTCTCTCTCTCTGCAAAGTATCTCAAAGGGTTTTTACGAATATTGATTTCTGACTGTTTTAGTGCGGGGAAATGCAGCGGCTTTCACAGATGCAGCAACTCCGCGTAAACATCAGCGAGATAGATAAGAAAGTAATCTGTTACTTGCATGGGTTGATGGAAACTCATGTTGATACTGTACTGCAGCACATCTCGAATGGCATGTCGAAAGCTTCATGGTCAATCTCTTTCTTTTGAATGTAATCATTAGAGCCAGGATGTTCAGGCACTAAAAATCTCTGAAATAGGCAGGCAAAAAGGCAGAATAAAATTACAAAAAAGGCATTTATTGACAAAAAGGGCATATAAAGGCATTTATTTCCACCACCAAAATATGGTTAAAAATGATAATTATAAAGGTATACTACATTAAATGACCAAAGTTGCCTGGTTGCACATAATTACTAGCATTTCTTTCAAATAATCTGGTGTTAAAATATGCCGTATGCTTCAGATTTGACAAACTTTCTTCTACCCCAACTGAGGTCACTGGTGCATATCCGAAACAAGCTACAGACTCTATATTCATGTCGATATCTTGTGCATAACAACAACCTTTGAGAACTTTAGCTATGTTTTGTATTTCTTCAAGATCTTTCTTAGCTAAAATCACTCTCTCACATTTTCCTTGTATGTCTTTACCTACATCGCCGGGAACTTTACGAATATCGTCAGTTACTTTGTTGGAAACCTGCAAGTTATTCACTAATGTTTCACCGTGTTTCTCAAGGGAAGTGGTAGCTTGTGGGAAGTTTGCAAAAATTGGAAGCAATAAACACAAGATCGTGTTGGAGGGACTTTTTCTGCAGGATTTCACTGACGATCCTGACTGCAGCAGATTCTTATTCTTCAAAACAGTTGACGATTTATTTTATCTTTTCAAAATTTGCAGCATAGTAGAGTACAGCTGAGAGCCGTGTACCCCACCTGGTCAAAACAGGCTGAGGCGGTAACGGAATCTCAGGTGCAATTTCCTTGAACAATTGCACATGTGACGGTGCTTTGAGGAAGATTTTCTTGACATTGGAAACAAGCTATGTATGTGCTTGGCAATTCTATGAAGTCCGTGAGCTACGCATGTCAAATGCAAAATTTTGGGGAATAAAACTTTAAGAGCACGAGCAACTTTTTTCATGTGCGGAGCTGCATCAGTCACAAACAGAAGAACATTCTTGTGTTTTATACCTTCTGGACAAAGTACAGCAAGTGAAGATGTAAACAACTGAGCAATAGTTGAGCTGTTTGACTTCTCCAATACTTCTGATGTCAACAAATACTCCTTTGATGGTTGACCTGCCTCCAGTGTACCGATGACCACATTGGCAACATATCTCCCCACAGCATCGGTTGGCTCGTCTATTGAGATCCATATTTTGTTGCGTGCAACTTCATCGCTACTTTTCTGCACAACAATGTTGAAGTTGCTGTCAACATAATTTTTCCGTAATGATGACTCGCTCGGTATATGTTCCTCTGTGTATTTCTCTAAAAAACCTCTGAGAGATTTGTTTTCCAATTTCCACAGTGGAATTCCAGCATCAATGAATGAATGAATGAATGATCACTCTATAACACTCAAATTTGCGACTGGAGCCACCAGTAAATGTTGTGAGGAGACAAGCTTGTGTATTTCCTACCTTCAGTTTCTCTGCCGCCGACTTGTGTTTAGCTGTCTGTACTGGGAGACAAAAATATTTCTTCTCATGATTCACTGCTTTCTCACATGCTTTGCAAATCAGCACACAGTTGTCTGTAGAGAATATATCACTCCCTTACACTCTAACCAAATCGTTCTGTAAGGCGTTCTCGACTTTAGGCATTTTGACATTTGCAGGGGTAGATCCCACAGCAGCGGGGATGCTGGTCTCTACAGGCAGGCCAAGAACAAGCTGAGAAAAGGAATCGGAGCTGCCAAGAAAAGGTACTCTGAGAAGGTGAGGAGCAATGCCCTTCAGTGTGGAAGGGCTTGCAAGTAACCACAAGCTACAAGAGGAACCCCCTCCCCCCCTTCCTTGGACAATCATCAGCTGACCAACGACCTGAACGAGTTCTATTGCAGGTTCGATAAACAGAAACTTAACCCTGGTACCCCCACACCCCATCCCCAACCAACACTTCACACCTACATCAGTGTGAAAAGACTGGACCCTTTCCCAAGCACCTCTTTCCAATCACCATTTAACACCCACTTACTGCCGGGTTTTGCCCCGGTGGTGTAAATTTTCTTGTAAGTTACGTTAAAATGGCAAAAAAGGCTGATTTAGGCACTCAATCGTGAAAAAGGCATTATCTTCCTGAAATCATCAAAAAAGGCATGAAAAGGCACTTATGGCATTCATGGCAAAATCCTGGCTCTAGTAATCATGTTGTTATTATTGTCTGAATCTAAGACACCCACCCCATACCTGAGGAAGGATGAGCATCCAGAGGAGGTTTACGAGAATGATCCCAGGAATGATTGGGTTGGCATACGATGAGCGTTTGACGGCACTGGGCCTGAACTCGCTGGAGTTTAAAAGGATGAGGAGGGACCCTCATTGAAACTTACAGAATAATGCAAGGCCTGGATAGAGTGGATGTGGAGAGGATGTTTCCACTAGTGGGAGAGTCTAAGACCACAGGGCACAGCCACAGCAGAATAAAAGGACGTACCTTTAGAAAGGAGAAGAGGAGGAATTTATTTTGTCAGAGGGTGGTGAATCTGTGGAATTCATTGCCACAGACGGCTATGGAGACCAAGTCAGTAGATATTTTTAAGGGGGTGATTGACAGATTCTTGATTGGTAAGTGTGTCAGGGGTTATGGGGAGATGGGGTTGAAAGGGAAAGATAGATCAGCCACAATTGAATGGCAGAGTAGACTTGATGGGCCGAATAGCCAAATTCTGCTCCTATAACTTATAAACGCCAAAGGCAGAAGTGAGATGGATCACCAGTGAACCAGGTATGGAGTTGTTTGAATCTCTCGAATGATGACTCTTCAAAACCATTGGTATGGTTTGGTCTTTACGTTCCTTCGAATCATCATCGGGCAGCTGACAACCCAGCGGTATGAATATTGATTTCTCTAACTTCGTGGAACCTTTGCATTCCCTCTCTCTCCGCCCCTCCCCCTCCCCAGTTCTCCGACTAGTTTCACTGCCCTGATTAATTTTATTGTTTGTCGCGTTGTCACCTTCCCCTCAGCCAACAATGAACCGGTCTACATTTCCTTGAGCATCATCTACCATGATCTGTCGTTTGCTCGCATTATATTCTCTATATCTCTAGTTCTCTGCACCCTTCTATACCTCTAGTTTCCTTCTCCCTTACCATCTCAGTCTGAAGAAGGGTCTCGACCCAAAACGTCACCCATTCCTTCTCTCCAGAGATGCTGCCTGTCCCGCTGAGTTACTCCAGCATTTTGTGTCTATCCTTGGTAGAAATCAGCATCTGCAGTTCCTTCCTACACATCAAGACTTGTTCCATTTCTTGTTTATAGGTTTCATAAGACACTATATTTTCTCTGATGAAGGGCCTCTCCCGAAACGTCACCTATTCCTTCTCTCCAGAGATGCTGCCTGACCTGCTGCGTTACTCCAGCACTTTGTGTCTACCTTCAGCATTCACCAGCATCTGAAGTTCCTTCCTACACATCCTGTTGGACATTACATATGAAGTGCAAAGCTACTAATAACTACAGAGGTAAGTATTAGATTCTACAGCTTGAGTCTTTATGGAACTCTTGACATAGGATCAGAAATCATTTTATAATAGTTATGGGCGGCATGGTGGCGGATTGTACTGCTGATTGGTTTCGGACAAAAGGTTTAGTGTCACCATTTGCCGTGGTCTGTGGTGGTTTTATACTGTGACGCTCTAGCGCTGACCGAGTGGGTTTTCTCCAGGTGCTCCGGTTTCCCCCCACACTCCGAAGACCTGCAGGTTTGTAGGTGAATTGGCTTTAGGTAATATTGTAAATTTTCGCTAGTGTGTGTAGTTAGTCGGGGTGATCACTGGTCGGTGCGGATTCAGTGGGCTGAAGGGCCTGTTTCTGCACTGTATCTCTAAACTAATGAGTTTTTGCATTTGTGACCTATATATTTTTTATTCTGAAATAAAAAATAAATCAGCTTGTACTATCCATAACAAACTGTGAAACCCTTCCCCTTGCCCAGCTATCCTTCCCTGTTGTAGCTAATACTGTGGACTGGCAGCCCTCTCATTTAAAACTTTAGACTTTAGAGATACAGTGAGAAAACAGGACCTTCAACCACGGAATCTGTGCTGACCAGTGACCCACACACTGACCGACACGCACTGGAGATGATTTTTACTACTTACCGAGGCCAATTAACCTACAAACCTGTACGCCTTTGGAGTGTGGGAGGAAACCAGAGCACCTGGGGAAAACCCACGCAGGTCACAGGGAGAACTCCGTACAGACTGCACCCGTAGTCAGGATCGAACCTGGGTCTCTGACACTGTGAGGCAGCAACTCTACCGCTGCATTAGAGTGATTGGGCTGATCACCAACGGTGATGAAACAAAATACAGGGCGGAGGTGCAGAACCTGGCGGACTGGTGCACACGTAACAACTTGTCACTAAACACCTCCAAGACCAAGGAGCTGATTATTGACTTCAGGAGGTCCCATAATGGAGAATACGCCCCAATCTCCATTTACGGGGAAAGTGTGGAGAGAGTGTCCAGCTTTAAGTTTCTGGGCACTCACATTTCAGAGGACCTCACATGGTCCACCAACACCGCTGCGCTGGTCAAGAAGGCTCAGCAATGACTGTTCTTCCTGAGGACATTCAAAAAGACTGGTCTGCCCCAACAGCTGCTGACAACGTTCTACCGCTGCACCACAGAGAGCATATTAACGTATGGCATCTCTGTGTGGTATCTCAGCTGCACGGAGGCGGAGAGGAGAGCTCTTCAGCGCGTCGTCCACAGAGCGCAGAGGATCATTGGGACAGAGCTACCAGCCTTGGAGGGCATCTACCACACACGGTGCCTCAGGAAGGCCGTCAGCATCCATAAAGACTCATCACACCCCTGTAACGGACTGTTCGAACTACTTCCCACCGGAAGACGTTACAAGGCCTCCTACGCCCGAACCTCCAGACTCAGAAACAGCTTTATTCCAAGAGCTATAGCGGCTCTGAACCGGCCCTGCTGAGTGCCCCCACCCCCCCTGGACTGTCTCCCTCGGATGGTCACGACACACAGCTTATTTATTTATTTTACTTTTCTTTTTCATCGGTTGGAGCTGCATACTAAATCTCGTTGCACTGACGTGCAATAAAAAATATTATTATTATTATTATTATTATACCACTCTATAAGTTGAAGTCTCTTCTGCGTCCAGAGGTAGCTAGATATGTGCTGGGAACATGGGTATACAGGATGGGTGAGAAGGCAAAGTTGAGATGCGAAGACAGAGCCGGCTCGAAAATCCAGGTAAACCTTTCCTGCTCTGAATGCATATGTTTGTCTATAATAAGAGTGTGCTCCTAACGTTTTACCTGCACTGCTGCCAACCTCAGCGATGCCACTGTGGGGAGCCACTGAGCATGTACCTAAAACATAAAACAGTACAGCACAGCCAACAATGTCTGTGCCGAATATTTAGCCTTTAGAGATACAGTGCGAAACAGGCCATTCGGCCCATCGAGTCTGCACCGATCAGCGATCCCCACACACAAGCACTATCCTACACATTAGGGACAATTTACTATTTTTTTTACCAAAGTCAATTCACCTACAAACCTGTACATCTTTGGAGTGTGGGAGGAAACTGGAGCACCCGGAGAAAACCCACACGGTCAAGGGGAGAAGGTACAAATGCCGTACAGAGGTCACTTTAACTTGGTATCATGTTTGGCATGGATATTGTTCCTCTGCAGTACTCTTCTAGGTATTTGGCCCTGTTTTGACCAGATACTGTAGGTTATCCCTTGCTTCTACATAATACACTCCTTCCCTTTTACACCCGATTGGGGCGATGACTCTGTCCTTTTCCTGGATTCCTTTTAACACTTGGAAATGGTGGATGAGGACGCAGAGAAAGACAGTCCCACAGAACTATCCCGTCCCTCCCAGTATCAGCAACTATCCTGGAACTGAGGCTGAGCGAAGACTGCACTTGGAGATTTGTGCAGTGCAGCAAGCAGGGGTAAGCAGATGGGCAGTACAAGAATCCACATACTAGAAGGCAAGTCTGGTTTCGAGGTCTTCAGAGAACAGATATTACAAGGGGACAGGTTCAAGGATCTGACTAGTCGAACAGAAAAAGGCTCTCTGGTTTGCTTAGTTGCAAATCAGTTTTATTGGCAAGAGAGTCAAAAACAATACTTGTCTCGGTACATGTGCGGGGTCCGTTTTACAGCAGCGCAGAACACCTCTCTCCCTCTCTCTCTCTCCCCCTCCCTCTCTCCTCCTCTCTCCCCCCCCCCCCCCCTCCCTCTCTCTCTCTCCCCTTCTCTCTCCCTCTCCCCTCCCCTCTCCCCCCCCCCCCCCCTCTCTCCCCCCTCCCTCTCCCCCCTCTCTCTTTCTCTCTCTCCCTCTCCCCCTCTCTTCTTTCCCTCTCTCTCTTTCCCCTCTCCCTCTCTCCCTTCTCTCTCTCTCCTCTCTCTTCCCCTCTCTCTCTCTTCCCTCTCTCCCTCTCTCATTCTCTCACGCTCCATCGCCCTCTCTCTCTCCCTCTCTCCCTCTCTCTCCCCTCTCCCTCTCCCCCTCTCCCTCTGCCTCTGTCCGCGGCGCTGACCGCGACTCAGCCCGCCGGTGAAACCCTCTCGTACATGAACAAACCTCTGGCTTTCTGGCGCCTGCCTTAATACAGCTAATAAATCAGCCGTTGAAATAACTGCCTAAGTCCTGGCCAGTAGGTCTGCTCCCAAATTCAAACTATAACTAATGGCAGGGGACTGCATCCCAGCCAGCTCCCCCACCCCCCACTTTGGGAACAATGGTCCAGCAGCCGGAGACTGGCGCATAAAGCAATACACAGCTTAAACAGAGCGTTGTCGGCTCAGTGCGTGGGAATTTAAACAAACACAGTAGCGCTATGGGCTTTAAACAGCGCTATAGTTACAGCACCAACAGCGCTATAGTCACAGCACCATTGGGTTTAAGGTAGCGCTATAGTTACAGCACCATTGGGTTTAAAGGTAGCGCTATAGTTACAGCGCTATGGACTTTAAACATAGCGCTACGGCTGCAGCGCTATGGGGTTTAAAAGTAGCGCTACAGTCACAGCCTATGGACATTAAACAACGTGCTCCTGGCTTTAAACATAGCGCTATGGCCACAACGCTATGGTCACAGTCTATTCGGGAAATTTTTCTTACAACAACAGAGGCACTGACTTTGGAGCCCTGCTTCCAAAGGGTGCCGTTTTGTGCATGCTGATGAATGCATGGTGTGTGGACATGCTGCTACAAGTGAACCATTTGCAAAATTCCAGCCCCCTTTAGTCTCTCTGTCAAACGACTTTAAGTAGGGCGGCACAGTGGCGCAGCGGTAGAGCTACTGCCTTACAGCACCAGAGACCTGGGTTCGATCCCGTCTACAGGTGCTGGCTGTACAGGGTTTGTACATTCTCCCCGTGACCGTGTGGCTTTTCTCTGAGATCTTCGATTTCCTCCCACACTCCAAAGATGTTGGCTTGGTGTAAATGTAAATAGTCTCTAGTGCGTGTAGGATAATGTTAGTGTGTGGGGACCGCTGGTCGGCAGAGACTCGCTGGGCCGAAGGGCCTGTTTCCACACTGCATCTCTAAAATCTAAAGTCTAGATTTTACCCTTTGTGGTAGCCTGATCCTGCAGAAAATCCATTGACTTCCATTCTGCCTGCTATCATCTGCAGGAAACTGAACATAGACACATAATGCTGGAGTAACTCAACGGGACAGACAGCATCTCTGTTGGGAAGGAATAGGTAAAGTTTTGGCTCATCCCGAATCGTCACCCATTCCTTCTCTCCAGAGATGCTGCTTGTCCCACAGAGTTACTCCAGCATTTTGTGTCTATCTCCAGTTTAAACCAGCACCTGCAGTTCCTTCCGACTGGTGCAGTAGTTGGCTTGTGCGAAGTTTGGATTAACTAACCATGTTTAGCATTAAAGACTGACTGAAAAGAAAAATAGCATCTGTTAAAAAAGTCTTTGAGGGAATGAAGCTAGGAATACTGGCATCTTTCACTGCCACATCCATCTGGTCCAGCTTGGACTCTGCCGAAGGAGGTGCAGCAGATCCAAGACCATCTGTACGGACAAACACAGCCTTCTCATGCTGCTCACAGTTGTCCTGGAATGTGCTGGAGCCCAGTTGCCTCACAGCCAAGCCAAGTCTTCAAACAAATCTCTTTCTGTGCTCTCTTTACAGGCTCACCAGCCAATGCCACCAGCCAATGCCATTGTGTTGGTTACGAACCATTCTTTTCTCCTGGTGTAATCGTGACTTGCTTATTGAGGATCGAGCAGTCAGTTGATGATCTGATCATTGATGGAATTCCAATCTCGTTGGTTTCTTCTGCATTCCCTTCACAATTAATTCCTTACTTCAGCTGTTCTAAGGTTGTGAACAGGTATTCCAAAGCTGTTTCCTGGGACTCCAGTGGTCAGCCTTGTCAACCACAAAGTGCATCCTGCATCTTCTGGAATTTCAAAAAATACCTCAGGCAGCACGGTGGCGCAGCGATAGAGTTTCTTCCTTACAACGCTAGAGTCCCGGGTTCGATCCTGACGACGGGTGCTGTCCGTATGGAGTTTGTACGTTCTCCCTGTGACCTCGTGGATTTTCTCCGGGTGCTCCGGTTTCCTCCCACATTCCAAAGATTTGCAGGTTTAATTGGCATCTGTAAATTGTCCCTAGTGTGTAGGATAGAACTAGCATATGGGGTGATCATTGGTCGGCATGGACTCGGTGGGCTGAAGGGCCGGCTTCCACGATGTATTTCTAAACTAACAAAACTAAACTCCTTGCATGTAGCAAAGAATTGCACGTGTTGGTTTAAATCGAAGATAGACACAAAATGCTGGAGTAACTCAGCATCTCTGGAGAGAAAGAATGGCTGACATTTCGGGTCAAGACCGTTCTTCTGACTGAGAGTCAGGGGTGAGGGAAAAACAGAGATATGGAAGGGTAAGATGTGAAAGCAATAGAGCAAAGGGGTTGGAGATCAAGGAAAATGTAGATGGATCATTGTTAGCGAGGGGAAGTTGACAACGTGGCATACAAAGGTAAAAGTTTAATAAGGAGGACCGTCAAACTAGTCGGGGAACCAGGATGGGGCCGAGGGATGGAGAGAGGGGAAAAGCAAGGGTTACTTGGTTAGAGAAGTCAATATTCATTCATTCATCTCCATAGTTTAATATTATTTTGATTTGGGCTGCCTCTTTTCTCAGCCAGAATAGCTGCACATCGATCATAGGTTCAAATGCTTTTGTTAACCTTTTACCTACAACTATTATTTAGTTCTAATGTTTCAGGGTCAAGAATGTATTTTGAATGCTGCACTGCCCACTACAAAAACTATATCATATTTCTGTATTAAACTTAAAATTGTAAAACAGAAACTTTAGTGCCTGTATAATGATGAAGTGCAGGAGTCTCGTATACTTGGCATTTTATATGGAAAGGTTAAAATTTCTCATCTTGAAAGGTGCATTGGGTTGTAAATGGCCAGTGCAAAGTAGAACAGTAAATTCTTGTTTTCCACTTCATAAATGGAATCAAGAAGCAATTCACAGAGGGCACTGGAATTAAATATTGCAGCACATTGCATATTAAAATTAAAATGTAGGAATTTAAAATAAAATCTGCTTGTAAATCTGCTTGTAAAGTTGCATCTTTTTAACTAGTCATTTCAGTATTTAATGACTATAGACTTTAGAGATACAGCATGGAAACAGGCCCTTCGGCCCATTGAGTCTGCGCCAGCCAGCAATCACCTCCATACACTAGCACTATCCTACACACTAGGGACAATTTACATTTCATTACATTTCAATTAACCTACAAACCTGTACGTCTTTGGAGTGTGGGAGGAAACTGGAGCACCCGGAGAAAACCCACGCGGTCACAGGGAGAACGTACAAACTCCGTATGGGCAGCACCCATAATCAAACACAGGTCTCTGGCGCTATAAGGTAGCAACTCTACCACTGTGCCATAGTGCCGCCTGAGACCTTTTGGAAATTTTAGAGGAATGAGAATGCAGTTTGTTATTGACAATGCTGATCATTGGATCATCTGCACTGCTGTACTGCGGTCCTGCCCCTCAGACTGGTAAAAAAATACCCTCAGTGCCATGACAACATTCTATCACAGATCACGAAAAACAGAGGTAAGCATTTTATCCAAGTTTTGTTAACTCCTGCATCATAGTGATTATCATTTAAAGTAAACTTTATGTGAAGTTGTTTCTTGATAATGGAATCAACTTTTTACATCTGTTCTGCCTCTGAAAAAGCTTCCAAGTCAAGTCAAGTCAAGTCAAGTCAAGTTTATTTGTCACATACACATACGAGATGTGCAGTGAAATGAAAGTGGCAATGCTCGCGGACTTTTGTGCAAAAGACAAACAACAAAACAACCAAACAAATTATAAACACAATCATAACACACATATTCTTTTACATAATAAATAATGGAAGGAAAAACGTTCAGTAGAGTTAGTCCCTGGTGAGATAGGCGTTTACAGTCCGAATGGCCTCTGGGAAGAAACTCCTTCTCAACCTCTCTGTTCTCACCGCATGGCAACGGAGGAGTTTGCCTGACCGTAGCGGCTGGAACAGTCCGTTGCAGGGGTGGAAGGGGTCTCCCATGATTTTATTTGCTCTGGAGTTGCTTATTTCCAAGTCTCATGTTTTTCCACTCCGACCCACTTCACCAATAACATCCCTGAGAAGAATGAACAACTAATCACTATTTCTCAGCCAGACAATCTGTTCCATATTCTCGTTCTTCCAAGCCCTTCAGCCATCGATCTATATCCACCAACACCAAAGCATGGGAACACAGCCTGTAAAATCGTGAATATGGTCCCTGTTGTATAAAGGGTGGCACAGTGGCGCAGCGGAAGAGTTGCTGCCTCACAGCACCAGAGATCCGAGATCGATCCTGACTACGGGTACTGCCTGTACGGAGTTTGCACGTCCCCCCTGTCTCCCCCTGACCTGCCTGGGTTTTCTCCCGGAGCTCCGGTTTCCTCCCACACTCCAAAGACGTGCAGGTTTGTAGGCTAATTGGCTTGGTATGTTTGTAAATTGTCCCTAGTGAGTGTGGGATAGTGTTAGTGTGCGGGGATGGTAGGTCGGCATGGACTCAGTGGGCCGAAGGGCCTGTTTCTGCGCTGTATCTCCAAAATAAAGTCTAACCTAAACCTTGTTTTCAGCGAGCAGCAGACTGACAAATAAATTCAAGTAACAGTCAGAATGATTGTGAGGAAATAATTCTAAAACCTCATGAGGGCACAGATAGGGTGAATGCACAAAGTCTTTTACCCAGGTTAGGGGAATCAAAAACTAGAGGAGATGAGTTTAAGGTCCGATGGGCAAGACTTAAGTTTTTTTTGGCCTTCCATCACAGCAATGTGATGGATGTTTATGTAAAATGTAAATCATGTTGTGTCTGGGGTCTATTTGTTGTAATGTATGGCTGCAGAAACGGCATTTCGTTTGGACCTCAAGGGGTCCAAATGACAATTAAATTGACTCTTGACTCTTGACTCTTGACTTAGCAACCTGAAGGGATACTTTCTCACTCAGAGGGTGGTGGGTGGTGGAATCAAGAACCAGAGAACATGGGTTGAGCACCATTTTCACTAGTTCTTTCCTGCTGACAGGATTTAGCGGGTCTTGTGAGGCACCCTTACCTCTCTACATCTGCATCTTCACCTTCCCCGAGCTAACAATGATCTACAGTATTCCACATTTTCCTTGAACTTCATCCCTTTTTGATGTCTCGTTTTCACACCTCACCCTTCCATATCTCTTTTTCTCCGTCTCCCCTGACTCTCAATCTGACCCATAAACGTCACCCATTCCTTCTCTCCAGAGGTGCTGCCTGTCCCGTTGAGTTTCTCCAGCATTTTGTGTCTATCTTATGTGATTATGTGACAAGATTATGTGCTTTTAGTTTAGTTTAGATGTAGTTTAGTTTAATTTATTATTGTCACGCGTGCTGAGGTACAGTAAAAAAGAATGTTTGTTGCTTGCTATCCAGTCTTCGGAAAGACCATGGGCAGCACGGTGGGGCAGAAACTTTTAAAATCTTTCCCCTGCACGGAGAACCCGACCTTTTCCGTGTCAGGTCTCCGTTGTCGTTGGGGCCAAGCACCGTGGAGCGGCCTCCAGCAGGAACGACCTGGAGCTCCAGTCCCGGAGCTGCGGAGCTACTCATCATCGTGGAGCTGGCCGAGTTCGGAGCAGGAGGAGCGGTACTGGCGCGCTGCTGCGGCCCGACGCCCGGAGATTCGGAGGCTCCAACCGCAGGTCCGGTGGACAGTAATACCGGGAGCCCGCATGTCCCTGCTGGAAGACCGCTTTTCGTGGCTTCCGCAACGGCGACTTCACCCGCCCGAGTTGCGGGGTTGAAGAGTACCTGAAGCGGGGCCTTACATCACCGCCCGGCGCGGCTTTGAATGGCTGCGGGACTATGCTAGCGCCCGCCGGGGGCTCCAACAACAAGACCCGGAGTGTGGCCTTGCATCGCCCGGCGCGGCGTTAATGGGGAGTGCAGGGGAGAAATACATTTTTGCCTTCCATCACAGCGAGGAGGAGATTCACTGTGATGGATTTCTGTGCAAATTGTGTTGTGTCTTGGGTCTTTTTCTTGTGTGTATGACTGCAGAAACAACATTTAATTTGAACCTCGAGGTTCAAATGACAAATAAAATTGTATTGTATTGTATGTATGTGGGTGGGTGGGCAAACCTGGGTGATTATGTGTGTATGTGTGCGTGTGTACGTGTGTGTGTGTGTGCATATGGGTATCTGTGTGTGTGTGTGTGCGCATTTGTGTGTGTGTGTACATGTATCTGTGTGTCTGTGTGTGTCTGTGTGTGTCTGTGTGTGTGTGTGTACATGTGTGTGTGTGTGTGTGTGTATGTGTACATGTATCTGTGTGTGTGTGTGTGTGTGTGTGTGTGTGTGTGTGTGTGTGTGTGTGTGTGTGTGTGTGTGTGTGTGTGTATGTGTGTGTATCTGTGTGTGTGTGTGTGTGTGTGTGTGTGTGTGTGTGTGTCTGTGTGTGTGTGTGTGTGTACATGTATCTGTGTGTGTGTGTATATGTGTACACGTATCTGTGTGTGTGTGTGTGGAAATTCAGCAAAAGATTGTTAGATTGGACCCTTCAAATGACATGAGGAGGTGGTGGTGGAGAGGCAGGGAGTGGGGTTTGGCAGCTTGTGTGTGGAGTGTGTGGCAGGAATTCATGAGGCACTCTGACTCTCTGACGTAAATTCATAATTTTGTGCGGAGCTCCTGTGTGGAGCGCACGTGGCGAAGCTGCATTTCCTTTCACTCAAGTCACGATTTAATTGGAAGAGTTAAAGGCTGTACTTTGATCAGTTTATTGGCACTGAACCTGATGTGAATCCCAGCGAGGTTTGTGAATGATCCAACATTGTAATTAATGAGCTGTTTCTTCTCCTTTAGACAATGGCCACTTGCAAAGCTGAAGGTGCACTCAGGCATTTTCTTTCTCTCGCTCGAATGGAGAAGTTATCCAGTCCATTAAATCTGGGCAGGTAAGTTGCGGTTTAGTTTAGTTTAGTTTATTGTCACATGTACCGAGGTACAGTGAAAAGCTTTTATTCCGTGCTAACCAGTCAACGGAAAGACAATACATGATTACAATCGTGCCGTCCACAGTGTACAGATACATGATTGAGGGACTAACACAAATAACGTTTACTGTAAGATGAAGCCAATAAAGACCGATCAAAGATAGTCAGAGAGTCTCCAATTAGGTAGATAGTCGTTCAGGACCGCTCGCTGGTTGTGGTAAGGTGTTTCAGTTGCCTGATAACAGCTGGGAAGAAACTGTCCCTGAATCTGAGAAATCCCACGTGGTTACGGGGAGAACATACAATCTCCATACAGACCGCACCTGTAGTCAGGATTGAACCTGTGTCTCTGGCGCTGTGAGGCAGCAACTCTACCGTTGCGCTTCAGTGATGCACGAACAAGATTAGTTTTAGACAGTTCAGCAGCTTCACGTTCACTCTAACAGCTTCACGCTATTTTCTTTTGCAATTCCAGATTTTTTTTTCAGTGAGTATAAATGCCTTAAGGTGATGTAAGGAGATGTGAGCTAATCTCTCAGCTCCATGAGCCCAAACCTCCAGCTCACTCATCCAACAAATTGGCCTCCATGCTATCAGACTCCAACCAATGTACAGCATTGATGTCGGAAGCTCAACACCACAACTATCTGGTTCCACATCTCAGTGCATCCAACGAAGTAAATTCTCACATGTAGGAATGAACTGCAGATGCTGGTTTAAATCGAAGGTTGGCACAAAATGCTGGAGTAACTCAGTGTGACAGGCAGCATCTCTGGAGAGAAGGAATGAGTGCGTTTTGTGTCGAGACCTTCTTCGGACTTCTTCTTCCGTGTTCATCTTCCATGTTTCAAATGGTGACAACGCTGTCATCGGCCTTCCTGAAAAGGATGCGGACTTCCGGCAACAATCAGTGGGAGCCATCACTTGTTGCAATAGATGATGGTGGGGGCAGAATTAGCTCAGGATACTTACTCCCAGTCTCCAGCCCTGCGACGTGGACGCTTCTGCTATGGGGCCTTCGTTAGATGGATGTCAGGGGAGTGGGCGGGACAGAGATATGTCAGGAGGCAGGAGGACAGAGTGTAGGAGTGTACCGCCCACTCCCCTGACATCAGTCTAATGAAGGGTCTTGACCCAAAGCTTCATCTAGCCCTTTTCTCCAGAGGCACTCCCTGACCCGCTGAGTTTCTCCAACATTTTGTGTCTAACTTCTTATACATATATATTTAGACAATCGACAATAAGTGCAGGAGTGGGCCATTCGGCCCTTCGAGCCAGCACCGCCATTCAATGTGATCAAGGCTGACCATCCACAATCAGTACCCCGTTCCTGCCTTCTCCCCATATCCCTTGACTCCGCTATCTTTAAGAGCTCTGTCTAACTCTCTTGAAAGCATCCAGAGAATCGGCCTCCACTGCCTTCTGAGATTCCCAAGATTCCCAAGATTCACAACTCTCTGGGTGAAAAAGTTTATTCCTCATCTCCGTTCAAAAATGGCCTACCCCTTATTCTTAAAGTGTGGCCTCTGGTTTTGGACTTAATTTATTGAAAATAATTTAAATATACTAAACAGGAAGGTACACAAAAGATAATAACAGATTTTATAAGAAATCAGAGTGAAAGCTCTAGAAACACAGCATTCTGTGGAGAGTGAAAAAGAGTTAAGGTTTCAGTCAATAATGTATAAGAAGATAGAAGATATATGTGTGTGTGAATGTGTATATACTCACCTTATTTTAATTGATTGCATTGTTTACAGAGGAATATGTTTACTTATTGTGTTGTGCTGCTGCGTAAGAATGTCATTGTTCTGTTTGGGACATCTGATAACAAAAAAACACTCTTGACTATTCCAAGCATATTCAGAAATTTATCCGAATTAAAAAGCAATTCACATAACTTTCAAGCAGAGGCTGTGGAATAGCAGGAACACGGCTCCACAGGGTAATTCCCTGTCTGGCAAAGTCGGTCTCCAGTTTAATTAATTCTTACCTGCTTTATTCGGAAAGTTGGCAAGGATTTGTAAATTAGGCTCAGGAGAAAATTGAAGTAAACGGTTCCCTGCTTGTCTGGGATGCAGGCGCGTGTGTGTGTGTGTGTGTGTGTGTGTGTGGGTGTATGTGTGTGCGTGTGTGTGTGTGTGTGTGTGTGTGTGCGCTGCTACTTATGGGCTGTTGGGCGGTCGACTGTGAAGACAAATCAAACACCATAAGATTGATTAAGTCTGCCTTTAATTATCCCCTGTGAAATTTGAGTAATAGCACGAGAGAAAGAATTGATTTCGAGTGAGACAAAAGGTCAAGTTGAGTAGAAAAAGGATGTTTCAGCATTTTGTCAACTCTTGCCGAAGCGCTTTGCAAAATGTAAGCGTTTCCCTAATTTATAATATTTGTAGCAGGTAATACAGAAGAAACATTCCTTTTCAAAGATGGACGCAAAGTGCAGGAGTAACTCGGAGGGTCAGGCAGCGTCTCTGGAGAAAAGGGAATAGGTGGCATTTTGGATCGGAACCCTTCATCAGACTGAAAGATAGAGGTTGGGTTGGGGAGGAGGTGGGGTAACTGAAGGCAAGAAAAGGCCAGAACAAAACAGGGCTGGCAAGAGATGACCTCAGGATGGGTAGAGTCCATAATGGTCCATTGTTTGTTGGGGAAGCTGTGCTAACGAGAGGGATACAAGGTTGCGAACAGTGGGTAGTAGGTTGCCAGGGTGGGGGGAGAGGGGGGGAGAGGGAGGGGAGAGAATTCAGGAGTTACTTGACATTAGGGAATAGCTATCTATCTGTTATTGCAAGTAAGTCCTGCATTTCCTCCTCCTCCTCCCCCTCCCTCTCCCCCTCCCTCTCCCCTTCCCTCTTCCCCTCTCTAAATGACTTACCTTACACTGTGTAGCTGTTTTTATCTTCTCCTTCACCAAGGGTGTGAATTTCAGACAGCTCTCCCCCGCTTTCCCTGGCCCCCGCCTTTGCGATGTGTTTGTGTGTTGTGTGTGTGTGCGCGGTCGGTCGATCCAGCTCGCGGTTTCATCGCTGACGGTCGAACCAGCTCGAAGTTTTTCAGGCGAGTGCCCTCGAGGTTGAAGGTCGAAGACAGTCGCTGAAAGGTCACGTCAGTGGGACTGGCCCTTAAGTCCTGCATTCCCTCCCCCCCCTCTCCCTCCCTCTCACCTCCCCCCCTTCCTCCCCCCCCCCCCCCCCCCCCCACCCTAATCATCCTACTAGTTCCACTGTCTGAATCTTTTTGCACGTACAAACTCCACACAGACAGCACCCATGGTCAGGATCGAACCCGGGTGTCTGACGCTGTAAGGCAGCAACTCTACCTCTGCGCCGCCGTGCTGCCGTTGGTCGTGTAGATTCTGAGGAGAAAATGTTTCTTTGCTCGTAGCTCCCGTACATGTTACTGGAGCAAGAAGTCGTGAATTAGGCACAACATTAGTTCAGCAAAATGCCGCAAGCCCATTTGTGCTGTCAATTGGAGGTCAGAACCGACCCAAAGTGTGCTTAAAACTAATCGAATTGCCAATATCAACAATGAGAAGTGAGTGCTGAATCAGTTTGGGCAGAAGTTAATCATTCTGAAAGCCGTTTAGAGGCAATGCAATCTACGCAGTCACCGGATTAAAGGTTCCCACTGCTCTTTTGACTTACTGTCCATTCATTTACTTTTCTTTTCTATATTCCAAAGCAAGGCAAGAAGAAACGTATGCATCAGAACTTGATGTCAGAATCATTATGTACGATACCACCCCACGGCCAGCTGGCAAGGCACTTGGAGGAACTATATTCAATTTATCCCAGATGATCTTCATTCTGACCTGCAAATCTGGATTGGAATTTAGTGGAAACCTGTCCTGAAATGTTTCTGTCCTATCCATCACTGAAACACGATCTGAATTAAGGAATACTTAACAACTTTCGGCATTTTGTCAGGCAATTTTCTAAATTACAGACAGTAGACAAGGTGGTCTCTTGAGAAAGACTCCCATTGAAACATTTAAATCCACTGTCCTTTCCAGAGATTCGATATTTAATTTAGATTTCCTTTCACAGGAGAAGTAACTTTTAGTTTCGATTAGATTAGAGATACAGTGCGGAAACAAGCCCTTCGGCCAAACGAGTCCTTGCGGACCAGCGATCACTGCACGCTAGCACTATCCTACACACAAGCCAATGAACCCACAAACCTGTGTCGGAAGGAACTGCAGATGCTGGTTTAAATCGAAGATAGACGTAAAATGCTGGAGTAACTCAGCGGGACAGGCAGCATCTCAGGAGAGAAGGAATGGGTGACGTTTCGGGCAGAGATCCTTCTTCAGACCCGAAACGTCACCCATTCCTGCTCTCCAGAGATGCTGCCTGTCCCGCTGAGTTACTCCAGCATTTTGTGTCTATCTACGAACCTATAAACCTGTTTGTTTTTGGAGTGTGGGAGGAAAGCGAAGCACCTGGAGAAACGTCACGCAGTCACGAGGAGAACGTACAAACTCCCAACAGACAGCACCCGTAGACAGGATCGAGCCCGGGTCTCTGCCGCTGCGAGGCAACAATTCTACCGCTGCACCAATGGAAGCACCTGGTAATAGCTCATGATTTAATTAGCATCAAGAGTTTGTTATAACGAAAATAAATCCTGCACTGAGGGCCATATAATCTTTATCCCACTCTCTTAATTTATAAGAAGTGCTGCATAATCCTAAGTGCTTCTTAGAGTGGGACGTGCTTTTGGTTGTTTGGCACTACTACTTTGATTAAGTGTTTTATAGCCATCCTTACAAGGTGATAAACTAATCATGATGTACAGGTAACAATATAAATAATGGGCATAAAGCTTTTGAAATTTAGAACAATTATTTGAACATTGAGATTGGATTATACTCCAAATTGCTGGCTCGGATCCAACCATATAATTAAAAATCTCCATTGTATCTAGAATCGAACTGCATCGAAGTCTCCATCATATCTCAAACTGCCAAGCCTCTGGAGCTCTATCAGTCTGGTGCTGGCTCGAAGGGCCGAATGGCCTACTCCTGCACCTATTGTGTATTGTCTTGAATTCATCACAAGTAGAATACGCTTAAGTGAGGGAAATAAAACAACACAATTGAGCCCGCATTTAGAGTATTGTGTTGAGTTCTGGGCACCGTGATCAGTTTCAGTTTCAGTTTCAGTTTCAGTTTAGTTTATCGTCACATGTACCGAGGTACAGTGAAGAGCTTTTTGTTGCATGCTAACCAGTCAGCAGAAAGACAATACATGATTACAATCAATCCATTTAGAGCAGAGTTTCAAACTCGCAGCCCGCGGGCCGGATGCTTCCAGCGAAGGGGTTCTGATCAGGGCCGCGGGATAATTTCCCCGATGCCAGAGTGGGCTGCAGCTGTCCCCGGTGCCGGATCGGACTGCGTTCGTGCATGCATGGCGTGATCCCGCGTAAAGTCGCATTTGGCCCATGACCTAAAGGCGTGTAAATGAGTTTGGCACCCCCTGATTTGGAGTGTATTGATACATGATAAGGGAATAACCTTTAGTGCAAGTAAAGCCAGCAAAGTCCGGTCAAGGGTAGTCGAGGGACATCAGAGGTAGATAGTAGTTCAGCACTGCTCTCTGGTTGTGGTAGGATAGGATGGTTCAGTTGCCTGATAACAGCTGGGAAGAAACTGTCCCTGAATATGGTGGTGTGTACCTGCCTAAAGGTGCGTTTTCACACTTCCTTTTGCCTGATGGGAGAGGGGAGAAGATGTAGTTGTAGGAAAGATGTCAAGCTGGAAAGAGTGCAGAGAAGATTTATGAGGATGTTGCCAGGACTTTAGGCCTGAACTGTAGGGAGAGATTGAGCAGGCTGGGACTTGGGGCACAGAAGGATGAGGGGTGATCGTATAGAAGTGGATAAAACCATGAGAGGAATCGATTAGGTAGATGCACAGCATCTCTTGCCCAGAGTAGGAGGATCGAGAACCAGGGGACATAGGTTTAAGGTGAGGGGAGAAAGATTTAATGAGAATCGGACAGCATAGTGGCCTAGCGTTAGAGCTACAGTCTTACAGCGCCAGAGAACCGGCTTCGACCCTGACTACAGGTGCTTATTTTTATGGATTTGTACGTTCTCCCCGTGACTGACGTGGGTTTTCTCCGAGATCTTTGGTTTCTTCCCACACTCCAAAAACGTACAGGTATGTAAGTTAATTACCTTGGTGTAAATGTAAATTGCCCCTAGTGTGTGTAGGATAGTGTTCGTGTGTGGGGATCGATGGTGAGAGCAGACTCGGTGGACCCTGGAGCCTGTTTCCAAGCCGTATTTCTAAACAAAAATCTGAGGGGTAACGTTTTTCACATAAAGGGTGGTAGGTGTATGGAACGAGCTGCCAGAGGAGGTAGTTGAGAAAAATTTAGACAGGTACACAGATAGGACAGGTTTAGTGGGATACGGGTCAAACGCAGGAAGGTGCGGCTAGTATAGATGGGACATGTTGGCCGGCATGGGCAAGTTGGGCTTAGGGGCCTGTCTCCATGCTATATGACTCTATGACTCTAATTAATCTGTTTAACAATTCCGACTCCATTTAAGTTTATTACACGGCAGCAAGAATAATGGGAACAAAAGTTTGTGCAATTTATACCAATTATTTGAATGTTAAGATTGGATTCTCTTCCCAAATTGCACGCGATTATCTAGCCTTATAATTAAAAGTTTTGATTGAATCTAGAATGGTTTATTACGCAGCATCCTATTTAGAAATTGTCCATCACACCTCAAACTATTACACTTCTGCAGTGTCTATCAATCGCAAGAGTATCAGAAATACAATCTTCAAACGAGTGCAACATAGCCACACATCTGTTTAACAAGGCTGATTCTTTTAAATTTCATTGCACAGTAGCAAAGGTACTGATTAATAACTGAATTATTTTGCCATCTTGTAAACACAATTTATTGTATATTACTTCAAAGAATAATTTGCTATAACAACCTACCTTTCTTTTAGAGGCAGTTAGTGTGAACAGACCTACTCTCATGTCTGATGAATCTGTCCCCATTTTTTACAATTAGTACGACTGAGCCTAAATTAGTAAAAGATTAAAAAAATATTAAATTATTTGGCTATTTGATCCTCGATTCACATTAAAATTTCATTCCATTTTCTTTAAGATTAAAAATGCAACCAAATCACATTATTTGATATCCAAATCAATTGTAGACATTTATAAAAAGAAACAAATATATTTTCTGTGCCCTTTGCTTAGTTTAGTTTAGTTTAGACATACAGCGTGGAAACAGGCCCTTCGGCCCACCGAGTCCTCGCCGACCAGCGATCCCCGCACATTAACACTATCTTTCTGCACACACTAGGGCCAATTTACACGTATACCAAGGCAATTGACCTACAAACTTGCACGTCTTTGGAGAACGTACAAACTCTGTACAGACAGCACCCATCGTCGGGATTGAACCCGGGTCTCCAACGCTGCAAGCGCAGCAAGGCAGCAACTCCACCGCTGCGCCACCGTGCCATCCCTGCTGTTGCTCATTACACATTTCATAAATATTTCGAATAAGTATTGAAAGGCATTTTGCAGTATGGCTCAGTAAAGTTGTGAACAGGTGATCGTTGGTCAGTGTAGTATAGGCTCAATGGGCCGAAGGGCCTTTTTCCATGCTGTATCTCTGAACTAAACAACTAAATTCTGACAATTGATCAAGATGTGTTTTGAATAGTCATTTAACATTTTCAAAACATTTTATTGAACTTCTATGCTTGTGCATTGTCATTGTATTCTACATTTTTTAACTGCAGAGGCTGGTTTATAAGGTCATAAGTGATAGGGGTGGAATTAGGCCATTCGGCCCATCAAATCTACTCCTCCATTCAATCATGGCTGAATCTATCTCTCCATCCGAACCCCATCCTCCCCATAACCCCTGACATCCATACTAATCAAGAATCTATCTATCTCTGCCTTAAAATATCAATTGACTTGGCCTCCACAGCCTTCTGTGGCAAAAAAAAATCCACAGATTCACCACCATGTGACGAGAAAAATATCACCTCATCAGCTTCCTTTCACAATGTCCTTTAATTCTGAGGCTATGGCCTCTGGTTCTAGACTCTCCCACTAGTGGAAAACCAGTTTACACTGAAGATAGACACAGGAAGCTGGAGTAACTCAGCAGATCAGGCAGCATCTCTGGATGGAAGGATGGAAGGAATGGGAAGGAATGGGTGACGTTTCCGGTCGAGAAGAAAGGTCTCGACCCTATTCCTTCTATCCAGAGATGCTGCCTGACCTGCTGAGTTACTCCAGCATTCTGTGTCTATCTTCAGTGTCTTCTGTGTACACTGTGTCTATCTTCAGTATCTATCTTCAGCTCCCTGTCCCATTGAATTGCTCCGGTATTTTGTGTCTATTATTCTACATCTTCATCTATTAAGGTGATTTTGAATCTCTCTGTCATTGTTTTATGCAAAGTTTATTAACTGAATGCAGCCTACTCCTCTATTATTACATTAATTTTCCAGCTGGTAATATTTAGCACTCAGCGGGAAATCTCCCAGTATTACTATTGGGCCGCTCCAGTTGTTTTGACAGTCCATCTTAGCTACCTTTCCCAATATTTTATGAGATTGCAATGATGTTAGTAAGCAAGCCCTCCAACACAGACGGATTTTTTTCTGCAGCATGTTCAGTTTAGTTTAGATTAGGTTAGAGATACAGTGTGGAAACAGGCCCTTCGGCCCACCGAGTCCGCATCGACCAGCAATCACCCTGGGCACTAGTACTGTCCTACACACTAGGGACATATTCCATTTTCTACCGAAGCCAAATTAACCTACAAACCTGTACGTATTTGGGGTGTGGGAGGAAACTGGAGCACCCGGAGAAAACCCACGCAGGGTGATGAATCTGTGGAATTCATCGCTGTGGAGGCCTTGTCAATGGATAAGTTTAAGGCATTTTTTTCATTGCATCATGAGGCAGCACGGTGGTAGAGCGGTAGAGTTGCTGCCTCACTTCACAAGACACCTGGATTCGATCCTGACTACGGGTGCTGTCTGTACGGAGTTTGTACGTTCTCCCTGTGACCGCGTTGGTTTTCTCCAGGTGCTCCGGTTTCCTACCACACGTCAAAGAAGTGCAGGTTTATAGGTTAATTGGCTTTGGTAAGATTGTAAATTGCCCCTCGTGTGCAACATAGAACTAGTGCACGGGGTGATTGTTGGTCAGTGTGAACGCGCTGGGCCAAAGGGGCCTGTTTCTGTGCTGTCTCTCTAAAGTAAAGTAAATTAAAGAAAATTAGAGCATTTTGGTTGGAGACATGAACAAACAATCCAGATGACATGATTTCAAATCTCACATGGATAAATGGTGAAATTGAATTAAATGTGCATTCACCTCGAGCCTAACACCTGCAAGACACAATGGATCTTTCTAAAAACTCATCTGTAACACTGCTAAGTATCTAAGTGACGGAGTGTGTTCCTTGCCGATACTGTTCATCCAAAGAAAACACTTTCATTTTGTACATTTTTATATTCTTCCCATCTATTAAAATGAAATTACTTCCAGTTTATTAAATAGCGGTAGAGTTGCAGCCTAATGCCCCTGTCCCACTTAGGAAACCGGAACGGAAACCTCTGGAGACTTTGCGCCCCACCCAAGGTTTCCGTGCGGTTCCCCGAGGTTTTTGTCAGTCTCCCTACCTGCTTCCACTACCTGCAACCTCCGTCCACCACCTGCAATTTCTGGGAACCGCACGGAAACCTTGGGTGGGGCGCAAAGTCTCCAGAGGTTTCCGTTCAGGTTTCCTAAGTGGGACAGGGGCATACAGTGCCAGAGACCCGGGTTCGATCCTGACGATGGGCGCTGTCTGTACGGAGTTTGTACGTTCTCCCTGTGACCACGTGGGCTTTCCCCTACACATCTATACTCCAGGGATATACAGGTTTGTGGGCTAATTACCTTAGGTAAAGATTGTACACGGTCCCTAGTGTGTAGGATAGTACGAGGATCGCTGGTTAGTGCGGTCTCGGTGGGCCGAAGGGCCTGTTTCCACGCTGTATCTCTAAACTAAACTAAACTAAACTAAAAGTGAACACTAATAGAATGGGAAGGCGCATTTAAAAACAACTTTTCAAAACAACTGTGAGGTTCAATGGAAAAAATTAACACATATTCAATATTTGCTTTAAATAAATAAATGCTAACAATTTCTGATTGGTTAAGTGGGTTTTTAATTACATAGTTATCACAATTTCATGCCTGTCCATATGTTTCAATGGCCAATTTCTTGCTGAGATACTGCTGTAGCAATCTTGTAGAGAAGCAGGGTGGTTTGGTCAGAAATTTGCTGGACATGCTGTCACTTAAATTTGCAGCTGGATTTATTCTTCAGCAATAGCATTGCTGTTAATTTAACGGTGTAATTTAATAATTATTATAAAGTATTTAATAATATAACTCACTGAGTAGAAACATCAGGGATTTTTGCATCATGTTTAGAATGTGTTTTTGTGTGTACCCTCTACTCATTAAGATTCTGTGGAATCTAATATTGATTGAAATTAAAATAACGTCATGTATATTTATTCTTGAATAGAATTAGGGTCAGGCAACTCACCCCTGTTCCAGCATTTAATAAAATCCTGATGACAGACTCAAATCGGCATTTGATGGCTCTGGGTCTGTACTCGTTGGGGTTTGGAAGGATGAGGGGGGGGGACCTCATTGAAACTTACCGAATCGAGGAACCCCTCATCCTTCCAAACTCCACGAGTGGATATGGAGAGGATGTTTCCATGTGTGAGAGACTCTAGGACTAGAGGACACAGACTCAGAATAAAAGGATGTACCTTTAGGAAGGAGATGAGGTGGAATTACTTTTGTCAGAGGGTGGTGAATCTGTGTTTCCAATGGAGGAAATGTTTGGGTTACCAACAGATCTCAGAAAGGGAGACACATGGAAGATGTAGATGCCGTTCTGGAATAACTCAGCGGGGCAGGAAGCATCTTTGGAGAACATGGATAGGTGACGTTTTGGGTCAAGATCCATCTTCAGTTTGACCAAGGGTCCCAACCCGACACATGGGGTGAGATTTTGGGTCGAGACTCACTTCAGTCTGAGAAGGGCCCCAACACAAAATGTCAGCTCCCTATGTTCTCCAGAGCCGCTGCCTAACCCAGCTGAGTTACTCCAGCACTTGGCATCTCATTAAAGGAAATGAACCCAATCTTTTTTTCTATTTACCTCAGTATTTCAATATTTAATAAAACAATTATTTTTATGTGGGAATTGGGCTTGCTGATGCATTTTGCGATCTCTGCATCTTTTAGAAAAATAGAAAATAGGTGCAGATGTTGGCCATTTGGCCCTTCGAGACTGCACCGCCATTCGATATGATCATGCCTGATCATCCAACTCAGTATCCCATCCCTGCCTTCTCTCCATACCCCCTGATCCCTTAAGCCACAAGGATCACATCTAACTCCCTCTTAAATATAGCCAATGAACTGGCCTCAACTACCTTCTGTGGCAGAGAATTCCACAGATTCACCACTCTGTGTGTAAAAAATGATTTTCTCATCTCGATTGCTTTGTTTTCCTGTCTAATGGGAAACAAAGCAAAAATAACTATTGTCAAGATCATGTGCATATTCATGCAAGAGAAGACACTTGCCAAAAGTTTCCGAGCTCACCACATTTATTCCAAGGTGCTGCTCAATTGCACGTCAGTATTAACAAAACAAAATATAGTTAAACAATACAAATTACAAAATGGGGCAATTAAAATCTCGATCCATAGCTGCATTGCCTACAGACCTATGCACATAAACAATAACATGACTCAAATGTAAATGGCATGTTTGCACAACGATAATTCCTTAAGTGTAGGTATAATTTTTTTTTAAATCATTCATTAATTTTGTCGTCTTAATTTAGAGATACAGCGTGAAACAGGCCTTTCGACCCACTGAGTCCAGAGTGACCAGCGATCCATGCACATTAACACTATCCTACACACACTAGGGACAATTTACACATACACCAAGCCAGTTAACCTACAAACCTGTACGTCTTTCGAGTGTGGGAGGAAACTGAAGATCTCGGAGAAAACCCACGCGGTCACGGGGAGAACATACAAACTCCATACAGACAGCACCCATAGTCGGGATCGAACCCGGGCCTCCGGTGCTGCAAGCGCTGTAGGCAGCAACTCTACCGCAGTGCCACCGTGCCGCCCATAAAGTCATAGAGTCATACAGCATGGAAACTAGCCCTTCAATCCTTGCCCACACCGGCCAGCATGCTAAATCTACACTAGTCCCACCTGATACACTAGCACTATCCTACAGACTAGGGACACCTTATGGGCCTGTCCCACTTAGATGATTTTTTTTGGCGACTCCAGGTGACACAATGTTTGCTGTCGTAGGTTGTCGTAGGTTGTCACCAGGTGTCGTAGGTGAATTCCATTAAAATAAGTCCCTGGCAGTCACCTAAAGAGTCTCCTAAGTGGGACAGGACCATTACATTTTACAGAAACCACTTAACCTTCAAACCTGTACGTCTTTGGAGCGTGGGAGGAAACCAGAGCGCCCAGAGAAAATCCATGCAGTCGCAGGGAGATTGTGCAAACTCCACACAGGCAGCACCCATAGCCAGGATTGAACCCGGGTCCCTGGCACTGCAAGGCAGCAACTCTATTGCTGTGCCACCGTGCCGTCCCTAATTTCATGAACACAGAGTGGAAATTCTTGATTGCACTTGGCAATATTCTAACTCCACCTTGAGAAGTGACAGGATCAGAGACCTAAGATAAGAAGCTGGGACGGAGAAATCAAAAGGTAAGAAATACGAATTGGAAATAAAGAGATCATGGCTGGTGCTAGGAAGGAATCAGTGGCCTGAGAAAAGTAACAGTAAAATAATCCAAGATCAGAGCTTTGGGAGCAGTGAATTAATTAGACAGAGAGCAGGCGAAATTAAAGACCGAGACCTGGAAATGGGAAAGGAGCATGATTAATTTAGCTTCACTTTAATTAGTTGAACTTATGATGAGATTCCAATTATACAAAGATTAAATGTTGATAGGAAGGGAGATTCACTCTCTTGGATCATTTAATAATTCATATTTTAATCATATTTTGGGGCGACTTGCTGATTCACCCTTCTAAATATTTAAAAGTGTATCCTGATTGAGATTGAACAATCAAATGGACCAAGCACCATTTATCCAGTGTACCTTTTGGTCTGGATGGAGATGAATGAATAATTATATTTTAAACTTAGAATGCTGCGTCCCTGACAATAGCAGGGATCATCTCGTTGCAGTATTGGCCCATGTGTAATCATGTCACTTCTTCTTAAGCCCTTTGCTCCTCTAGGGAACGTAGGCCATTGACAAATGTCCTCCACCGCACTCGGTTGTTGGCAGTTCTCTTGAGATCTACCCAGTTGAACCCACTCTCAGACATTCCTATCTGGACACCTCTTCTCCAGCTGTTCCTGGGGGAACGTCTTTTCCTCTTTCCTTGGGGGTTCCATTTCAGGGTTTTCATGAGGGTATGTCCAATCCAACTCCATTTTCTCCTTCGAATTTGTAAGTCAATGGGCTCCTGGCTTGGTTCTTTTCCACATTGGTCCACATTGCTTACTTTGTCTCTCCACCAGCTGTGAAGTATTCTCCTAAGGCAGGTGTTAATGAATGTTTGCAGCCTGTTTGTAGTGTGTTTTGTTGTTGTCCACGTCTCTAGTCCATACAGCATCACCTGTTTCACATTTGAGCTAAATACACGTATTTTGGTGTTGATTGAGATGTATTTTGAGCTCCAGATCTTCCTGAGCATGTGAAACACCGTCATGTCACTGATGTTATAGAATTGTAGCGATTCAGCCCATCAAGTAAATTATTAGAGGATTCCCAGCTGTCATCAGGCAACTGAATCATCTTACCACAACCAGAGTAGTGATGAACTACTATCTACCTCCTTGGTGAACCTCGGACTATCCTTGATCGGAGTTTGCTGGCTTTACCTTGCACTAGACATTATTCCCTTATCATGTATCTATACACTGTAAATTGTTCGATTGTAATCGTGGATTGTCTTTCCGCTGACTGGATAACACGCAACAAAGGCTTTTCACTGAACCTTGGTACACGTGACAATAAACTTTACTAAACTAAACTAAACTAAACTAAGGAAGTCACGTAAACCCTGTTGGCCTGGATTTTCTAGTCAACAGCATGATTATAACGTCCGAAGAAGGATTCCGACCCGAAACGTCACACATCCTTATTCTCCAGAGATGCTGCCTGACCCGCTGAGTTCCTCCAGCATTTTGTGTCTATCTTCGGTTTAAACCAGCATCTGCAGTTCTTTGTTTCTTTGGCTGTGATCTTAGCTCAGTCTAGAGAGCTGTCCATGGTGCTGGGGTTTTTCAGCAGGTTGTCGCTATCCATGGTGCTGGTCCTCTGCACCTTCTGGTCTGCCTACTGTCAATGGGGCAGATAGTCACAAACAGCTGGAGTAACTCAGCGGGTCAGGCTGCATCTCCGGAGAAAAGGAATAGGTGATGTTCCGGGTCGAGATCCTTCTTCAGACTGAGAGTCGGGGGAAGGAGTAGCCAGTGATATAGACGGTACTTTGGAGAAATGAATGGAAGAAATGCAAAAAGTTCTGATTATCAAGGAAATCTGGGGAACACAATAGGTGGGTGTGAGACAGGTGAAAATGAGTTTACAAACAGAGAAACTAAACAATGCCTAGGGTGGGGGAGGAACAGAGAGAGAGGGAATGCAAGGGTTACTTGAAGTTAGAGAAATCAATTATCATACCGCTGGGTTGTAAGCTGCACGAGATGCTGTACCTCCGATTTACGTGTGGCCTCTCACTGACAATGGAGGAGGTCCAGGACAGAAAGGTCAGTGTAGGAATGGGAAGGGGAGTAAAATGTTTGGCAACCGGGAGGCTGAGGCGGACTGAGCGGAGGTGTTCAGCAAAGCAATCACCCGGTCTGGCTGACACATTAGAGTCCACACTTGAAACAGCAGATAGAGTAGACGAGGTTGGAGTTAATGGGGATCAGAGCAGGATTTATGGTGGAGGTGTTGTCATGATGTATTAAAGCTCCTATCTACTGGATGTGTACAGCAATGACACAGTATTGGTACTTATGGACAGCAAGGCAAATGTTGGAACATGCCATTTGAAAAGCAGCTTTTGGAAACACTCAATTGTCCACATGACTCTACATTGGGTGAAGGAGCTGAACCATGAACAATGGGCAGCATTATCTTCAAAACAGACCCTTTTGTTTTGAGGATTTATACTGTAAATTTCCATCATGCTTTACTAATAATAAAAAAATGACACATTCAAAGAATGTAGAATATTTTATCCTAAAAGCTGCAATCAGTGTTTAATTGTTATGCCTTTTTTACAAAAGGGTTAAGGCATTGTAAAAGGTGTCAGAACACTGTTTTCAATGATTGATGGGGACACTGTATAAAATGCTCATAAACCAATCGCAATGTAAATAACTGTCATCCTTGTCAGAGATTTTCAAGACACACCCAAGAAAGGCTGTGCGTTCTGCCTGTCAAACACACAAGGAAACAAAGAAATTGCTGCAAAATTAAATGAGGCACTCTATGAGATGACACTTGTTCCCAGTGCATATCATACACGGTTTAGCTCAGAAACTCCTCTGGGAATATACATGCTCGAAAAAAGCATAGAATGGCAGAAACCAAGCCTCCAAGTCTGGGAAAGAAAAACTTTCCCAGGAGACGGACTGTCAACACTGAGTTGAAAATTGGAGCGTTGGAAATCGGCCTTTTGAATGGATTTGTCGTCATCTCCCAGCGTTGGATTGCTAATTAAATATCAGCATGAAAATTTCATATCCAGTGCTGGTTGTAAATTGTTGCGGTCATATCTGTCCATGTTAAAGCAATTGGTGCAATCGTGGACCCAGCTCTAAGTCAATGCCAGTTGCAACTGCTTGAGCTCTAAGTTTGGACACAAAATGATGGAGTAACTCAGCGGGACAGGCAGCATCTCTGGAGAGAAAGAATGGGTGACATTTCGGGTTGAGACCCTTCTTCTGACTGATGGCAGGGGAGAGGGAGATGCATAGATAAGGAAGTGTAAGGTGTGAAAAGGGAATGGAGTTCAAGAAAAATGTAGAATAGATCATTGTTAGCTAGGAGAAACTAACAATAAGATAAACAGATAAAATGTAGCCAGAGACAGCTCTAAGTTTAGTTTGAAGAAGAGTCTGAAGAAGGGTCTCGACCTGAAACGTCACCAATTCCTTCTCTCCATGGATACTGCCTCACCTGCTGAGTTCCTCCAGCATTTTTGTCTACCTAAGTTTAGTTTAGTTTAGCTTAGAGATAGAGAGTGGAAACAGTACCTTCGGCCCACCGTGTACGTACCGACCAGTGATCCCTGATGCTATCCTACCCACAGTAGGGAAAATTTACATCTATACCAGACCAATGAACCTACATACCTGTACGTCTTTGGAGTGTGGGAGAAAAACGAAGATCTCGGAGAAAACCCATGCAGGTCACGGGGTGAACGTACAAACTCTGTACAGGCTGTACCCATAGTCAGGATCCAACCCGGGTCTCTGGCGCTGTGAGGCTGCAACTCTGCCCCTGCACCACCCTGCCGCCCAAGACCAGAGTTAACAATGAACCTTTCCCTACAGGCACTAGAAACTGCTACCATGGCTTCCTCTGTCATTGCAGAGATACCCCACCGGTAAAGAAAATTGAAATTCCATCATTGAACATATTTGCCAGTTAGTGACATCAATTATTATACTTATGGCGAGGAGTTTAAAAATAAAAGTCTTTCTAGGGCCCTAAGCAATCATTATGATAGAATACATACGCCTTTGTTAAATATGCACAGGGGCTTTTGGCCATAATAAGTGGAAACGTGTTTTATTATTCGCGATCAAATTCCCTGACAGATGCCTGGGTAGAAACGAAAATTATGCAAGATTGTCTGACTCGAGGAAAAAAACATTCCTCTGGGAGGCCCGGTTTTCCGAAGACGTTCCAGCCTTCCGCACATCCATCGCACGGAGCCTCAAACTGTCCCCATTCTCATGCCTAGCATCTAATTCAATGGATGTTGGATCACACTGAAGGGGAACAGGATCTTGTCTCCAAACATGTAAAGTTCGACGTGCTCACAGATATTTTGTCATTCAAATATAGGGCGGCACGGTGACGCAGCGGTAGAGCTACTGCCTTACAGCACCAATGTCCTGGGTTTGATCCCCACTATGAGTGCTGTCTGAATGGAGTTTGCATGTTTCTCCCCATGACCTGCATTGGTTTTCTCCAAGATCTTCAGTTTCCTCCCACGCTCCAAAGACGTTTGTAGGTCAGTCTGAAGAAGAGTTTTGGCCCGAAACGTTGTCTTTTTTCCTTCGCTCCATAGATGCTGCTGCACCCGCTGAGTTTCTCCAGCAATTTTGTGTACCTTCGATCTTCCAGCATCTGCAGTTCCTTCTTGAACGTTTGTAGGTTAATTGGCTTGGTATAAAAAGTAAATTGTCCCTAGTGTGTGTAGGATAGTGTTAGTGTGCGGGGATCGATGGTCGGCGCGGACTCAGTGGGCTGAAGGGCCTGATTCCGCACTGTTTTGCTAAACCAAACTAAACTAAACTTAGGTAGAGAAAATTGCTGGAGGAACTCAGTGGGTGAGGCAGCATCTATGGAGAGAAGGTATTGGGGACGTTTCGGGTCGAGACCCTTGTTCAGAGTCTTCTTTAAACTTAGAGCTGTCTCCGACTACATTTTATCTGTTTGCTTTGTTGTTAGTTTCTCCTAGCTAACAACGATCTATTCTACATTTTTCTTGATCTCCATTCCCTTTTCACACCTTACTCTTCCTTATCTATGTATCTGCCTCTCCCCTGCCATCAGTCTGAAGAAGGGTCTCAACCTGAAATGTCACCTATTCCTTCTCTCCAGAGTTAAACTAAACTAAACTAAACTAAACTAAACTAAACTAAACTAAACTAAACTAAAGTAGAAGGTCCATTTGAAGGCATATGTAAATCATATGTGGAAACCCACATTTTTCTATGTACAGCACTTTGGTCTCAACGCGGGTTGATTTAAATGTGCTATATAAATAAACATTGATTGATTGATATATCCTCCTATTTGTACACACTCCCTAGTTGTCACTGTTTAAAATTAGATATGGGGCAATGTGTTCAGACACTTGAAAGTTAGGATGAGTAAGTGTTTTACCACAGAGATTAAAACCACTTTACGCAAGATGTGTAATGTCAGATCCATCAATCCATTTCTACACTCTATAAGTCACAGTTCTGTGAGTGAAGGCAAAAAATAATGCTGTTGCATTTGGGACAAATTGAGGATAAAGAAAATAGATACTCGATTTTCTGATACTTGGATACCATTTTTACCAACATTCTCCATTTGTTTTCATCGTGTTCATTCCCAACATATTAATTTGTAGTCGGTTGCCGGTTAATGAGTAATAACTTTCCTTCTCTTGGAAATAAATATGTTGTAGCAGGATTATTTAGAATGGGGCGCTGACCCAGAATAAAATTGCCATCAGTCAGTGAGAATTCATTGCCTTCAATAATTTAAAATTCACCATTGTTCTCTTATTATTGCTTCTGAATGAATATAAAACATTTTCAGAGCTGTACTTTAATAAAGCTGAACATGTTTCCTCAATGGCTACCATTTGGCCTAATGCTGTTGTGCTGGTATTAAAGTAATGCAGACTGGTTTTAATACTGGCAGTTCATTAGAGCTGAACTGATTTATACAATCACCAGTGCTGTTGCTAATACCACCGTGAATTGCAAAGCACCCTTTCTTCTGAGATAAAGATATACTGTTATGTTATAAGCAATACATCACTGGTATCTTCAGGAAATCATTGATTTACTTACAAATTACAAAGGAAAGACCCGTCAGCACAGTCTCATTTATGAAGTAGTCTTGAAGAGCAGCATCCCTGCTCTCCAGAGTATTTAGTGCACAACACACACACGTAAATTGGTACTTTTATTAAAAAGCTCCATTACTTATCGACAAATATTTTCCCTTTCTCTTCCATTTGCAATTCCTCAGATTCCACTGGTGCTTTAGTATAGTTTAGAGATGCAGAGAGAGTTAGATTAAGCTCTTGGGGCTAACAGAATCAAGGGCTATGGGAAAAAAGCAGGAACGGGGCACTGATTTAGGATGATCAGCCATGATCATATTGAATAGTGGTACTGGCTCGAAGGGCCGAATGGCCTCCTCCTGCACCTATTTTCTATGTTTCTAAAGTTGTTAATTCCAATCAGCTATTCAATGAGCAAGACTTGCTTAGCCCCAGTCACTATAGATTATTCTGTGCAAGGGCCCTGCCATTGTGTAAGGCCTTGTTATTTAGCAGTTGTACATAAGACACCAGAAAATCAACACCTAGGGACTGCAAGGGATAAGTCTGCATATTTTCGATGTGTAATTTGTATGTGCTTGTAGCTAACTGCTTGTATTAAGTTGTTACTAATTGTGACAACTGCCTCAAAGGTCATAAGTCATAAGTGATTGGACCAGAATTAGGTAATTTGGCCCATCATGTCTACTCCGCTATTCAATCAATGCTGATCTATCTCTCCTAACCCCATTCTCCTTCCTCTCCCCTTAATCCCTGACACCCGTACCAATCAAGACTCAAAGAAAAGTAGTGGAGGAATAAATGTATTCAGTTTACAGTTTAGTTTATTGTCACATGAATCGAGGTACAGTGAAAAGATTTTGATGCACGCTTTCCAGTCAGCGGAGAGACAATACATGATTACAATTGAGCTATTTACAGGGCATACGTGATAAATGATATAGTGCAAGGTAAAGCCAGCAAAGTCCGATCAAGGATAGTCCGAGTGTCACCTATGGCGTAGATAGTAGTTCAGGATTGCTCTCTGCTTGCGTAGGATGATTCAGTTGCCTGATAACAACTGGGAAGAAACTGTCGTAGACTTTCTGAGTTTGTTTAATTTAAAAGATTTATTTTGCTGAACTGTGGATATAAATTCAGAGCAAATCTCACTGATTTATATTGCTGGTTCTTGTCCAACAGAAGCTGTAAATTATTTGGAGTTTTTTCTGCCGAGAAGCAAAAGCAAAGCGGGGGGGAAGGTGAGAATTAGATGGGATTCCCATTGGAGAGAGAAAAGGGGAGGAAAGTTAGAGGTGAACTAAAATTGGAGAATTCAATGTTCATACCATTGCATTATATGCTATAGACAATAGCCAATAGGTGCAGGAATAGGCCATTCGGCCCTTCGAGCCAGCACCGCCATTACTGTGATCATAGCTGACCATCCACAATCAGTACCCCGTTCCTGCCCTCTCCCCATATCCCTTGACTCTGCTATCTTTAAGAGCTCTATCTAACTCTCTCTTGAATGCATCCAGAGAATTGGCCTCCTCTGCCTTCTGAGGCAGAGAATTCCACAGATTCACAATTCTCTGGGTGAAACTAAGCGCAATACAAGGTATTGTTCCTCCACTCTGGCAATGGAGGAGGCCCAGGCAATGGTGAAGGCCTGGAGAGAAGAGAGGGGTGACGTTTCGGGTCGAAACCCGACGGCCCATTCTCTCGTTTCCCTGGCTCTCAGTCTGAAGATGGGTCTCAATCCGAAATGTCACCCATTCCTTCTCACCAGAGATGCTGCCTGACCCGCTGAGTTACTCCAGCATTTTGCATCTATATTTGGCGTAAACCAGCATCTGCATTTCCATCCTACACAATGGAGGAGACCTCATGTGTAGGTTCTTCTAACCCTGTAAACCCTTGCAGTCTCTTCTGCTATTGTCTAAACCTTCCCACTCTGGCTGCTGTGGATAGTACATGGCAGGTACCAGAGAGGAAGAAGATTAGACTCTATTGCCTTCCATCACAGTGAGGGTCGAGTGGTGGCGCCATCTAGTGTGGCTGCCTCGCCTGCAGCTGTCTGTCCTTTCATTCTTTTTGTTATTTTTAGTCTGTTTTTAGTTTGTTTTTGGAGGTCATTTAGTCTTTTTTTTGTGGGGGGAAGGGGAAACTGTTTTTCTTAGTCACTTCCTGGTCGAGGATAAGACTATTCTCCGAGCCGCATCTTCGCCCCCTCCTCGGGGCCTACCACCTGGATTGGCGCGGCCTTTCCTGCCGGAGACCGGCCAGAGCTTCAGCTTCAGCAGCGGCGCAGCACTGGATCCTATCGCGGAGCGCCTTACCGGTGGTTGCCATGTTGGAGCTCCGGAGTGCTGGGCCTGCCGACTTTGAACATCGTGGAGCTGTGGTCTGCGGAGCTGCCAGCCGCTGGCGGCGCTGACTTTAACATCGCGGAGCCTGGGGTCTCTCGCCGAGGTCGCCAGCGTTGAATCTCCGCCCAGCTCGGCCTGTGGACTAAGGAAGCCGCGGTCTCCGGTCGGACGCGGCCGATTCGGAGGCTCCGGGCCACTGAGAATGTTCTGCCGTTCGAGGGCCTGAAACATCGGGCCATCGTTGCGGCGACTGTGGAGGCTTCAATAGGCCCTGACCACGGGTGAACAGAGGAAGTGGACTGAACTTTGGTGCCTTCCCTCACAGTGGGAAACGTTGATTCTGCTGTGGGGGGATGTTTTTTATGTTTTATGTTAAATTCTAAAGTGTTGTGTTTATCTTATTTGTGTGCTCCATGGTAACTCAAATTTCATTGCACAAATTAGTGCATGTGACAATAAATGTCCTTTGTCCTTTGGAATGTGGGGAATCCGCTGTGGTAGATGTTAATGTTTTATATGTATACTTTTATGTAGTTGTGTGTCTTGGTGCTTTTTTTTTAATATGACTGCATGCTAAATCGAGTCTCACTGCACCTTAATTGGTACACTTGTCACTAAACAGACCTTTGGACATTTGAACCCTTGAGGTATGTGTCCAGGCGTGAAGAGAGGTCCCGATCCAAAACATTGTCTGCCCGTTCCCTCCACAGATGCTGCCTGACCCGCTGAGCTCCTCCACCACTTTGTATTTTGCTCAAGATTCCAGCATCTACAGCTCCTTGTGCCTTCATGGCATTTGACCCTATCTCATCATGGTCCCCATTATGGTTCATCTATGCTTGGTATAGTTTGGCTTAGATTAGAGATATAATGCAGAAGCAGGCCCTTCGGCCCACCAGGTCCGCGACGACCAGCGATCCCTGTACACTTGCAGCGAGGAGGAGATGCGCTGTGATGGATGTCTGTGTAAATTGTGTGTCTTGGGTCTTTTTCTTTTTGTATGTATGACTGCAGAAACAACAACCTCGTTGAGGACCAAATGACAAATAAAATTGTATTGTATTGTATTGTATTGTATCCTACACAGTAGGGACAATTTACAATTATACCAATCCAATTAACCGACAAACCTGTACATCTTTGGAGTGTGGGGGGGAAACCGGACATCCCGGAGAAAACTAATGCAGTCACAGGGGGAATGTACAAACTCCGTACAGACAGCACCCGTAGTCAGGATCAAACCCGGGCCTCTGGTGCTGTGAGGCAGCAACTCTACCGCTGCACCACCGTGCTGCGCACTAAATACTTGAACAGCGAGATCATTGGAGAAAAAAAGGCATTTTTCTTTGTTTTTTTCCGTCTCGTAGACCATTTTATGTTCTTGCAGAGCTGTGGATGTCATATAAATGTGAAATTTAATAATCTGATCCCATGGATCTAGAATGTTCTACAAAGAGTTTATGACAGTAAAAAAAAAACAGATTTGTTTTGAACATTCTTTTGAATCAACATGTTTTAGAAGAAATAACACAGGTACATGAATAGACAGGCGTGAGTCTGAAGAAGGGTCTCGACCCGAAACGTCACCTATACCTTTTCTCCAGAGATGCTGCGTGACCCGCTGAGTTACTCCAGTATTTTGTGTCCATGTTCGTTGTAAACCAGCATCTGCAGTCCCTTCCTACACAGGTGCATGGATAGGACAAGTTTAGAGGGATATGGGCCAAACACAGACAAGTGGGACTAGTGTGGATGAGGCATGTTGGTCAGTGTGGATAAGTTGGGTTAATGGGCTTGTATCCACACTGTATGACTCTATGACTCCATGCTCCAATATCTGTACTCTATGACTTTCTATGACTGAGTCAGGATGTATTAGTGATGTCATAAGTAACAGGAGGAGAAGTAGGCCATTCTTCCCATCAAGTCTACTCCGCCATTCAACCATGGCTGATCTATCTCTTCCTCCTAACCCCATTCTCCTGCCTTCGCCCCATAACATCTGACACCCGTACTAATCAAGAATCTATCAAAAAATATCCATCGACTTGGCCTCCACGGCCTTCTGTGGCAAAGAATTCCACCACCCTCTAACTACAGAAATTTCTTCTCATCTCCTTCCTAAAGGAATGTCCTTGAATTCTGTGGCTATGACCATTGTTCCTGGACTCTCAGCACTAGTGAAAACATCCTCTCCACATCCACTCTATCCAAGCCTTTCATCATTTGGTACGTTTCAATGAGGCCACCCCCCTCATTCTTCTAAACACCAGTGGGTACAGTCCTGGTGCCGTCAAACGCTCATCATATGTTAACCCACTCATTCCTGGGATCAGTGGGATCCATGTAGATCCCTTAACCTGTTCAGTGCCACCCCCAATGTATACTCAGGTCATGGCCAATAGTAAAACAAACTTGGCAGTGGACATTCCAACTAACAGCCAGTTAGTCCATACGTCATTGAGAGGCATAGAGTGATGCAGGGTGGAAACAGGCCCATCGGCCCAACTTCTCCACACCGGCCAACATGTCTCTGCTATACTAGTCCCACCTGCCTGCATGTGGTCCATATCCCTCCAAACTTGTCCTATCCATGTGCCTGTCTAAATGTTTCTTAAATGTTGGGATAGTCCCAACCTCACCTACCTCCCCTGGCAGCTTGTTCCATACACCCACCTCCCTTTGTATGAAAAAGGTTACCCCTCAGATTTCTATTAAATCTTTTTCCCTTCAACTTGAACCTATGTCCTCTGGTCCTCAATTCCCCTATCCTGGGCACGGGACTCTGTGAATCTACCCGATTTATGATTTTATACACCTCTATATGATTCCCCCTCATCCTCCTGAGCTTCAAACTTCACATCACTTCAAACGAGTCCTCACTTTCTGTGGCAAACTTTGTTTAGGCCTTCAGAGCGAATACGACAACTTCAATTGCACATTACCAATGTGGCAGTTAATAGAAGACTGGCACATCTCACACAGACAAGTTTGGATATCCTTCATGTTCCTATGACTGATGTTTCGCACACAAGGGAGTGTGAGCATTAGCGTTGCCATAATTCCCATGGGAAAAACTTTGCCCTTTAACTTCCCGAAGGATCATGAGTGCTTCTGTATGATCTGCAATCAATCTTCATCTGGATAAACAAATTCCATTTCCACAAACTCTCCAAGAAATTTTAATACATTTTACCCTACATCAAATTATGTTCATCCAATAATGATCATCAGATTTGAACACATTTCATTACTCATTTCGTAGCTTAGTTTCAATGCTATACTGCAACACTCTAATACTCTACACTATATTTTGCCTCCTGGGTTTGAATTCTTTGCAAGACCTGGCTTGATGGGATTTGTATACGATGGCACAGCGGTAGAGTTGCTGCCTCACAGCGCCAGAAACCCGGGTTCGATCCTGACTACAGGTGCTTGTCTGTCTGGAGATTGTATGTTCTCCCCGTGGCCTGCGTGGGTTTACTCTGGAAGCTCCAGTTTCCTCCCACATTCCAAAGATGTCCTGGTTTTTAGGTTAATTAACGGTAACATTTCTAAAAATTGCCTCTGCTGTGTGTGGGATAGTGTTAATGTTTGGGGATCGCTGGTCAGCGCCGACTCGGTGGCCGAAAGGTCATTTTCCACGCTGTATCTCTAAAATTAAAACTAATATACAGTATGATTTGACTGGATTGCATGTCAATACATATTTTCACTGTATATCAGTGTATGTGACCATAATAAGCCCATACATACGCTACTTAGAGACTTGAAAATGGTCACAGAATAATTTTTATCTTATAATTAGCCGAATCTGATGTGGTTGAAAATGTGGCCCTTCGGCCCGCAGTGCCCATTCTGAATATGCTGCCAAGTTAAATTAATCTCCTCTGCCTGCATGCGATCCATATCCCTCCATACCCACATACCTTCCAAAACCCTCTTGAATGCCACGAATTGTATCTGCTTCCACCACCACCTCCAGCTTCCACCACCACCTCCAGTTGTATCCCAGACACAACCAACCACATGAGTAAAAAAACAGGTCCCGCACATCTTCTTTAAACATTGCCCCTCTCACCTTAAACCTATGCTCTCCAGTCTGAGGAAGGGTTTTTGACCTGAAACGTCACCTATTCCTATTCTCCAGAGAGCATCTGGACACGGGCGGTCGCGGTGGTGCAGCGGTAGAGTCACTGCCTTACAGCGAATGCAGTGCCGGAGACCCAGGTTCTATCCCGACTACAGATGCTGTCTGTCTGGAGTTTGTACATTCTCCCAGTGACCTGCGTGGATTTTCTCCGAGATCTTCGGTTTCCTCCCACACTTCAAAGACGCCCAGGTTGGTAGGTTCATTGACTTGGTAAATGTAAAGTTTGTCCCTGGTGGGTGTAGGATAGTGTTAATGTGTAGGGATCGCTGGTCGGCGCGGACCAGGTGGGCCGAAGGGCCTGTTTCCGCGCTGTATCTTTAAGCCAAACTAAAAAGATGCCTGACCCATTGAGTGACTCCAGCTTTTTGTGTCAATCTTTGAGATTTGGGAAAAAAAAGATTTTGAATGACTATTCTATCAATCTCCCCTCTGCCTCTGATTTCTTCAATTTGGCTTCAGAATAATTTGTTTCTTAGCACTGTATGTTTTGTAAGCAGATTTTTCTTTGTACTTGAAGTGCCTTCATTTAGATTCCACTGTTGCAGCATAATTGTTCCTTAAATTCTCACATTTATCTCAATTGCCAGCAGAGCATGCCACCGTTTGGAATAAACTTAGTGCCAAACAGTTTTCAAGAGAATTCATCAGTAAATAGTAATTATCAGGCAATCTGTCTTAAAATATGTGATGTGTTGTGTTTTTTTTTGGTAACGATAATTTCATCCCTGCATTAAAAGCTGAGGTCAGGATTCTGTTATGGTTTACAAATACAGTATGTGTATAGTACAGTATGAAATTAATATAACAGGGATACAAAGCAAAGGCTTTATTGGGTGCTGCTCAGACCCCATTTGGAGTATTGTGAGCAATTTTGGGCCCCATATCTGAGGAAGGATGTGCTGACATTGGAGAGGGTGCAAGAGGAGGTTTACGAGAATGATCCCAGGAATGAGTGGGTTAACATATGATGAGCGTTTGACGGCACTGGGCCTGTACTCGCTGTACTTTGGAAGGGACCTCATTGAAACTTACTGAATAGTGAATGGCCTGGAAAGCATAGAAGTGGAGAGGATGTTTCCCATAATGGGACCAGAGGGCACTGGAGTCTAGGACCAGAGGGCACTGGAGTCTAGGACCAGAGGGCACTGGAGTAGGACCAGAGGGCACTGGAGTCCTAGGACCAGAGGGCATTGGACTCTAGGACAAGAGGACACTGGAGTCTAGGACCAGAGGGCACAGGCTCAGAATAAAAGGGTCGGACCTTTACAAAGGAGATGAGGAGGAACTTCTTTAGTCAGAGGGTAGTGATCTGTGGAATTCATTGCCATCATAAGTTGTGGAGGCCAAGTCTATGGATATTTTTAAGGCAGAGATTGATAGGTTCTGGATTAGTACGGGTGTCAGGGTTATGGGGAGAAGGCATGAGAATGGCGTTGAGAGGGAGTGATAGATCAGCCATGATTGAATGGCGGAGTAGACTTGTTGGGCCGAATGGCCTAATTCTACTATAGCTAATGAACTTATAAAGAACTGTTGAGATCTGTTACTGCTGACAAGGGGGGGTTTGGCTGATAAGTATTTCTCAAGATTAATACAATTTAAGGAGTAAAATGTTACAACCCCTCTTCAATGTGACATACTCAAAAAGCATAGCTTCAGGCAAACAAATGCCCAGTTTATTTTTGAGTTTTATCAACCCTCTACAATATTTGTCTAATGCTTGTATGTAATAAGGAAGACCAATTGATCTTATACGCTAGTGGTCCCATAATCCATTCAAATGATTCATAAAGCATCAATGGAGAAGAATGACTGTTTTGTGAAGACACAACAGGAAACGCTCAAGACTCTCGGAGTGGAATCTTCTGCAAGTCCATATTAATGTCAGTTAGCATCTATTTTTGTTCAGTTTCTTTGGTTCTGTTGCTTGTTGGTGTCATTCAGAGAAAATGATTGCCCCATTGCTGTCAATTAATACAAAACAGTGTAAAGAATTGTTCTCACATCTGACAGCGCTTCAAGTAACTGTCTAGTGATTGCTAGTTCACTCAAAAGCTATGGAAAAATAGAAGCGAGAGAGAGAGAGACTGAAAAAAAACAAATCAAGAATATGTAGGTCCAGAAACCTGTGTCCGATGATCATTCATTTTTGAGGAACTAAAATGGTTTAAGGTCTCCCCATTTGCACCCAGTCAATATAAGTTATGATGGTAAGTCCAAATATTGGAGCATAAGAGTCAGAGAGTCTTGCAGTGTGGAAACAGGCCTTTACAACAAAATGCAATTTTCTCAGCATGCAAACACCTCTCCACAGCATCTGTCAGCTGGTCGATTCTGATACTGTAGTCAACAAATTAATCTGTAACGGACAGTGAGGATAAAGTGAAACTTGCTATTCTCTCTATTGAATTCTACTCTGGTCAGGACGCATTTGGAGTATTGCGTGCAGTTCTGGTCACCTTATTACAGGAAAGATATGCAGGCTATGGAGAGAGTGCGGTGGAGGTTTACCAGAATGCTGCCTGAATTAAAGGGCTTGAGCTACAAGGAGAGGTTGGAGAGGCTTGGATTGCCTTCTCTGGAATGTCAGTTGTTGAGGCTGATAGAAGTATATACACCTATGAGGGGCATAGATAGGATAGGCAGACCCATTTTCTCTAAAGTAAATTAAAATAAAATAGGTAAGAACCTAGAGAGGTAGTATTGTGTGTGAAAGGATCTTGCAATGAAGTGTGCAGTGGAGTTTATGGGACTTCTAGTTCTGCACATCCCTTTGTAGCTTGTGGTTCTAAACTTTAATAGTTTCAACCAGCAAGCCTGAGGTATGGGTCCACTGTGTGTGTGTGTGCATTCACATTGCCTTATCACGACAGCATCCCAATCAAGATATTGAGTTTGAAGAAGGGTCTCGACCTGAAACATCACCTATTCCTTTCCTCCAGAGACGAACCCTGGCCCGCTGAGTTACTCCAGTTTTTTGTGTCTACTCTCAATGGAATCATCTTGGCATTACAGATGCTTGGGTCCACTATTCAGAAAGCCCACATCAGATTATCTCACTCTAGTACCAGATTGCAGCCACATACCATACTCTTACTACTTCTCCAATTCAAAACCTGTGACGTTCGTAACTTGTTTTTAATTGAAGAGTATCCGGATCAAAGATTTCCCGGGTTTTCAGCGAAAGCCTTTCCCTCGGTTACATTGTAAAGGCAGAACACTGAGTCACAATAAAAGACATTTCACCTGACAAGGATAGTTTTTAGCAAGACAAGAGTTGCTTGACAATTAGTCACAGGATTAGAAGATGCTGACTGTGTAAAAATGTCAAGAAAGATGTTAGATGTTCCCGAAACAGTGTGGTTAACAGGTGAAGATGGTGAAACATGGACAAATGTATACCACCCTCTCCGATCTGCCATTTTTCACACAGTAGGGTGGTGAATCTCTGGAACTTCCTGCCACAGAAGGTAGTTGAGGCCAGTTCATTGGCTATATTTAGAGGCAGTTAGATGTGGCCCTTGTGTCTAGAGGGATCAGGGGATATGGAGAGAGGGCAGGTACAGGATATTGAGTTGGATGATCAGCCATGATCATATTGAATGGCGGTGCAGGCTCGAAGGGACGAATGGCCTACTCCTGCACCTATTTTCTATGTTTCTATGCTTCTATTTGCACGTCTCACATATAAAATACACTGAAAGGTTCACATCTCTCACAAGATTTTGAGTAAAGATTCAACAACTGTTTATTTCACTTAAGCTTCAAGATAAAATGTTATCCTTGTAATAAATTCTCAGCATCCTTTGCTTTGCGCTGATGCACCCCTTACATGCCCAGGCTTAATAGTGATAAATAACAAAATAACAGTGGTGCAGTGAGCATCAGTGCTTGACAGCTTGCCTCAGTTAAGGTAGATCAAGGAACTGCAGATGCTGTTTTGTACCAAAGATTGACACAAAGTGCTGGAGTAACTCGGAATAAGCCGCTGAATTGCTCCTACACTTTGTGTCGATATAACACGATAAGATATGATACAATAGAACTTTATTTATCCCAGGAGGGAAATTGGTCTGCCGACTGTCATAAAACACAAGATACATGAAACATGAAATTAAAGTGATGAGTGGAAAGGATTGGGGATGTGCCGAGATTTGGAGGAGGGACGGGGGGGGGGGGGGGGGGGTGGTGGAAGGGGAGTTAGTCTACCCCATGACAGAAGGGGGAGGTACAGTTTGATAGCCACGGGGAAGAAGGATCTCCTGTGGCGTTCTGTACGGCATCTTGGTGGAACCATTCTGTTGTTGAAGGTGCTCCTCAGGTTGACCAGTGTGTCATGGAGGGGGTGAGCTGTGTTGTCCAAGATGCTCCGCAGTTTGAGGAGCATCCTCACCTCCAAGACCAACCTCCCATGAATCCAACTCCGCCCCCAGGACGGATCCAGCCTTCCTGATGAGCTTGTTGATTCTGTTGCCGTCCGTGGCCTTCACCCTGCTGCCCCAGCGCACAACAGCGAAGAAGATGGCGCCGGCTACCACCATCTGCTTCCTCAGTCAAGGGTTGGCTAACATGATGAAAGGCATAGAGATGTGGTACCGTTGAAACATGCACTGTGATTATTGCTGCTGCAATGCCATGTCACAGCAATAATTCTTCATATTAAAATAGCACCCCGAGTGCAACAAAATGTCACAAAACACTTTACAGGATTATTATTTAAACTATCTGTCATAGTGTTAAAATTGAAACTGGGTTGTAACAAGCAAATGAAGTGCATGACATAGTGTTTAAGAAGGAACTGCAGATGCTGGAGAATCGAAGGTACACAAAAAAGCTGGAGAAACTCAGTCGGGTGCAGCAGCATCTATGGAGCGAAGGAAATAGGCAACGTTTCGGGCCGAAACCCTTCTTCAGACTGATCGGGGGGGGGGGTGGGCGGGGACAAGAAAGGAAAAAGGAGGAGGAGCCCGAAGGCTGTGGGGATGGGAGGAGGAGACAGCAGGGGGACTGAGGAAGGGGAGGAGACAGCAAGGACTAACAAAATTGGGAGAATTCGATGTTCATGCCCCCAGGATGCAGACTCCCCCAACGGAATATGAGGTGCTGTTCCTCCAATTTCCGGTGCTGCTCGCTGTGGCCATGGAGGAGACCCAGGACAGAGAGGTCGGAAACGGAGTGGGAGGGGGAGTTGAAATGCTGAGCCACCGGGAGGTCAGGTTAGTTATTGCGGACCGAGCGGAGGTGTTCGGCGAAATGATCGCCCAACATAGTTCAGTCATGTGATCTAGATACCACAAACAAATACAATGATGCCTATAGTAGCCATAGGTGGAACTGTTAGACGAGAACTACGACACAACGTGCTGTCTCCGTTCTTTATCTAGAAGATAGACTTCAACACAAAGCATAACACTATCTAAGGGAATATGAGGGCAGATGAGCTAACGCTGGGCAAAAAGAGATCAGTTGTTATGAGTATTTTTGGAGGAAGGAGGAGAGGCAAAGCATGGCATTGGTTAGGGCATGGGGATGTAGCAGGTGAGAGTGACCCCTGCCATTGGGAACAAGGTATAGGAGTCTGGAAACTGTGTCTGACCTTCAGGTCCAGGGATAGCTTCTTCTCAACAACCATCAGGCTATTGAACACTAACTAAACTCCGAGCTACAAACTTTCTTGGTTACACTAGAGACTTTGGGCTTTTGTTTTGTTTTTGCACAAACATTGGGTTTATTATTTATTGAACATTTTCCTTCTGATTTTGTTTTATTATGTTACCTATTGAGTACAGACTCAAGAGGTAACATGATATGCTGTTATGCTGCATATAACATAATAACCTGTTATGCTGCTCAAGTAAGAATTCCATTGTTCTGTTTTTGCTGGATATCACAATTAAACTCTCTTAACATCTTTGAATTCAAAACATAATCTGGGGAGCAAGATCTGAGGAATGTTGGTATCACTGAAGCCCATGGAAAGACACAAAATGCTGGAGTAACTCAGCAGGTCAAGCAGCATCCCTGGAGAACATGGATCAAGTGATGTTTCATGTGAAGACCCTGGAAAGTGGACACGACACGAAACGTCACCTGTCCATGTTCTCCAGGGATGCTGCTTGACCCGCTGAGTTACTCCAGCACTTTGTGTCTTTCCTTGGTAATCCAGCATCTGCCGTTCCTTGTTTCTACCCCTTCTCTGAAGGCTGTAATGACTGGAGGAGAGGAGACAGGGAAAGAATAAGAGTAATAAAGGCTGTGACATACAATTTTAAAGCAGAGGCTTTGGTTGATCAGGAGCTAACATAGATCAGTCTGTGCAGAGAGGAATACATAGGGAGTGGTGAATCGGTGGAATTTTTTCACACAGAGAGTGGTGAATCTGTGGAATTCTCTGCCACAGAAGGTAGTTGAGGCCAGTTCATTGGCTATATTCAAGAGGGAGTTAGATGTGGCCCTTGTGGCTAAAGGGATCATGGTGTATGGAGAGAAGGCAGGTACAGGATACTGAGTTGGATGATCAGCCATGATCATATTGAATGGCGGTGCAGGCTCGAAGTGCTGAATGGCCTACTCCTGCACCTATTTTCTATGTTTCTATGTTTCTATGAATAGGTTTTGTTGAATCTGGTTATGAGGATCAGAGTGTGGATGTTTAGATTCTTGATTATTAAGGGTGTCAACAGTAATGAGGAGAGGGCAGAAGGATAGGATTGAGAGGGAAAGTTAGATCAGCCATGATTGAATCGTAGGTGATGGAATAGACTTGATTAGACTTGACTGGAGTAAACTTAATTCTGCTCCCATGATTAACGAATTTATGATAAGTGAATGGAAACCACAATGGGGGAGACTATAAAAGAGTGTAATGGAACAGGGAATTCTGGAGATAAGCAGATAAACTCAGGCAATGTAGATTTGGGGGACATTATGGAGATGGTAATGGGCTGTTTATGACTGACTCAGATGTACGATCAGTGCTCAGTCATATATGAGGCTACTGGTGCAAATGATCTGGTCCAGATTCAGACAGCAGCTACAATGAAGTCAGGATACAGAGGTGATGATGTTGTCCAGTTACATTCTTCCAATGTCTATTGGGGGAAGCAAGTGATCATTCAGTCCTGGATGCTAGCCATGAATCTGACAACTTAAAGGTAGTGCAGGGATCAAAAAAGATGGCTTGGCTGGCTGTCATCAAAATTGCACTTTATTCTCAAGGATTTTCATTTTGTTGTGAAGTTTATTTCCAGCGGTGAAAATCCCAAATGTCAGAATGGGGTCAGACATTTGAGAACTCTCTCTTCAAAATTGTTGTGGTGTTCGAAAAACTTCTTGCCTTGACCAATGTTCTAATGTTAACTATTTATGGGTTTAATTGAGGGCTTGTGACATTGCATGAGTAGGCTTGTTCAGTAGCAAATTATTTTTTCAGCACATATGAGTTGTTTGATTATTACATTACTTGTGGCTCTGTAGGAGATTGTTTGCTGTTATACCCGGGACAGACTTATTTTAGTTTAGTTTAGAGATACAGCGTGGAAATAGGCCCTTCGGCCCACTGTGTCCATGCTGCCAATACTCGTTCTATCCTACACTCTAGGTACAATTTACAGAAGTCAAATAACCTACAAACCTGCCCCTTTTTGGAGTGTGGGAGGAAATCGGAGCACCGGGGAAAACTCACGCAGTCACGGGGAGAACGTACAAATCACCGTACTAGTCAGGATCCAGTATTGAACCCGGGTCTCTGGCGCTGTAATGCCCCTGTCCCACTTAGGAAACCTGAACGGAAACCTCTGGAGACATTGTGCCTCACCCAAGGCTTCCGTGCGGTTCCTGGAGGTTTTTGTCAGTCTCCCTACCTGCTTCCACTACCTGCAACCTCCAGCAACCACCTGCAACCTCCGGGAACCGCACGGAAACCTTGGGTGGCGCGCAAAGTCTTCAGAGGTTTCCATTCTGGTTTCCTAAGTGGGACAGGGGCATTAGGCATCAACTCGGAAGCTGCGCCAGTGTGCAGTTATAGCTAGGGCCTAGTATAAGTGACCGCATAGTTGCAGTGTTTCTTGAGAGAAATCACTATCTGTCTGCATGTGAATTACTCACTTGGATGAAAGTCGATGGCTTCACTGATATGCACCAAAAATTCTCATCCTCAACGCAAGGACACAACACAAGGCAAATGGGCAGTTTGTAATTCTAGTATTTGAAGCATAACTACACGCACACTCGCACATATTTTCTGATATTCCAATCGTGGTGGGAATTTCTGGAACAGAACGATGGGTGGCACGATGGCGCAGCGGTAGAGTTGCTGCCTTACAGCGCCAAAGTCCCGGGTTCAATCCTGACTACGGGTGCTGTCTGTACGTTCTCCCTATGACCTGCGTGGGTTTTCCACGGGAGCTCTGCTTTCCTCCCACACTCCAAAGACGTACAGGTTTGTAGGTTAATTGGCTTTGGTAAAATTGTAAATTGTCCCTCGTGTGTGTAGGAGAGTGTTAGTATGCGGGGATCGCTGGTTGACACATTGGGCCAAAGGGCCTGTTTCCGCGCTGTATCTCTAAACTGACTGATTAGCACACAACAAAAGCCTTTTACTGTACCAATGCATGTGACAATAAACTAACTGATAAAAAGATGGATGTTATTCTGACTATGTCAGCTATGAATGAGCAACCTAGATCAATACAAATCCCACATTACAACTCTTACTCCACACAGTGGATCACAATGCATCAGATGAATAATTCAAATCGTGAAGAAACTCTGCTTCTGCCAACTCTTCAGGCATCACGATGCACAGCCTCACTGTCTGAGTGGGGATAAAACCTGATACTTTCATCCTTTCTACATGCAAGTTACGTCAATGCCCTCGAGTTACTGGACTCTGTTCTAAGGGAATTATATCCTTCTCATCCAATTTCTCCCTGCCTCTCTAGATTCAATAGATCTCACTTAAGTAGCCCCTCAATCACACTTTTCCAAAGACTATTAAGCCAGTCAAACCAGTCTGTTCCCATAACTCAAATTTTCCATCTTTGGCAATGGCTTACCTAATCTCCTGTGCACGATCGCCTCTGCAAACCCATTCTTCCAAGACTTTGGCAACTGGAACACTATTTATTGCCTGAGCGAAAAGCAAAGTGCCCGAGGAACTCAGAGGGTCAGGCAGCATCTGTGAAGGGAATTGTCCCTTCCCTCTGCAGATGCTGCCCGGCCCGCTAAGTGCCTCCAGCACTTTGGTTTTTACTTACGATTCCAGTTTCTACAGTTTCTTGTCTTCACTATTCATACACCAACTGGTGATCTACACAGTCCCAACATGAAACCCCTGCAACTTAATTCTACGTATTGGCTGACATAAGAGACTGCAGATGCTAGAATCGTGAACAAAAAACAAAAAGTGCTGGAGGAACTCAGTGGGTCAGGCAGCATCTGTTTGAGTTGAGACCATTCTCCAGAGATTCTCCAGCACTTTGCGTTGGATAATGCTTTCATAACTACCTTATCTACTTGTCCTGCTAAATCAAGAGAAAATGGGAAAGCCTTTACCTTATTTTTCTCAATGAGCTATTACCTTCGACTACCTTCGATTACCTCCAATTACCTTTGATCACCTACGACGTACCTCGACTAAACCTACGAGTAAAAAAATATTGATTTTTTTTCCATGGCGACCTTTTTTACGCGCTGGCATTTTTCAGCTTGCTGAAAAAACGCCGCGACCTAACTGAGGCCTCGGGTACACGGGGACTACTCTCGAGCATGAAGGAGAATTACAGAGACCTCCCAGGACCTGGTGTTGACCATGCTGCGAGTATGAGTTGAGGGCAAACTCTTCTAAAGTCGCGAATTAGGTCCCCGCAGTGGGACAGCCCCTTTAGTTTTCTACCTATCATTGTGTGCTCCCTTGTTATTCCCAGATGCGTTGCCACACACTTATATACATTGTATCACATTTACCACTTTTCTGTCGGTGACCAATCCATTGATATTTCCCTGCGGTTCACTAATCTCTTCCTTATTTCAAATGCACTGCCAAATTTGAGTCATATGCAAATGTCTTCATGTTGCTTAAAATTGCCACATATAACGTTGAAATCATTGATTTTTGTTCACATAATTCAGGGAATTCAAATTTGAGATTTGAAGAATTTTGATGCAAAGCCTTTTAGTTACTGGAAGGGAGACACAAAATGCTGGAGTAACTCAGCGGGACAGGCAGCATCTCTGGAGGGAAGGAATGGGTGACGTTTCGGGTCGAGGTCATTTGAGTTAGTGAATCACCAAAGTCACAAAATCTTGAGTTTAGCTTATTGTCATGTTTACCGAGGTACAGTGAAAAGCTTTAGTGTGTGCTATCCAGTCAGCGGAAAGACAATGCATGATTGTAATCGAGCCATCCACAGTGTGCCGATACATGATAAAGGGTATAACATGGCTAACATTTCGTGAAAAATAAAGTCACCAAAGTCCATTCAAACATAGTCTGAGGGTCGCCCATGAGGTAGATAGTAGTTCCGGACTGTTGACTAGTTGTTGGTAGGATTGTTCAGCTGTCTGAAAATAGCTGGGAAGAAACTGTCCATGATTCTGGAGGTGTGCGTTTTCACATTTCTACACCTCTTACCTGATGGGAGAGGGGAGATGGGGGAGTAGCCGGGGTGCGACTTGTCTTTGTGCTTTCTGAGACTGAAATAATTTTGGCGTCAATTTTCTACAATTCTTTGGATCCAACCTCCGTCATATTGATGACCAGCCTATCTTGCAAGACCTTGTCCAAACCCTTGCTATCAAATTGTGTTGATCATATCAGCAACACCATCCTTGTTTTTAATCGTGATTATTACTTTCACCAAAGAATCTGATCACATTATTCATTCATGAGCTTTCTTTAACAAAGCTACTGACTTAGTTTTAGTTTAGTAAAGTTTAGAGATACAGTGTGAAAACAGGCTATTCAGCCCACCGAGTCCACACCGACCAGCGATCCCCGCACACTACCACTATCCTACACACACTGGGGACAATTTACACTTGTACTAAGCCAATTAACCTACATACATGTACGTCTTTGGACTGTGGAAGGAAACCGAAGATCTCGGAGAAAACCCACGCGGTCACGGTGAGAACGTACAAACTCCGTACAGACAGCATCCTTAGTTGGGATCGAACCTGGGTCTCTGGCGCTGTGAGGCAGTAACTCCACCGCTGCACCACCGTGTCGCCCTTCATCTTTCCCTGGTGGTTTATCTAATTTCAAAGCATTAAATCCCTTAATATTTCTCCTTCACTTTATTTGTGTCCCCATTCAACATTCCATGCTCCTTATCCTTAACTACAATTTGCATTGGGGTATAAACCTCTTATCAAAAAAATGCATTGATTTTTTAAAAAGTAATTCCCCCAAAATAAATTAATTTTCTTTTCGCAACAATTTGACCAAAATTACAAAATAAGCCCTTATGACATCTTTGCAAAAATAATTTGAGCTGAGGGATAAAATGAGGCTTTGCCATTTTATTTACTGTTTACTGGAGGGTTTATCACTGATCTTCCCACCAGACCTATCGGCTCCTAAATGTATTTTAACTTCAAAGCTGTATGAGGTCTCTCTCCAAAAGTACAAATTTATCATTCTTTAAACTGACTGAGATGAAGCTCTTTTTAAGGATTTACATGAATTTTGCACGATGATATTGGCCAGGTGGTTGTATATGTATATGTGAGTGTGTGTGTGTGTGTGTGTGTGTGTGTGTGTGTGTGTGTGTGTGTGTGTGTGTGTGTGTGTGTGTGTGCGTGTGTGTGTGTGTGTGTGTGTGTGTGTGTGTGTGTGTGTGTGTGTGTGTGCGCGCGCATGGGTGTGTACACACACACACCGAACTTTTCTTTGCGTTTATTATATTATTTACAGTGCACTATGTTCACATATTCGGTTGTGTTGTTGTTGCAGGTAAGAATTTCATTGTTCTATCTGGGACATATGACAATAAAACACTCTTGACTTGAATGCATTCCAAAATCTTGGCAGTTCTTTAGTTTATTTGATTATTCTCACATGCACTGACGTACAGTGAAAAGCTTTCAGTTGCTTGTTATCCAGTCAGTGAAAGGACTATACATGATTACATTTAAGCCGTCCACAGTGTGCAGATCCAGGATAAAGGGAATAACAAGGAGAGTCTAGGATCAGAATCTCAGAACAAACGGACGTACCTTTAGAAAGGAGATGAGGAGGAATTTCTTTAGTAGAGAGCGGTGCATCTGTGGAATTCATTGCCACAGAATGCTGTGGAGGCCAAGTCAATGGGTATTTTTAAGGTGGAGATTGGCAGATTCTTTATTAGTATGGGTGTCAGGGGTTATTGGGGAGAAGAATTGGGTTGCAGGGGAAAGATAGATTAGCCATGATTGAATAGTGGAATAGACTTCATGGGCCGAATGGCCTAATTCTGCTCCTGTAACTTATGGACAGGGATGAAAGGAGTTCTTTGTTGCTCCGATTCTGGATTCTTGGAAAGCCTTGCATTCTCAGTGAATATATTGTGAGTGAGGCAGTGAGTGGAGTGATCCAACACCTGGAGTTGATGGATACAAATGCAGCCAGAGGAGAACGTGCTCACAATGCATGAGGGAGACCAATGTTAATCTGCTAAAGTATTTCATGTCTTCAATAATTCATTTCAAATTCCATTAGTTCCTGAAAATGTATTAAAGTAGGTGCCTGAAAGATGATAAATTATCTTGCACCTCCTCTTTAATGGAAAATATTTTGAACTTATTTATATTCAGCTTGAAAATTAATTAAAAAAAGTAAACCAAAGCACTCAACAAATATTTTATGCTTCTAATATTCTTCACTTTTCTATCCCTCTCAATCAATCAATCAATCAACCTTTATTGTCAACTTGCAAGCAACAGTTGTACAGTGCAAAATGAAAAGACGTTTCCCAGGGAATACCGGAGCATCGCACATGAAATTTAAAACATTTCACACATAATAACACTAAAAACAATCCAGTCCCTGATGGAACAGTATAAATAGTTAAAAGCAGGTAAAACAACAACGTTAAAATACAGTAAAACCAATCATAAAAATGTCCGGGGCAGCTGATTTGAGTGGCCAGTGCCAGTTATTAAAGTGTCTGTGCCAAGCCTCAGAATCAGGTGACTGTGAGTACAGAGTGACTGTTTAGCAGCCTCACAGCCTGTGGCAGGAAGCTGTTTAGCAGTCTTGTAGTCCGGGCTTTGATGCTGCGATATCTCGTGCCTGATGGCAGGAGATGCAGGTGTGTGTGGAGGGGGTGCAGTTTGTCCTTAGCAATTCTCTGAGCTTTTTTCAGACAGCGGGTCTGGAACATTTCTTGTACTGAGGGTAGGGAGACGCCAATGATCCTCTCTGCTCCCCTCACTACCCTCTTGTATAAATATGAATGTGACTTGTCAATGCCATATGGTATACCTGTAAGAATCTTTCTGTTTTGAAGTTATACCATATTTTATTTTTTTCTGTCCCAGTAAGGAAAGATGCATGCAATTTGTTTATAGTGAGTCTAGGAGTCTTGGGTGCCACAAAATGCATAGTTACATCTTCACAGCTTGTTGTAATTTCCATTTCGTAGTCCGTTGAATAAGGCCAACACAAACAGATTGACAGCCTCTCTGTTTACAGATACTAAAGATTATACTTATTGTGTAGGATGGAACTACAGATGTTGGTTTACACCGAAGATACACACAAAATGCTGGAGCAACTCAGCGGGATAGGCAGCATCTCTGGAGAGAAGAAATGGGTGACATTTAGAGTCGAAACCCTTCTACAGACTGTAAGGTGTGAAAATGAGAGATTCATGCCCTCTCTCTCCATCCTTCCCCCATCCTAGTTCTCCAACCAGTCTGACTGTCCTCCTGATTAAACTATATATTTATTTGCCTCATTGTCAACTTCCCCTCCCAACCCCCGTCTATTTTACATTTTCATTAAACTTTGTCCCCTTTGATCTCTTTTCACACCCTACCCTCCATATCTCTCTCCCTCTCCCATGACCCTCAGTCTGAAGAATGGTCTTGACCCGAAACATCCCCCATTCCTTCTCTCCAGAGATGCTGCCTGTCCCGCTGAGTTACTCCAGCATTTTGTGTCTATCTTCAGTTTAAACGTATTGATAGCTTTTGAACTCTATTTGTTTAAGCTGAATTTTTCAAGGTACCCTGTTATTTTATGATTAGTGTCACACAATAAATAATAAGAGGGGGAGGGAGGGGGGTCATTGCCTTTATACTCCTAATAAGCATTTGAACAGGAGTGTACACTCTTCGGTACAAATGAGTTAGAAAAGGTCTGTCAGTTCAAAAGTAATCCTATAATTAAATGAGGCTTTTGTATTGCGATGCAAAGCATGTCCAATATTTTGCATTTTTGATATTAATGATATATGCTGCTGTAGTTTCATCTTGAATGAGATCGAGATATAACATTTTAACTCTGGTTAGGCAAATGTCCTAAATGGATTGGACACAACTAATAGTAGGAAATGTCCTGCATTAGAAAAGGTTGTGTAAAGTACATATACTTCGGCTGCCAAACATCTGTTTACTGTGAAGTGTAAGAGGCTGAGGGCGGACCTGGCAGTGGCAGCAGTATATAGAACTCTGTGGCATAGATAGGGTAGACAGTCAGAACCTGTATCCCAGGGCGTTTAGACAAAAGTGCTGGAGAAATTCAGCGGGTGCAGCAGCATCTATGGAGCGAAAGAAATAGGCAACGTTTCGGGCCGAAACCCTTCTTCAGACCAACCTCCTCCCGGGGTGTTTAGTTTGGTTTAGTTCATTTCAGTTTAGTTTAGAGATACAGTGCGGAAACAGGCCTTTCGGACCGCCCGACCCCGCATATTAACACTATGCTACACACACTAGGGGAAATCTTTACATTTACCAAGCCAATTTATCTACAAACCTGTACGTCTTTGGAGTGTGGGAGGAAACCGAAGATCTCCGAGAAAACCCACGCAGGTCACGGGGAGAACGTACAAACTCCGCACGGACAGCAACCATAGTCGGAATCGAACCCGGGTCTCCGGCACTACAAGCGATGTAAGGCAGCAACTCTATCGCTGCACCACTGTGCTGCCCCTGGAAATATCAAAGACTAGGGTGCATAGCTTTAAGGTGACAGTTTAAAGGTGATGTGCATGGTAAGTTACATAGGATGCCTGGAATGTGTTGCCAGAGGTGGTGGTGGAGGCAGATACAATAGTGGCATTCAAGTGGCTTTTACATGTACACATGGAAACGCAGGGAGTGGAGGGATATGGATCATGTGCATGTCGATGAGATTAGTGTTGCTTGGCCTCATATTTGGCACAAACATAGTGAGCCAAAGGGTCGGTTTCTGCGCTATCTATTTCCATGTTCTTTTGTGAATATGTAGAATTGGGGATACTTTAGGACTAAAGTTTAAATATTCGGAGTTAAGTTGGTTCAAGTATTCTGAGCTAAGTTTCAATTTCTTTATTTTGACATAATCTAGTTAAGTTTCATTATCCTTGCTGTGACATCGTTTTTCCTGAAAAACATATGATGTTTATGTGATGTTCAATGCTAAGGTATTATGCTGTGTATGATTGTAATTGGGAGGAAAGATTGTCCGCACCTATATAACCATGTGCTACTGTAGATATAGGTCTAGAATTACTGCCCATTGTAAGTTACCTCCCACTGTATCAACCATATATATATATATATATATATATATATATATACCTTTGCTTGAGCACATGCGTTTCTCCGTGATCCACTGGGAGAGCTTCCCAGGGCGGTACAGAGAAATCTGGTCACCATGGTGAAATAAAGGATGATTTAAAGTATTCTAGTCGGTGTTTTCACTGAACGGACTAAGGGATATAAATACCGGAATTATCATTTGGGGGCTCGTCCGGGATCTCAGAGGAGGCCCTCGCAGATTTGGGGTAAAAGGGTTGAGTTGTTGGGGCGGGGAATCTGGGAATTGGGTCCAGATGAGTGATTTTACTCCATCGGTTTCCCTCCGATTCGCTGATCCAGCTGCTCGGCAATTCGCTGGCCTTCGAGAGGCTTCCCGATGAGATTGAGGTTAATTGTCCAGAGAATATGGATATTTTGCCGGTTATATTGATAAAGGGGTTCAGCGGAGGGAACATTTCAGTATTGAGGTAATTGGTAATTGGAGTATTGAGGTAATTTTGTGCTGAAGTAATAATTTGACAAATTACTTTAAAATCAGCTTTGAGGTAGAAAGTCAGGATGTTGATAAATTACTTTGAGAGCCTGTTCTGTGTAAAAGGTTGAGAAGGGGTTTCGGGCAGAAGTAAAAATTGACGTGTTACTTCAGTGTCGAGGTGGGAAGGGGTGTCTGTGATATTTTAGGACTGCGATCTAAATAGTTCTGCTCTAAAATTCTGCTAAGTTAAAGTGTTTTATTGAATGTTTTTGTTCGTTTGTATGATTTTGCCTTAAAATTGAAGAAGTAAGGAGGATACTGTGGTGTGTGGGTCTCAAAATGAGGCAAGTAGTCCGCAGTTTGAGAAGCACTTTACTTTATTTCCTCCCGGTTCAGGGGAAGACGAAACCAGGGAAAGATGGCACCCAAACCCTGCCTTTTATACCCTCTGGCTAAGGACCGCCTCCGGACTGCACCACTCCTGTGCCGAGGGGTTCGGCAGTATAATGGGACGACCCTTAGGAGCCGCCACAATACCACATTTTTCTGATAACAACATTCTTCTGCTGATAAGAATTTTGCTCGATCCAGTCCTTTCACAAAGCGGTACACTCAGATTCTTCAGATTTACTATTGAAATCAAATACTTTCTTCATTATTAGCTTTTGTCGTTCTAAAATACTCTGAGTTTTGTGGAGGGGTATTGTGGAATTTATTTTGATGTGTAAATTTTGTGTTGTGAGAATCTAATTGTTTTGTGTGAAATTTTTGGCCAAAATGAATCACAAGGCATGAAAGAGCTAATTGCTATTACATATTGCTTGCTGAGATACTTTACAAGATAGTGTGGCTTATATTTCTCTCAGACAGGCTTTCTCTAGTGGAGCAGATAAGAGAGGGGGGGGGGGCTGCTAGGGTAAGTAGAACAAATAAGGGGACAGAATGAATTGGTACAGAATAACAATATATTAGAACTTGGCTGATGCTTCTTAATGCCATTGGTATTCTGCGATGTTAATTGGAGTGGACCTACATTTTTATGGAAGTTGTTTCATATATGTGGTGAAAAAATAAATGCTCTTTCTCCATGTTTAGCTGTTTGAATAAAATAGTCATCTCATTTATGGAGAAACTGGAAGTGAGAATGTTCCAGGTAACATCATTGAGATGTCCAGGTCAAACATGACTAGAAAGTCCAGAAAGAATTTCAATAAATTTTGCTTAGATTAAGAAAATGTTTCATGAAGATGCTTCATAGAGATTTGCTATTGAGGAGAAGTTTATTCACCTGGAAGCAATAACCAGCCTGTAATTTCCTTTCAAGACGTAGATGGAGATGGAGGGGGTCAGAGTGGCGCAATGGTAGACTTGCTGCCTTGCAGCGTTTACAGTGCCAGTGAGCGAGGTTCGAACCTGACTACGGGTGTCAATAAACTAAACAACATCAAAGTGGTCCCTTCATTTCTCTTAACAATGTATTAAAACATCTTTGTTCATCTTTCATGCCACTGCATGTAGAAAAGCATTATTAAATACATATAATGAAATAGAAATTTCAGAATTAATCCATCCCAGTACTTCTTTAATTTCCAGTATTTTCCTTTGACATCTCCTTCCTCAATACTGCCCACACAGGGCTTGTGATTTAAAATAAAATAGAACTATGGCTGGTTTGTTCATCCCTGACTAAGCACAACTTATAAGAGACACTCAATACGGCTGAATACCTTAGAATTGCTCATCAATAATGTAAATTTCCCACATGCAACTTTAAAGAAAATCATCCACTCTCCAATAGGTTTGAATTAAGGCATAAGTGGCTTCCAATCACCCCTCTTAATCACTCCAAGCAAATGAAAACGACCAAAGTGAAACGGGGATATTACAGGTTATTATAATAATATAATTATTTTGCAGTTTAAGCAAAAGTAAATTATGCTTTGAATGATTGCCCAAAATCACAGACCTGGTTACGCTTCTCCTGGCTCCACAAACTTACCGTGTCTTTATTCTTTGGACCTAGAAATTCCTTGGTGGCATGGAGGAAGTGGACTGAACTTTGCTGTCTTCCCTCAAAACGTTAATCCCGCTGTGGGGGGATGTATTTTATGTTTAATGTTAAATTCTATAATGTTGTGTTTATTTTATTGGTGTGCTGCAATGGCAACTCAAATTTCACTGTACCAATTGGTGTATGTGACAATAAATGTCCTTTGTCCTACTTGGAATTGTAGAGCCATATTCTTTCCATCTTGACCAATATGTTGTAACAAGGAACTGCATGCTGGTTTATGTAAAATGCATATTTTACCAGAACAGATTCTAGTTTATGTAAAATGCTGGAGTAATCAATGGGGCAGACCTGGGGAATATGGAGAGGCGACGTTTTGGGTCTTATCTGAAGAAGGATTCCAACCCGAAATATCACCTATCTGTGTTCTCCAGGGATGCTGCCTGACCAGCTGAGTTACTCCAGCATTTTGTGTCTTTCTTTGATCAATAGGTTGGTCAGTTTGGCAAAGCAGCATGAATTGCAACTCTCTCTAAATTATTAAACTGCAGTAAATCCCCTGGCTAAGTTGTATATCCATCTAGGGCAAAAATAAAGCACGCGCACTTCAAATCACATTTATGTAACTATGTCGTTCAGACTTATCCACTGTATGATATTATATTGATTGATTGAGAGGTACAGCATGGGGACAACCCATGGCCCACCGAGTCCATGCCGACTATTGATCGACCATTGATATTAGTTCTATGTTATCCCACTTTCATATCCACTCTCTGCACACTAGAGGCAATTTACAGAGGCCAAGTAACCTACAAACCCACACGTCTTTGGGATATGGGAGTAAAATGGAGCACCCGGAGGAAACCCATGTGATCACATGGAGAGCATGCAAACTCCACGCAGGCAGCACCCGAGGTCAAGATCATGTATTGTCTCTCTGCTGACTGGTTAGCACACAACAAAAGCTTTTCACTGTACCCCTGTACATGTGACAATAAACTAAATTAAACTAAAAACAAAACTAACTAAACTAAACTAAATGATTTCCCATCTGGTTAGCTGACATAATCATAGATTCAATGGAATTTAGACATCGTATTAGTTTTAAACCATCACTCAAACATTTAGTAGCAATTTCAATAAGGATACATCAAGGACCAGAAATCTATTTAGCAAAATTATGCTTCAGATGCCCATTCATAATGTAGGTACCCTCATCACAAGCTGCTATATATATTTAGCAGTACAGTTTTGGTCTCCTAATCTGAGGAAAGACATTCTTGCCATAGAGGGAGTACAGAGAAGGTTCACCAGACTGATTCCTGGGATGTCAGGACTTTCATATGAAGAAAGACTGGATAGACTCGGTTTGTACTCGCTAGAATTTAGAAGATTGAGGGGGGATCTTATAGAAACTTACAAAATTCTTAAGGGATTGGACAGGCTAGAAGCAGGAAGATTGTTCCCGATGTTGGGGAAGTCCAGGACAAGGGGTCACAGCTTAAGGATAAGGGGGAAATCCTTTAAAACCGAGATGAGAAGAACTTTTTTCACTCAGAGAGTGGTGAATCTCTGGAATTCTCCACCACAGAAGGTAGTTGAGGCCAGTTCATTGGCTATATTTAAGAGGGAGTTAGATGTGGCCCTTGTGGCTAAAGGGATCAGGGGGTATGGAGAGAAGGCAGGTACGGGATACTGAGTTGGATGATCAGCCATGATCATATTGAATGGCGGTGCAGGCTCGAAAGGCCGAATGGCCTACTCCTGCACCTATTTTCTATGTTTCTATGTTTCTATTTACTTATTCCATTCTTAATTCTGATTTGAATTCTGAGATATTAACAAATAGCCTGAAGCTGCACAACTGTAATCACCTTGACAATCAATCTACAAATGCATTTCCTAAGCATGACCCCGCGGCAAGAAATTGAGACTCTTCGAGCCAGATTATGGGTCAGTCATTCTCATGATTGTAATTGGATTCTCTCTTCTGGTGTTTCACAAAGTGTAAATTTGGAAGGAAACTTATGATCAAATATCCAGCGTTTTTCTCATGTGGATATTTTACAAAGAAAAGACCATCCAAAGGACAGATCGAAGATAGCTCCTTTCATCATGACTTTCATTGGTGAGGGATATCAGGAAGGTCAAGATCCTCAAAAAGGCAATCATTCAGTGAAAATCTGTGCCCAGGTGATAGGGCCAGAACCTGGCTATGTTGCTACCCTGATGGCTATGGTGCACAATACTCTGGGGACAATAGTTGTTGCCGAAGCGGCGTGGGATTTTCACACCTGAAGCAATATTCTCAAAGACTATACTCACTGAAAGGCTGAATAAGCGTGGCATTGAGTTCACTGTCATCAGCAGGCCTGTAGCATAATTGTTCCATACATACAAAGCACAACGTATTGCAAGAACAGTCCTGCTTTCACCCCAATGACAAGCTTGCACTCAGTAAGAAACCTTTATTTAACCAATTCTAGCAGCAATTTATTTGCCCATATAGCAGTATAACTATCAAAGGGGATAAATGATTTCAGAGACTTGTTCTCAATGGTACTTTAAAAATACTATTTTCGTGTTCATCTCTAATGGAAATTAAACATGTTGATTATTTTTAAATAAATAAATAAATCTGGGGAATTCTCTGCCTCAGAGGGCGGTGGAGGCCGGTTCTCTGGATGCTTTCAAGAGAGAGCTAGATAGGGCTCTTAAAGACAGTGGAGTCAGGAGATATGGTGAGAAGGCAGGAATGGGGTACTGATTGGGGATGATCAGCCATGATCACATTGAATGCCGGTGCTGGCTCGAAGGGCCGAATGGCCTATTCCTGCACCTATTGTCTATTGTCTATTGTCTAATTATCAGGTAAACTAAACAACTTGACAATGGCAGAAGGTACACAAAAATGCTGGAGAAACTCAGCGGGTGCAGCAACATCTATGGAGCGAAGGAAATAGGCAACATTTCGGGTCAAAACCCTTGACAATGGCAGATCTTGGTTTAAACCGAAGATAGACACAAAAAGCTGGAGTAACTCATTGGGGCAGGCAGCATCTCTTCAGAGAAGGAATGGGTGATGTTTCGGGGGTCTCGCTGAGTTACTCCAGCTTTTTGTGTCTATCAATGTATGTGTGTGTGTACGTACGTATACGTACAGGCACACACGCACTCACACTCATGCTGTATGTGTATATATATAGTACAGTAGGCCCCTTCGGCCATGACTGACAATGGGTGATACATCCGAGTTTGCAGGTGATGTGTGGTCGGATGCAAGCCTGGGCGATGTCAAATGGAGGACAGGATGTTGCCCATGCAGCACGTCCCCCCTCTCCACGTCGCTGATCGATCCAAAGAAACAGCAGGGCCGTTACAGTTTGGCACCAGCACCGTTGCAGGAGCTGCCGGAGCGAGGTTGTAGACAACGACAAACTGCCTTAGGGGCTCCGACTCCGGATTTTCTTGAGGTTTACTCCAGGAGCCTTTTCCATGACTGGATATGGCCACAAGGCAGTGGAGGTTTTAAATCAGAGTTTTCGCTCTCCTAGATGGACTGCCTACCCAGGCTGACGAGCCCCATCTGCCCGAGACTCGTGGGGGCGGGAGCGTCTACCTTCCCGTGCAGGTCAGTAGCACCTGCCCACTGCCCACTATATATTTGAGTTATATATACTGTATATATATGGGCATATATAGTGTTTATATATATATATATATATGTATATATATAGATATGTGAGTGTGTGTGTGTGTGTGTGTGTGTGCGTGCGTGCGTGTGTGTGTGTGTGTGTGTGTGTGTATGTGTGTGTGTGTGTGTGTGTGTGTGTGTGTATATGTATATATACACACAAAACATCACCTGTCCACTCTGGCCACAGATGCTGACTGACCCGCTGAGTTGCTCCAACACTTTGTGTTTCGGTTTATATGTGTGTGTGTGTATGTATGTGTATATGTATATATATATATATGGTTTGCAAATCCTCATCCAATTCTGATTTAGTCTGTGACACCACATATTCATGTGATGGAAAGTTGGTGAAGTTAGCTACTGTTTTGGGAATCACATGGTGTGAACAGTGGGAAAGAAGCAATTACTCTGAACCTGCTTGGGGCTTAATGTACAGCACATCTCAATTCACGCAGTCATGAAAGGAATCCCTAATGGAAGATAGACTGCTGCAGAATGCGATATGAGCATACATCCTTGTAGAATTGATGTTGCCAGCAACGGTGCCCTGGTAATGTAAGCCTGAGTTTCATTGCAACACAAATCTGGCAACATAAATGCCAAGGAAGCATGGATACAGTTGAGAAGAGAGAATTGAAAAACGATGATAATATTCAGCAAAGCAGAGAACATTAAGACATGGAACCTGTGGAGCTGGTATTTTTTATATGTCCCATTAGTGTTTTGTTTCTCTCGCCGTTCCATTCCAGCGTTTTGCTTTGTGAATTGGTTGAAACGTAAGTTGGAAGTGGAGGTGATGATAACCAGGGGATCTGGGGCCTTGGTTTTCGATTGAAGAGCGGTTCAGATCAATCAATGAGATTGATAAATATGGAGAATGGAGTGGGCTCGACTACAATTATATCACATACAGAAAAATAAATAAAGAGAGTCAACGAAAGATCGAATTAAGCATTAGAACCAGATATGAAAATGAGTGAAGAGCCTTTCTCTGGAACTTTGTCTCTGGAACTGTTATACCACGATGCAGGGAACGATAGTCTGCACTCTGTATCTTTCTCTCCGCTCATCCAGTTGCACTTGGGTTGGGCTTGCTTGTGTGTGTATGTGTGGTACCATCTGATTCGATTGGACAACACACAAATAAAAGCTTTCCACTGCACCTCAGTCCAAGTGACAATAATAAACCTAGTCCTAACCTAAACCTGGGGGGCAGCGTTAGAGTTGCCGCCACACAGCGCTAAAGACCCAGGTTCGATCCTGACTACGTGTGCTGTCTGTACCGAGTTGGTACATTCCCCTCGTGACCATGTGGGTTTTCCCTGGGTGCTCTGGTTTCCTCCCACATTCCAAAGTTTATAGGCTAACTGGCCTCAAAATTGTCTCTAGTCTGGGATATAACTAGTTTATGGGGCGATTGCTGGTCAGTGCTGTAGTGTATATACTGTAAGTAAAGTAACTGGAACTTTAAGAACTGAGTACCAGAATGTTATTATTTGTATCATGTGATATATTCATTATCTTATCAGTCTCGTGACTATATGTGAGTATGCGCAGTGTACGTTTGCACAGTTTTTGGTTGACTCGCTGGGCCAAAGGTTAGCCTGTTTCTCTAAAACTAAAACTAAACCTATTTAGGATGGAGTTGAGGTGGTAATTTTTTGTCTCTGGGGGTAAAATAGAGTTAGATCAATACTTGATCAATAACTTGGTTAAAGGTTACACTGGGTTAGATGAGAGTGCAGTGTTAAGTGATAATCAGATCAGCCATACCCTTATTAACCTGTTCAGTGCCACCCCCAAGTACACTAGGGTCATGGCCAACAGTGGTAAAAAGAAAATCTGGCAGTGAACTGGTTAAATGATTGAGAAGGTCTGAGGGACCTCTTCCCAGTCTTAATCCATGTGTTTGTATATGAGTCAACGATGCATGATTTTGGAGTTATACTCATCTCAAGCCATCTCAATACCTTGCTGTGGACTAATTATACACAACACACTTGTTAAACCTCATGTTAGTTAATCAGCAAATAATTTTCCAAAAATTTAGAAAGGCTTGCTGTGTTGGAATTTTTTTGCCACTGGTCAATTTAGTTTTAGTTTGGTTTCGAGATGTAACGCGGAAACAGGCCTTTCTGCCCACCATGACCACACCGACCAACGATCCCCGCACATTAACACTATCCTACACACACTAGGGACAATTTTACTTTTATAACCAAGCCAATCAACTTACAAACCTATACGTCTTTGGAGTGTGGGAGGAAACCGAAAATCTCGGAGAAAAGTCACGGGGAGAATGTCCGAACTCCATAAAGACAGCACCTGTAGTCATGATCGAACCCGGGTCTCTGGCGCTGTAAGGCAGTAGCTCTACCGCTGCGCCTCAGGGCAGAAAATACTATTCCAAAATGTTGAAGAATGTTAATAACACTGGTCAATTCACAAATGTGAAGAGGTGTTAATATTCAAATCCAAACAGAAAGGCGTTAAGAAAATTACGTGAGTAATTATTAAATACAGAAAGCTGCAAAGAACTTGAACCAATCATCATAATTTCATAGTGGATTAGCCATAATCTCAAAATAAAAGGACATGCCTTTAGAAAGGAGATGAGGAGGAATTTCTTTAGTCAAAGGGTGCGTAATCTGTGGCCATAGACGGCTGTGGAGGCCAAGCCCATGGATATTTTTATGGTGGAGATTGATAGATATGTGATTAGTTTGGGTGACAGGAATTATGGGGAGAAGGCAGGAGAATGGCGTTGAGAAGGGAAAGATAGATCATAAGTGATAGGAGCAGAATTCAGCCATTCAATCATGGCTGATCCATCTCTCCCTCATAACCCCATTCTCCTATCTTCTCCCCATAACCCCTGACACCCGTACTAATCAAGAGTCACGATCAGCTGCGATTGAATGGCGGAATAGACTTGATGGGCCAAATTGCCTAATTCTGCTCCTACAACTTATGAACATAAAAACACGAAGAGACAAATATTAAAGAATATATAGGAGCAGAGACAGGTCAAAAGTTCCTCAGAGCTGGCATTTAGGTGGTGACGTAACGACTTTTATTCTGCAATTTCTGCTCCATTAATGGGATCTGCGCTCATAACATTGCGAAGTCTCGAGAGTTTAAAACAATCAGAAGATCTTTAAGTTAATGGTTCCTTTCTGTCAAGAAAGACAGCAAAAATGCCGAGAACGCGCAGCAGATTGTCAACAGTGGGAAATAGAAAAGATACTGTAGATGAAGATGTAATATGAAATCCCTTCATCAAAACTGCAATATTGGAATTTGGGCTGGTTTCACAGCAGCATTATTTTGAGCAAATACTTTATAACTTGCCAATGGGTTAAAGATTCAATTCCTCCATATAATTCCCTATAGATTACACCTCGACTAGGCATCAGGCATTGACACAGTTGATAAATTGTATGAAAAAAAAACTTCTGGAGGAATTCAGTGGGTCAGGCAGCATCTGCGGAGTGAATGGACAATATATGTTTTAGGTCGGGAGACCCCATCAATCTCTTGTACCTTCCTGGTGGACTATTTTTGTTCTCAAATAATGCACTAGCTAAGCATTACTGTTGTAAAGCCTGTGAACTAGACCAGATAGATTCACAAATAGAGATACCCATACTCTTGCCCAATAACTCTTACACTGAGATGGGATGGGTGATTTTTCTATCCCAAAACGTCGCCCATCCTTTTTCTCTAAAGATGCTGCCTGACCTGCTGAGTTATTTTTTTTTTTTCAATTTATTTTATTAGAAGCAATTGTACAAGAATGAAGCAATCGACATGAGAGTTATATAATTTTCGTACAGCTTCATTTTTAACATTTTATAAATTGGTGCTTAAATCAAATAAAAAGAGAAAAAAGGAAAGAATGAAGAAAAAGATACAAAAGAGAGAGAAGAAAAGATCCCTGGACTACCAAAGGAGTGCAAGAAGAAGAAAAAAGAGAAATGAGAAGGAAAAAAAAATGGAGATATGCCCCACTGTCCCCCCCCCCCCCCCCCCGCACCCCCCCCCCGCTCACCCATCCCAAGCATCGGTTTTAAATTTGTGTTCAACCATTCTGCTGCTGAAGAAATTCAGTGAAAGGAGACCATGTTTTGGAGAATTGGTCTACTTTATCAGCCAAAACAAGCCTAATATTTTCTAAATGTAGTGTCTCGGACACTTTAGTAATCCACATCTTCACTGTGGGAACTGTCGTCTTTTTCCAGAATTTGAGTATGAGTTTTTTCACAGTTAATAGACTGTAGTCAAGCAGTGCTGAGTTATTCCAGCACACTGTGTCCATCTTTGGTATAAACCAGTATCTGCAGTTCTGCCCAGTTTCTACATTTTGACTGCTCCGCTGTGGAATCTCCTTAAGGGATGCCTCCACTCTCAGACGGGAAGTTCTGCAACACCCTCTCTCACTGCTCCCCCTCTGTGAATCCTACCGCGCTCTGGCTCTACGACCGTGCATTAACCCAGAAATCTGAAGAAGGGTCCTGAGCTGAAGCATCACCCGCCCTTTTCCTCCGGAGATGCTACCTGACCTGCTGAGTTACTCCAGCACTCTGTGTCTGTGGGACAGGCAGCATCTCTGGATGGAAGGAATGGGTGACGTTTCGGGTCTAATTCAGAAGTTGTGAATGAATGAATCAATTTCAGTATGATTTACTTGTTACATTTTAAAATGACTACTTGGGCAAGAAATCAAGAGTTTGATATTTGCCTGGATATTTTTGCCAGCATTTGTTACAATACTAGTGATCTCATGTCATATGAATAAACTTAGAGCAGCCAATGAAATTTTAATACATTCAAAATATATTGTATTATTCATTTGCATAAATCTTTAACAAAATATTTGAAATCTCTAAATGACTGGATATTGGTCAAGTGGACATTTGGAATTTTTAAGTATATTTTTAATACACTTTAACATATTTTATGTACACAAAAATGCTGAAGAAACTCAGCGGGTGCAGCAGCATTTATGGAGGGAAGGAAATATGCAACGTTTCAGGACGAAACCCTTCTTCAGACTGATTTTAACATATTTTATGTTTGGTAAAACTGATCTGATATGGGTTTTTCCGATTATGGGATATTCAGTTTATTCATCAATTAGATGAATTATGCCATAATTTAATATTTTCTTTGCTGTAAGTTATTATGATGATTATTATTATTATTATTATGGCAATAGCAAACAATTAATGGTACACAAAAAAGCTGGAGAAACTCAGCGGGTGCAGCAGCATCCATGGAGCGAAGGAAATAGGCAACGTTTCTGGCCAAAACCCTTCTTCAGACTGATCGGGGGCGGGGACAAGAAAGGAAAAAGGAGGAGGAGCCCGATGGCTGGGGGATGGGAGGAGACAGCAGGGGGACTGAGGAAGGGGAGGAGACAGCAAGGATTAACAAAATTGGGAGAATTCGATGTTCATGCCCCCAGGATGCAGACTCCCCAAACGGAATATGAGGTGCTGTTCCTCCAATTTCCGGTGCTGCTCGCTGTGGCCATGGAGGAGACCCAGGACAGAGAGGTCGGAGACGGAGTGGGAGGGGGAGTTGAAATGCTGAGCCACCGGGAGGTCAGCTTGGTTATTGCGGACCGAGCGGAACAATTAATGCCTGGCTTTGTTGGACATATCTGTGAAAGTCTAAACAATGTCAACACAAAATGCTGGAGTTACTCAGCGGGTCAGGCTGCATCTCTGGAGAAAAAGGATGGTGACATTTTGGGTCAGAAGCCTTCTTCAGACTCTCCAGAGATGCTAGCTGGCCTGCTGAGTTTCTCCAGCACTTTGTGACTATATTGTAACCAGCAGTTGCTTTTTACACCTAAACAAAGTATTTATGCTGGTCCTGAGAAAGATCACACATTAAATAATTCTTAACCTGCCTGGGCAGCATGGTGGCGCAGCGGTAGAGTTGCTGCCTTACAGTGCCAGGGACCTGGGTTCGATCCTGACTATGGGTGCTGTAGTTATGGAGTTTGTGCTTTCTCCCTATGACCTCGAGGGTTTCTTCCAATCTCCTTTCACATTCCAAAGACATGCAGCTTTGTGGGTTAATTGGCTTCTGCAGTGTACTAGTGTGTAGGTGAGCATTGGTCAGCGTAGAATTGATGGGCCGAAGAGCCTGTTTCTGCACTGGATTTCTAAACTAAACTAAATTGTAATCTTTGCAGATAATGATAGCTTTGTTGTGTAATTACAATATTTTCCTGAATCATTGTTGCAATTGTAGCTTTCCCATTTCATCCTGCAGTTTGGTTCCTTTATGACCAATACGATCAAACATTTAACAAAGTGCAATAAAAAGTCGGAACTGCTTTTGAATAGGATTCATTAGATAGTCGAACTAATCCTTAAATATGATTCCATTCTAACCTCATTCATTACAAGAGAGTGCTCTGTGTACCATGCTCAAATTATCAATATTGGAAACTGTTGGAGGTTAAGAATATGGTGTTAAAGAAAGTAATAATAATAATCGAATAAAAATGAACTGCAGATGCTGGTTTATACTGAAGATAGATACAAAATGCTGGAATAGCCCAGCGGGTCAGGCAGCACCTCTGGAGAAAATCAATAGGTGACGTTTCGCGAGTTGTGAATCTGTGGAATTCTCTCGCACAGAAGGCAGTGGAGGCCAATTCACTGGATGTTTTCAAGAGAGCGTTAGATTTAGCTCTTAGGGCTAACAGAATCAAGGGATATGGGGAGAAAGCAGGAACAGGGTACTGATTTTGGATGATCAGTATTGACTGGCGGTGCTGGCTCGAAGGGCCGAATGGCCTACCTCTGCATCTATTTTCTATGTTTCTATGTTTCTATGAGTTTTTAATTTGTTGGTGCAAAATGAATCATCTATTTTGTTTCCACTGCAGTACACCGCTTGTACAATATAACATTATTGCCAAGCAGGCATACAACATGACTGTCACGTCCGATAGAATCACAGTTTGAAAACGCGTGTGGAGGCAGAGATAACAGCATGTTCCGTGGTTAAAGATAAACTGCAGCTCCCACTCGGTAGGTGGCTTTTGTGAGGGAAGAATTCCTAACTGCTTATGTCTTCTGCTTGAACTTCATGTGGCACATAATGGTTCGTTCAATTCCCAAATTGGTATGCAGTGTCATTTCAGATTGTAAGTCACAAACACAAATTCTTCCCCTATTTCGTAGCTTATTTAATAATAACATCTGTGGCATAATTTCCCAAGTAGGTCAGACTTGATTTCTTTCTGCATCCTCTCCTGTCACCATTGCAACAACACTGGCCTCTCCTGGCAGGATGTGGAGCTGAACAAGATAGCTAAATAACTAACTCAAAGTTCTGAGGTGAGCAAAGGGAAATAAGTTTTCACGCTAGTCCATGGTGCTTCCATGTTCATTTCCATAAGGTGTTCATTTACACCTTCACTATCTCCACAAGGCTTTCTGTGTCGTCTTGCATGAATTAGACACTATTTAAGATAGACACAAATTGCTGGAGTTACTCATCAGGACAGGCAACATCTCTGAAGAGAAGGAATGAATGGCTGACATATCAGGTCACCTCAGTCTGAAGAAGAGCCTTGACCCGAAACGTCACCTTGTCTCCATAGAAGCTGCCTGACCCGCTGAGTTACTCCAGCATTTCTGTGTCTATCTTCGGTGTAAACCAGCATCTGCAGTCCCTTCCTACACAATATTTATTGAATTTATTTGCCATTTCATTATTCTCCACTACAGTTTCTTCTGCTCAGAGATGTAATCCACTCTAATGCTACACTTCCCAAGGAATCCACTGAGGTTAATCCACTTCCCCAACTCTATTCCACTCAAACCTAGCATGACTTTGGAAACCCAATCTAGTTCAATGGGGATTTTCAGTTGCAAAAGAGTCATTTTTTAAATGATTTTACATCAAGCTGGAAATGGTGCAGAGAAGATGTACGAGGATGTTGCCAGGACTCGAGGGCCTGAGCTATAGTTCAGTTTAGTTTATTGTCACGTGTACCGAGGTACAGTGAAAAGCTTTTGTTGCATGCTAACCAGACAAGACAATACATGATTACAATCAAGCCATTTACAGTGTATATATACATGATAAGGGAATAACGTTTAGTGCAAGGTTGGGAGATAAGAGCAGGCTAGGACTTTATTCCTTGAAACTCAAGAGGATGAGGGGTGATCTTCAAAATCACTAGAGGAATATATTGGGTAAACGCCCAGAGTAGGGGAATTGAAAACCAGAGCACATAGGTTTAAGGTGTGGGGGAGAAAGATTTAATAGGAACTTGAGGGGAAACCTTTTTACACAAAGAGTGGTGGGTGTACGGAATGAGCTGCCAGAGAAGGTAGTTGGGGCAGGTACTATTGCTTAAGAATTGTTTAAGAAAAACAAATAGAAACATTTAAACAGGTACATGGAATGGATAGATTTAGTCGGATATTGGCGAAATGTAGGCAGGTGGGACTAGTGTAGATGGGACACGTTGTTCGGTGTGGGCAAGTTGGGCCGAGGTCCCTGTTTCCACACTGTATGACTCTCTGTTAATAATTTGAGTTTAATTTTGTAATAGATATATTTACTTTTTAAATAATCACATAACTCAGTATTTTTACATCAGGTTCTTCTTTACAATTAATGCCCCGTTTCACATTGACTAATCAGACTCCCAACAATTTCATGCAGGTATCTGGCCCAACTCGACACAAAAGGCTGGAGTAACTCAGCGGGACAGGCAGCGTCTCTGGGTGACGTTTCGGGTCGAGACCCTTTTTCAGATTCTACAATCTCTCGTTTTCACACCTTACCCTTCCATATCTCTGTGTCTCCCTCTCCCATGACTCTCAGTCTGAAGAAGGGCCTCACCCATACGTCACCCATTCCTTCTCTCCAGAGACGCTGCCTGTCCCACTGAGTTACTCCAGCTTTCTGTGTCTATCGTCTGTTTAAACCAGCATCTGCAGTTCCTTCCCACACATACCTGGACCAACTATTTTAAGAGTCTCACTAAAAGAAGTAAATGTAGGGGCAGCAATCACAGCACTGCCTAGATTTTCCCTTCAAGATTCTGCAATAGGATTTGAAACCACAATCTCCAGAATTTTCACACAGAGAGTGGTGAATCTCTGGAACTCTCTGCCACAGAGGGTAGTTGAGGCCAGTTCATTGGCTATATTTAAGAGGGAGTTAGATGTGGCCCTTGTGGCTAAGGGGATCAGGGGGTATGGAGAGAAGGCAGGTACGGGATACTGTGTTGGATGATCAGCCATGATCATATTGAATGGCGGTGCAGGAATTGTCTCCAAATCTGTAGGCAAACTGGCACATCAGCATTGCGGACAATGGTGTAATTAGGCCATTCGGCCCTTCGAACCGAATGGCCTACTCCTGCACCTAATTTCTATGTTTCTATGTTTCTAATTGGATCTGAGAGTGAGAACAGTATTTGAATCATGGCTCACACCATTGTCCGCAATGCTGATGTGCCAGTTTGCCTACAGATTTGGAGACAAATTTTGATCATTCTGACACTTTTGATCACTGTCCTCTGTATAGAATACGACTAGGCAACGCCTTGGGTGGAGAGACTCTGCACTGTAAATACAATGTTTTTTAATCTTGATCGATGTAATGTTAATATGGTTTTATTGTTCAATAAAAGCTTGATAATAAAACCTAATGTATAAGGCACTGGCCTCCTCAGCCAGGGATTGTGGGTTTGAGTTCCATCTGGGGTGCAGTTTCATTTTAAATTTGCTGGATGTTTTCAAGAGAGAGTTAGATCGAGCTCTTTGGGCTAATGGAGTCAAGGGATATGGGGAAAAAGCAGGAACGGGGTACTAATTTTGCATGATCAGCCATGATCATATTGAAGGGCGATGCTGGCTCGAAGGGCTGAATGGCCTACTGCTGCACCTATTTTCTATGTTTCTATGTTATTACAGATATTTAATCTCTACCATTTCAACACACTGTAGTTTCCGATCAAGGTATTGGTGCCCTCTGTTGATACGCAGTAAATAATGAAGAATGGTTTGGAGTCTGAAGAAGGGTTCCGACCCGAAACGTCACCCATCCATTTCCTCCAGAGATGATGCCTGACCCACTGAGTTACTCCAGCACTTTGAGTCTTTCTTCATTATAAACTAGCATCCGCAGTTCTTTCCCACATGAGCAGTAAATAATAATCGATCAATAGTTTTTGAGCACTGGGTAATTTGACAGATTTATAGCACACTGACAGTGAATCACATTGAAGTGCAAAATGAAGCCTTATCAGAACTATTTTATTGTCACTGTGGAATAAGATGGGAACATTTGTGACATTAATTTTCCATTATGTTCACTGACTTCCCTGATGAACTAGAAGGTCTTTGTGTGTGTAACGCTGTTTTTTTTGCACTGGAGGATAAAGATACTGGTGTGTAATGCTAAGTCAAGCCCTGAATCACTGCGGACATTGGTTTGTGAAACACTATGCCATGTCCTGGTGTTTAAAGGCATGCTCCAGTTTAGAACTATGTTATAATCTTGAGGGCAAACACAAATTGGGCTGAAACAAACTCACTTTTGGCCACCAGTTCTCTTCATAGGCCAAAGCATGTTTTTGTTTATAGTTCTGCTTGTTTAGAGATACAGCGTGAGAACAGGCCCTTCGGCCCTCAAAGTCCATGCCAACCATCCATCGCCCGTTCATACTAGCTTTTGACGTTTTCCCATTTTCTCATCCACTCCATACACATTAAGGGCGATTTACAGAGGCTAATTAACCTGCAACAGAGATGAGGAAACACTTTTTCACACCAGAGTGGCGAGTCTGTGGAATTCTCTGCCTCAAAGGGCGGTGGAGGCCGGTTCTCTGGATACTTTCAAGAGAGAGCTTGATAGGGCTCTTGAAGATAGCGGAGTCAGGGGATGTGGGGAGAAGGCAGGAACGGGGTACAGATTGTGGATGATCAGCCATGATCACATTGAATGGCGGTGCTGGCTTGAAAGGCCGAATTACCTACTCCTACACCTGTTGTCCATTGTCTGTTGTAAACCTGCATGTCTTTGGGATGTGGGAGGAAACCCAGGTGATCACGGGGAGAACGTTCCATACGGACCGCACCCACGGTCAGGATTGAACCCAGGTCTCTGGCACTGTGAGGCTGTGTTTGAAACAGGGCCTGTTTCCACACTGTAAGACTATGACTCTGTGACTTACATTTTACATGCCCCATCACCTGGCTGTGTGCCAGGAACCTTTGGAAGGTTAGCCTGCAGTTACTCAGTATGAAGATGCTCCCACTTGTACATCATGAAGGAAAGATATGAGGGCTGTATGAGGGTTGAAATCTCAGTAGCCCACACTGACCATGAAGAGTAGCCATTGGAATGAGGTGTCAGTGGCTGGGTATTATTCAGCAACAAGCCATGATCAGTAGAGCAGAAAAACCCATTGGGCTTATAGTAACTGTCAGAGTGATCCAACCGAGGTATTGCAGTTCTGATGAAAGGTGCAGAGACCTCTTATCGCAGTTGCAGTTAGAATAATAGAGTGCAGTACCTGTGTGTGGGAAGAAACTGCAGATGCTGGTTTAAAAAGCTGGAGTAACTCAGCTGGTCAGGCAGCATCTGTGGAGAAAAGGAATAGGCGACGTTTTGGGTCGAGACCCATCTTCATAATAGGTGACGTTTCGGGTTGAGACCCTTCTTCAGACTTGAAGGCTCCTTTTCTCCAGAGATGCTGCCTGACCCGCTAAGTTACTCCAGGCTTTTGTGTCTATCTTCAGAGTACAGGACCTGCTAGTTTCTCAGAATTTCAAAATGATTTGGGGCTATTTTTATCGTGGAAATGGCCCGTGAAAGGTAAGTTAATTTTGCCAGACAATGATTTCTTCCATTTCTCTAAAGATTTCTTTTCATGTGATAAAAAGATGATTGCGTGATCTTTGGGTTGCTGGAGAAAATGCCACAGTACTCTTGTAATTAACTGCAGGCGCTGGAAAAAATAGATGTCACCAGGAATACATGTTGTCCTGAAAGGCATAAGAGACTGAAGATGTTGGAATCTTGAGCAACAAATAAAATGCTGGACGAACTCCATGAGGAGGGAAATGGACAGGTGATATTTCAGTTTGTTGAAGAAGGAACTGCAGATGCTGGAAAATCGAAGGTAGACAAAAATGCTGGAGTATTTCAGTGCATGAGGGAGCATCTATGGAGCGAAGGAAAAAATCTGAAGAAGGGTTTCGACCCGAAACGTTGCCTATTTCCTTCGCTCCATAGATGCGGCCTCACCCGCTGGGTTTCTCCAGCATTTTGGTCTACCAGGTGATATTTCAGTATGTAGAAAGGAACTGCAGATGCTGGTATATGCTGAAGTTAGACACAAAATGCAGGTGATGTAAGGCAGCAACACTACTGCTGTGTCACTGTGCCACCCATTTGAATGTAAAACACTCCCAGTCATATCTGCTGCATTACCTTCCCTTCATCTTACTCCATCATCTTTTTTGCCATTTAATATTTTCTCTCTTCAGCGCTATCACAAAACTTCCCTTTTATTCATTACTCTGCCTTCCTCCTTTATCAATAACTTAATCCTTGGCTAGGGACCGATTTCGGGAGCTCCAGGCCGCAGGAGCTTCGACTGCTCCGATCGCGGGAGCTTCGACTGCCCTGACGTGGGGGGCTTCGATCGCGCCGGCTGCGGGGGCTTTGACTGCCCCGACCCCGGGAGAATAAAGAGCGAAGACGATTAGACTTTATTGCCTTCCATCACAGTGAGGAATGCGGGGAATCCTCTGTGAAGGATATTTATGTTAAATTGTATGTAGTTGTGTGTCTTGTTGCTTTTTCTAGTATGACTGTATGGTAAATCAAGTTTCACTGCACCTTAATTGGTACACATGACAATAAACTGACCTTTGAACCTTTGAAATCTTTTTTCTCAAAATGGCTCCAGTTCTCATGAGAGGTCTTTGACCTTTAACACAAATTCCATTTCTTTCTCCATGGATACTCCCTGGTCCGGTAAGTGCTTACAACGTTTTATTTTAAACCCATCAGTGCCTATGGTCACACAGCTCGGAAGATTGTAATGTTATTGCATCGTATCTGGTCTTCTCATATCGAATAAATGCATTGCCCTATGTTTCAAAACAAGTTTTCCATAGCAGATTTAATGGGACAACAATTGAATATCTCGGTTTGCAATGTACTGCTGAGATACAAAGGAAGTGTATGTGTGCCAGAAGTTAGAAAACTTGGAAACAAGTGGAACTTTTTGTTTAATCTAGAGCAGGGATGGGCAACCTTGTTCTGCATGGGGCCGGGACGTATGTCTGTAAGCGGATGGCGGGCCACATCTATCACGTGTACACATGGATCCCGCCCCCTTCCCACCCTGGGTGGCAGGCAACAAATCACGTGTTCACATAGATCCCGTCCCTTCGAGGACCCAACCTAGGAGCACTGGCCCCTAGTTATGAGCGCTCACGGACACGGCCTACTTACAAACCATTGTCTTGGCTCTGTCCTGAAGGGGGTGGCTCAAATACTCACACTCACTCGAGCCCGGCCTATTGACAACCCCGATCCCGACAGTGAAGCCCAGACACAGACACAGAAGGAGCGTGGGTCGTGCCGGCGGCTTCGCGCAGGCCAGAGCTCGGCACTCAGCCCCGCTCGGCGCTGCTCGGCATCTCTGCCATTGTAGCCGCCAGCACAGGCCGCCATGCGTCCTTGCATCACCGCACCTGGGCGCCACCGGAGAGGACAGAGGTCTGCGGGCCGGGTAATTACTGGGAAAACAATACACCTGCGGGCCGGATGATTTCGGGTTACGGGCCGCATTCGGCCCAGGGGCCGTAGGTTGCCGACCCCTGATCTAGAGGTACAGCGTGGAAACAGGTCCCTTTGGCCCACCCAGACCATGCCAACCATTGATCACCCATTCACACAGAAAGTGATCCCACTTTCTGATCCATGCCTCACACACTGGAGGCCATTTTACAGAGTGGGTTCACTTTCTGTGTGAGGAAACCAGAGCACTCAGAGGAAACCCATGTGGTTACAGGGAGAACCTCTATAAGATATAGGAGCATATTATTTAGGGCATTTAGCCAATTGAGTCTGCTGATCTACATTTCCCTCACCCCATTCTCTTGCCTTCATTCCGTAACCTTTGACTCCCTTACTAATCAAGAACTTGTCAATCTCCGCTTAAAAATGCCCAATTACATGGTGTCCACATTACTGGTCTGTGGCAATGAATTTCATAGATGCATCATCCTCTGGCTAACAACACTCCTCTTCATCTCCTTCCTAAAGGAACGTCCTTTTATTCTGAGACTATGACCTCTGGTCCTAGACTCCCCCACTAGTGGAAACATCTTCTCCACATCCACTCAATCCAGGCCTTTCACTATTCAACAAGTTTCAATGAGGTCCCCCCCCTCAACCTTCTAAACTCGAGTGAGTACCATCAAACGCTCATCATACTATACAATACTGGATTTGCCAACATTATAGTTTTGTAATTGTCATTTAACATTCGTAGCTTGCCAGCTAAGCAGCAAAGTTACGGAGAACTTGGGCAGGATTACTCCTGAGTTTACTTGCCTCTCACAGCCCTGGAACAATGATTCAAGTTGACAAAGCTGTCAAGGGCAAGAAAATAGATGATTAAATTATACAACCGAGGACATCAAGGATCAGTAAAATATTCCATCCTTCTCTCGGTGATGCTGCACAATATCTATGAATTTTAATTTTCCCCTTGTTCGCTATTTTATTTTAAATATATTTTAAAGCGAATGGATTAACAAAACGATACACAGAAGGCTGGCAGGCAAATGGCCTAATGCATATGCACACCACAATTTCAGCCCATTAGTGAGGATGAAATGGTTGTTCGTGCTAATGTACTGCATGTCAGTGGAAGCTCAGGAAGAAAGAAATATGAGAAACAAGACAGGAATTCCAGAAGGTGCATAATGTTCTATCCAAAAGAGTACTCTTATTTTTCTTATTATAGATTCATAGCTTCACAAAGCATAGAAACAACTCGTCCATAATGACCAAGGTGCCCCATCCACACTAGTCCCATTTGCACCTGTTTGATCCATATCCCTCCCAATCTTTCCTAACCATGTACCTACCCAAACATCATTTACATGCTGTTATGCCCCTGTCCCACTTAGGAAACCTGAACGGAAACCTCTGGAGACTTTGCGCCCCACTCAAGGTTTCCGTGCGGTTCCCGGAGGTTGCAGGTGGTTGCCGGAGGTTGCAGGTAGTGGAAGCAGGTAGGGAGACTGACCAAAAACCTCCGGGAACCTCCGGGTGGGGCGCAAAGTCTCCAGAGGTTTCCGTTCAGGTTTCCTAAGTAAGACAGGGGCATTTTACTGTAACTGCCTCCACCACTCCCTCCGACAGCTTTTTCCATATATGTAGCACGCTGCAAGTCAAAAAGATGTCCCTTCACATTAAGTATTTCCGTGTCCAACTCAAACCCATGACCTCTAGTTCTTGACTCCACAATTGTGGTAAAAGATAGTGTGCACTTACCCTAACCCCGCCTCACATCATTTTAAACATCTCTATAAGATCACCCCACAGTTTCCTGTACTCCAAGGAATAAAGTCCTAGCCTGCCCTCCTTCTCCCTATAACTCAGTGGGTCAGGCAGCATCCCTGGAAAACGTGGATAAGTGACACAGGAAGCCCCTCTCCAGGAGTCTGAAGAAGGGTCCTGACCCAAAATGTCACCCAATCATACTCTCCAGAGATGCTGCCTGACCCGTTGTGTTACCCAGCACTATGTGTCTTCATTTGTAAACCAACATCTGCAGTTCCTTGTTACTACTGTGCTGTATTGTTCTATGTTCTGTGAAGCACCAAAGAAGTCAAGAGAGTTTATTGTCATGTGTCCCTGACAGGCCAATGAAATTCTTGCTTTGATTCAGCACAACAGAACATAGTAGGCATTGACCACAAAACAGATCAGTGTGTCCATATACCATTATATAAGAAGATCAGGTTCACCAGGTTAATTCCCGGGATGGCAGGACTGGCATGTGATGAAAGAATGGGTCAACTGGTCTTGTATGCATTGGAATTTACAAGGATAAGAGGGGAACATAGAAACCTATAAAATTCTTAAGGGATTGGACAGAAACAATGTTCCTGATGTTGGGGGAGTCGAGAACCAGGGGTCACACAGTTTAAGAATAAGGGGTAGGCCTTTTAGGACTGAGATGAGAAAAAAAAATTACCCAGAGAGTTGTGAATCTGTGGAATTCTCTGCCACAGAAGGCAGTGGAGGCCAATTCGCTGGATTTTTTCAAGAGAGAGCTAGATAGAGCTCTTAGGGCTAAAGGAATCAAGGGATATGGGGAGCAAGCAGCCACGGGGTACTGATTGTGGATGATCAGCCATGACCATATTCTTGGTTCTTGGTTTCAACTGGAGGTGGTGAAGGGAGGGCTTAAGCCAGAAAGGGTTATTGGGAAGAGAGAGCTACTTTAAATTTAGTTGCATCTGTTTGGGTAACTATAGTTGGGTTGAGATTATTCCATGCTTTAATTGTGCGGGGGAAGAACGAATTGCTTTATACATCTGTCTTTGTAGCTGGGATCACAAATTGGATCGAATGTCCTCGTCTGCTCCTAATTGATTTGGCGGTGGAGGCTAGAAGGGCCGAACGGCCTTCTCCAGCAACTATTTTCTATGAGGTTTTTTTTTTAAATCACCCATTAATTATGAATGATCTGAAAGATATCACAATTTGATAAAGAAACCAGGACCTTGCTCTACAAAATTGTTGGGCCTCCCGTAGTTGGCAACCTTACTGTGAAAAATATAAACGAGGATCTATTTGTTCCTCTTGGACTCTACACGTCAATGCACTGCCATTATTTGACATTTCCCAGAGCAAAGAGATTTGCAATTTGACAAGCAGCACGGGGACTGCCTAATGGTCTCCACTATGTGACAACGAGCTCATCAGGAATCTCAAACAAGTTGATCACAGTCTATTTTAAATCTGTCTCCTGTGTTATTAAAATGGGATCAGCAGTCAACTGCAGAAGGGAGCATTGTTGTAATTCATGTCAGTAACCACTCCAAGTCTTCAATTCAATTGCTAGTGACAGTAATAACCCAAGTAAGAAAAAATGTTGATGGGTGCAACATAGCCTCGTGTACCAATATTATACTTGTGTAGATTAGATCTGTGATGTCTTTGTCAGGTCAGTTCATCAGTGAAATGGAATGACGTGGTTGTTTACCGGATAAAAGTAAACCATTTACACATCTCTACGCCGTGTCCCTGCTTGACATCTCTTACAGCTTTGTAGTGTCTATAATCTTTACAGATGGGCATTCACAGTAAAAGGATAAACCTTCAATGAGGGCATTGTTAATATTGGTGCCAGAGATGTATTGCAACATTGTGAGCCCGTGCATTCCATGGACTGCAGGAGGGATCGTCCCAGCTGTTATCAGGCAACTGAATCATCCTACCACAACCAGAGAGCAGTGCTGAACTACTCTCTACCTCGTTGGTGACCCTCAGACTGGGGTAGATTACACCCCAGCGGTATGGACATTGACTTCTCCAATTTCAGGTAGTCCTTGCTTTCTCCCTCCTTCCCCTCCCCTTCCCAGCTCTCCCACAGCCCACTGTCTCCGCCTCTTCCTTTCTTCTTCCCACCCCCACATCAGTCTGAAGAAGGGTCTCGACCCGAAACGTTACCTATTCCTTCGCTCCATAGATGCTGCATCACCCGCTGAGTTTCTACAGCATTTTTGTCTAGCAGACTATCCTTGTTCGGACTTTGCTGGCTTTACCTTGCACTAAATGTTATTCCCGTTTCATGCATCTATACGCTGTAAATGGCTCCATTGTAATTATGTATTGCCTTTCTGTTGACTGGACAAGCACACAACAAAAGCTCTTCACTGTACCTCAGTATGTCTGACCATAAACTACACTAAACTGATATTTTTATTCTTGGCTCTGCGGAGACCCAGGAGTCCTTGATGAATGAAGAGGGACCAGGGGGGGTGTCGGGTGGAAGCGGAATGGCAAAGGTGGTGAACATGGATAGGGGGGGGGGGGGGGGGGGGCATAGCAAAAGGGGGGGCGTTGCTGGTAGATTCACTGAAAGCAAAGATTGGAAGAAGTGAGTGTCTTATGAAGAAAGACTGGATAGACTTGGTTTATACTCTCTAGAAGTGAGGAGACTGAGAGGGGATCTTATAGAAACTTACTCTAGAAGGAATGCGGAAGGAGGGGCAGAGAGTAGAAGAATTGGAATAGGCACAAGGAATTGCAGATGCTGGAATCTTGAGTCTAGTGACTCAGTGGTTCAGGCAGCACCTGTGGTGAACATGGATAGGTGACGTTTCAGGGTGGGACCCTTCTTCCAACTGATCTTAGGAATATGAGACTAAGTTGGCAAATGGTGTGAAGAGACGTAAAGAACAGCAGATGCTGGAATCTTAAGTGGAATGCAAAGTGCTGGTGTAACTCAGCAAGTCAGGCAACATCTCTGGAGAGAATGGACCGGTGAGGTTTGGGTTGGGACCCTTCTTCAGACTGATTGTAGTAGGAGGGGTGAGGGCAGGACAACGCGTGCCATGGTGCACAGAACAGGAAGCAAATAGTCTCTTGCTCATGTAAGCATGATCTTATCCAGAATTTTACTTCACAAATAAAATGAAACATTTGATCTTACACGCAATTTGTTCAATGTGCTCGTGATTCATTGTTTAAAAGTGCAGAACTATGTTCATGGGTTCTCGGAGCAGAATTGGGCCATTCGGCCCATCAAGTCCACTCTGCCATTTAATCATAACACCGTTACTAATCAATTTGTCACTACAGCTATCGTGCTGGCTCTCCATTCACACAACAATTCTGCAGCTACTTTCCCCACCATGATATCCACCTTAAGGGGCTGTCCCACTTGGGCGACCTAGTTGGCGAGTTTAGAAGAGTTTGAAAAAATGACATGTTGAAGACCTCCTTCAACTATGTTGAAGACCTCCTTCGATCTCCTTCGACTATGTTGAAGACTAGCTTCGACTAGCTGAGACTAGCTACGACTAACTTCGGGAAAATTGGACACCGAATAGTGGAGAGTGAAAGCGACCTCCCTTCGATCTCCTTCGACCTCCCTTCGACTACCCTCGATTACCTACGACTAACATGCCGACCTACTACGACCTACTGCGACTAAACCTACGAGTAAAAAAAGTATCGATTTTTTCCATGGCGACCTTTTTTACTCACGGGCATTTTTTCACATATTGAAAAAAAAGCAGCGACCTAGCTGAGGCATCGAGTAAACGGAGACCACTCTTGAGCATGAAGGAGAGTTACGAAGACCTCCCACAGCCTCGTGTCGACCATGCTCCAAGTATGAGTCGAGGGCAAACTCGCCAGAACTCGCGGATTAGGTCGCCCAAGTGGGGCAGGCCCTTTAAGTTCATTAAACCAATTAGGCAGTTCACTCTCTGTAGACAATGATAGGAGTGTTTTATAGCCCCTTTTCTTTTTCATAAGTTTGATCTAGATTTGAAAATCCCATCTGACAACAGGCCAGGAGCAAGGGCACTTGTCTCGCAAGTATATTGTTACAAGTTTAAGCCCAGGGCTGACACTTCATAACATCCTTGTGCTGTGATTTTAAGGAACCCTGACATATCATGTCTCGACTGGTGAAAGGAAAGGATCTTGCACATTGCTGTACAGCACGCATTTGCTGTCAGTTAAAGATGAAGCATAATATCAGCTGCATCTGCAGAGATAGTAATGAATTATAGAGCGTCGCTGTGCTGAAGGAAGATGCAGGATATGTGTGGAGGGAATCTGCAGAAATATAGAATTTTTTTAGAAAAATGCCTCTGTGTGAGATTGGACGACTTACACCGAATGTACGGGATCATTTTGATGTGTGTAAGACTCCGAGGAAGAAACGAAAAATAAACTGGTATTGTGTAGGAGATGCTATGACTTCCAGAGACGTGATAAATGTATTTCCTTTTATGTTTCTGTGATGGACTCTTGTCACTCCACAAACCATTTGTCATTCATTTGGTTCATTTGCCTGATAACAGCTGGGAAAAAAACTGTCCCTGAATTTGGATGTGTGCGTTTTCTGTACCTTTTGCCTGATGGGAGAGGGGAGAAGAGGGAGTGGTCGGGGTGTGACTTGTCCTTGATTATACTGATGCGCTTGCTGAGGCAGCGTGAAATGTAAATGGAGTCAATGGAAGGGAGGTTGCTTTGCTGGTTGGTGGGGGCGCTGCGAGCAGGCAGCCCTGCCAGCAGCGTGTTAGCTTTTTCTACTTTTTCTTTAGTGTGTCTCAATGTGTGCTTTTAATGTTTCTTTGTGTGTCTTGTGTGGGGGGGGGTGGGGGGGGGGGGGGGGGGGGCAAGGGGGAAACCGCTTTGGTCGCCTCCTCCATGGAGAGGCGACTTTTTCCATGTTGCCTCCCCCGTGGCCTAACACCGAGGATCGGTGCGGCCTTTCCCGGAGACGAGCCCGGGGCTTCAACATCGGGCGCAGCGAGGACTCTTCCGTCATGGAGCGGGCGAGCCCTCGCTGGGGGTCGACGGAGGGGAGTTCTCCGTTCGCTGGCCCGAGGTAGCCTGAAGCCGCGGTCTGCGGAGCTCCAGCTGGCGCAGCGTCTGCAGCCTGGGGTCCTTCGTTGGGCACCCGGGATGAGAAGAGCTTCGACCGCCGTTCCGCGGCCTAGTTCTAACCGAGGGCGTGGCGGGGACTTCCATCCGGAGCGGGATCCCTGGTCGGGGATCCCTGGAGAGGAGCTCCGACTGCCGGCCCTGCGATCTGCGGTGCTTCTGGCTGCGGCGCGGCGCAGCGCGGCGGGGACTCTGGATCTTCGACCGCCGGCCTGCAGCCTACACCATCTTGGAGCCACGGTCTCCAGTGAGGAAGCACCGATTCAGGACACACCTGTACTTACCTTGTCTGCACATCTGGACGCCTGCAGCGGCGACTGCGGGGGGTTGTGGTTCCGACTACGGGGGAAAATGGAGGAAGACTGATTTTGTGCCTTCCACCACAGTGATGAATGCTGTGGTGGATATTTGTGTTAAATTTTTATTGTGTATTGTGTGTTCTTTTTTTATTGTCTGCTGCTGGCAAATTCATTTCACTTGCACTTTACATGTTCTTGCATTTAGTATGAACAGTCACTAATAGGGAAGTTAGACACAAAATGCTGGAATAACTCTGTGGGACTGGCAGCATCTCTGGAGAGAGGGAATGGGTGACGTTTCGTGTTGAGACCCTTCTTCAGACCCTTCACAGATGAGCACCAGGCCATAATCTCACAGATCATTTCTAATTTTATCACTGGCACAGTCGCTACCAGGGGTTGTGATCTCCGTGGTGTTTTTGCAATAGTTTTTCCCTACTCAATTTTAATTTGAACAGCCTTGGCTTTTTACTTGAAGTGTAGTTTTGCTGCTGTCAGCCTGACGATGAAATGACAAAAAACAATAAATCTTAATTTCTGGTCTTCATTGTGAGAAGATATTTCTCAGTTGCAATTTTCTCTGAAGTCTTTTTTTTTGTTGCCTAATGCAATCGACCTGTAGAAATGATGTAGGTATGACGTGTGAATCCATTTGTTTAATATCAAAGAGGAAATCTGTGTTATTATGTCAGCATCAATTCACTCTATTCCATGTAGTCAGGAACAGGCCCTTCAGCCCACATTGTCTGTGCCAATCATGATGCCAATACCATCTTGTCTGCCTGCACATACTGTATCCATATGCTCCCATTACAACCTTATCAATGTGCCAAAGGTCTCTGAGATACTACTCTTGTGTCTGCCTCCTCCACCACCCCTGGCAGTACATTTAAGGGCCTGTCCCACTTGGTGCTTTTTTCTCAGCGACTGCCGGCATCTTTGACTGACGTATCAGGTCACCGAAGAATTAGCTGCGTGATGCGGCGTGGCGTGGCGTGGTGACGTATTGACACACGGTGTTATTTCACGTGTCGCAACATTTTTTTTGTCGCCGCTGGATTTTGAAATGTTCTACTCTCTCTCTCTCTTTTTTTTTTTTTTTTTTTTCCAAAGACTTTATTCAACACATCAAATACTACAACAGATCAAGATACACAAAACGGACTTACATTATATCACGTCATTATAGTACAACATTACAATCATTATTCACAATACTCTCAACCCCACGCGGTGACCAGCGCCCACGGAATACCTCCAAAGTCCCCGTGAGCACCGCATGTTCCCTCTCCAGGGACTCTCTCTCTCTCTCTCTCTCCCTCCCTCCCTCTCTCTCTCTCTCTCTCTCTCTCTCTCTCTCTCTCTCTCTCTCTCTCTCTCTCTCTCTCTCTCTCTCTCTCTCTCTCTCTCTCTCTCTCTCTCTCTCTTCCTCTCTCTCTCTCTCTCTCTCTCTCTCTCTCTCTCTCTCTCTCTCTCTCTCTCTCTCTCCTCTCTCTCTCCCTCTCTCTCTCTCTCTCTCTCTCTCTCTCTCTCCATAGATGCTGATCATTTCCAGCATTCTGTTTTTAATCCAACGTGGGAACGCTATTAGAATTCATCTTTGCTCCGTGTGCAAGGAAGCAGAAGTGAGAAGAGTTTTGCTGCGAGCTTCTGTTTAATTGACGCAGCAGGGACAGTGGGGCATATCTAATTTATCATTTTTCTTCTCGCAATTCTTTGGTAGTTTAGGGGTCTTCTCTTCTCCCTCCTTTGCATTTGTCTTCTTTTTCTTCATTCATTCCTTTTTTCTCTTTTCTTTAATTTATGTATTAATGTTAAAAATGAAGCTGTACGTAAATTGTATAACTTCCATGTCGATTGCTTTATTCTTGTACAATTGCTTTTAATATAATAAATTTAAAAAAAAATGTTTTTTCAAACATTAAATGATCATTACAATACAGAAGGTAGACAAAAATGCTGGAGAAACTCAGCGGGCGAGGCAGCATCTGTGGAGGAAATGAAATAGGCGACGTTTCGGGCCGAAACTCACCTGCGGAGTTTCTCCAGCATTTTTGGCTTCCTTCGATTTTCCAGCATCTGCAGTTCCTTCTTAAACATTACAATAAAGGCAATATTTCTCCTCTGTGGCATGGCGCAGAGTTACTGTAACAGGTAATGTTGGATCAAATTAAACAGAACAATTTATTTACTGAGAATGACTATATTTTTGCTATTTCGAAACTACCCATTAAAATATCAGATTCAACGGCACGTGCTAGAAAATACATCATAGTGAGATCCCATTCCCCATCAGGCATATTTTGGAAGTGTATTCTTTGAACTCAAATTTCATTTGAAATTCAAAATCTTGATATCTTCGGGGGTCTGTTTCAGCTCTTGTTGCCTCCAAGTATACTGGAACCAACCCACGAAGGAACCCAGCATATGGTTACATCCATCAAACACACTGTAGACTTGAACAAATCGTACAAATAGAATGTATTGTGAAGGCCTGCGGGATATGATTTATAACCCACTTATCCCACCGGCCACTGCGTTTGACTCCACGATTTATAGCCTGTGACTGTTGTCTGGAGAAAAGTGCTGACTCGCCACAGGCATGACTACCGTGTGCCAGTTTTAGTCCCGTCCATTAATCTTGGCAAACAATGCACAACTCCGAACAAAGGTAAACATAGGTCGTGGGTGCATTCACTTAAAAAATGTCCAGCGTCATTCAGTGTAACATCTCCTGGTCTTTAACTCTGCCTGAAGAGGATTCTGATATGAATTTTACAGGCACAGATCAGACAATATAGAAACATAGAACAGTACAGGAACAGGCCCTTCGGCCCATAATGTTTGTGCCAAACTTGATGCCAAGTAAAATTGATCTCATCTGCTTGTTCATGATCCATACCCCTCTGTGCAAGAGAGAACTGCAGATGCTGGTTTTAATCGAAGGTAGACACAAAATGCTGGAGTAACTCAGCGGGTGAGGCAGCATCTCTGGGGAGAAGGAATGGGCGACGTTTCGGGTCGAGACCCTTCTTCAGACTTCTTCCATATCCCTCTATTCCCTGCCCTTCCAAAAGCCTCGTAAACGCCACTATCGTATCTCCCTCCACCACCACCACCCACTGGCAGTGCCCTCTATGTCCCCAACCACCCTCTGTGTAAAGGACTTGACCCACACATCTCCATTAAACTTTCCCCCTCTCACCTTATAGCTACGCCCTCTAGTGTTAGATATTTCCACCCCGGCAGAAAGGTTCTGAACCCTTGGTCAACAAAGATATCTTTGCCCACACCGTTTGTTGTAAGCAGCCCTTTAATTTAATCATTGGGATTATTGAGTAGATTGAGTCCTTCAGCTAGATGTGTTGGATTGTTTCCCTCCTGCCTATATACAGCACAGACTCTTTATTCTTTACGCGGGAATTTTGTGCTTGAAAAGTGGCCATAAATTAAACATATTCGCGGCTATGCGGCCAGCAGTAAATTTGAGCGTGTTATTCTGATAATACTTCCAACAACCGTTCTTCAGTAGCAACACTTCCCTGTGGCTGGAAGAGTGTCGATATGTGCTTTGTCTTACCATTTCACCCCCCAAAAGGCAAATTACAGATGAAAATTGCTTCATGCTGAATTTTGCCATTAAAGCAGTGTCGTGAGTTACCCCAATGTTGTTTGTGAAAATGTACACTGTGTAAAATCTTCAATTGTATGGTGCAAAAAACAAGACAGAGCCCAGAGTCCCTGGTACAACAAAGTCAGTACATGGTTTGGAGTTTAGTTGTAGTTCATTGGGTTCGATAGCCTGATGGTTGTTGGGAAGAAGCTGTTCCTGAACTGGGTCTTCATGATGGCAGGAGTGAAATGAGAGCATGGCTAGGGTGGTGTGGGTCCTTGATGATGCTGGCTGCCTTTTTGAGGCAGTGCCTCCTATGGATCCCCTTGATGTTGGGGAGGCTAGTACCTGTGATAGACTGGGCAGTGTTCACCACTTTATGGAATCTCCTTTTTCTCCAGGGTGTTTGAGTTGCATTAGTAAATGATATGCCTGTGGCTTTGCGTGGCAGGAAGTCTTCTCACAGTGGCGCAAGGTAGAGTTACTGCCTCACAGCACCAGAGACATGGGTTTGATCCTGGCTATGGGTGCTGCCTGCTCTGTACATTCTGCCTGTGACCACGTGGGTTTCCTGCAGGTGCTTCGGTTTCCACCCACACTCCAAAGACGTACAGGTTTGCAAGCTGTAATATTGTCCATAATGTGCGTAGGTTAGTGTATGGGGATCGCTGGTCGGCACGGACCTGGTGGGCCGAAGGGCCTGTTTCTGCGCTATCTCACCAAGCCGCACCTGATAAATATGTATCTCAATTACTCAATTTTTATTCACTGATCAGAATGTACAAGTATCTGGTCTCCTAATTAGCTACTTGTTGATACATCTACATTTTATTATCTCCATTTGCATATGCATGTTTGTCAAAATCTTAATTATAATTCTATGATTAGTCCAGAATCGTTTCATTTATCATTGAAACAGCGGTTCACCATACGGTTACCTTCTGCTGCAGTTCACTTGCTTGCGATTATATTGCAAAGTGATTGTGTCTGCTTGCATTAGTCATTTCAAATTTTGAATGGTGGGAATCATAGTGAAAAATGCCTTTCTCTGGATAAATGCACCACGTGATGATAATTCCACACAGATTTTTAATTAAATTTACAAAAGAAGAGAAAATGACTTTTACAGGTTTTACGATTCATTGAGATATTCCGCAAATAATTAAATACTTGTCTCTCTCCTTTCTCTATCTCCCGCATGACATCTTGCTTCTTTTTAAAAAGAAATGTTTGAATAAATGGATTTCTTGCAATAATTGTTAAAATATAGAAAGCACTCATTGTATTTTCTGCTTTAATCTTTGCTCCTGTCTCTAAGCAGATGTAATAACGCAATAACCAAGTGTCTCCCACAGAGTCTTGCTGAAAGGCAGTAATATTTGTATGCGTTGAATACTGATGGCTTTTGATGACTTGTGATTTGTTCTGATTTTCTACCCAGGATGGCGCGGTGGCGCAGCGGTAGAGTTGCTGCCCTATCAGCGCCAGGGACCCGGGTTCGATGCAAACGACCGGTGCTTGTCTGTACGGAGCTTGTACGTTCTCCCCATGAACGGCGTGGATTTTCTCCGGGATCTCCGGTTTCCTCCCACATTCCAAAGACGTGCATGTTTGTAGGTGAGCTGGCTTCGGTAAAATTGTAAATTGTCCCCCCGAGTGTGTAGAATAGTGTAATGTAGTGTAGTCCCACTTAGGCGATTTATCAGGCGACTGGACGCCGACTGTCAGAGTGGAACACACGCACACACACACGCACACACGCACACGCACACGCACACGCACACATGCGCGCGCGCGCGCGCGCACACACACACACACACACACACACACACACACACACACACACACACACACACACACACACACACACACACACACACACACACATCGCTTCCTTCACCAGCCCTTTATTCAGGCGGGGGACAGGGCAAGCGGTGGGAGCGCTGTCTGTGTGAAATTCACACGGTGCTAAGCCAATGTGATACAGACTCACACCGCGATGAATAGGAAGGTTGGCGCTGAAATTAAAACAGCGAAAGCACAGTGTACGGTAAGTCTTTTAAAAGGGGGGAGGGGTGAGGAGAGGGGGAAGAAGGGGGTAGCAGGAGGGAAAAGGAGTGGAAACAACTTTTAAGAAGCCAGAGATACACGGCTGTGAAGTTCGACAGACATTTAACATTACTGGTCGGTTATCCTTGGTTCTGAAAACTACTGCTTACGTTTTTTTTTCCCAATGAGCCAATGAAATTCACCAGTCAGCACCGGCTACAACTTACGAGTACCTACGTGAACCTTCGACCTCCTGGCGACCCACTAGGACCACCTACGGCACCAGAATTCTCGCTACTCTCCACGGCGGCTTCATTCTGGTCGCCGCTGATTTTTCAACATGTTGATAAATTCACGGTGAGCATAATGAGGCCGCAACTAGTTCTCAGAATGTGGCAACCCCTCACGACCAAGGCGACTCCCCGGCAACCACCCGCGAACATGTGGCGACCTTGTGGCGACAGCACAGTCTCCTGCAGTCGCCTAAAAAGTCGCGTAAGTGGGACAGGCCCCTTAGTGTGTGGGGATCGCTGGTTGGCGTGGACTCGATGAGCCAAATAACTCATTTCCACGCTGTAACCCTGAACTATTAAAGTTAAACACGGAGAAAAATATTTGTTCAGAATTCCCTTCCAAATTATTTGTCAGTAACTTTAATCCTTGCTTATTGATGCCTTTGCCAAAATAAATCATTTTCCCATGACCATTCGGCTAATCAGCTCAGCATTTTTGACGATCTCATTTGGATCATTTTTTACCTTCTCCGTTGTAAGGTTATATTTGTTACCTTCCGATGTAGCAGTTCAATGGCAATTACATTTATCCTGAAGTGCACTGCCCTGAAGTGTCCGGAAAACTGCAGCCCAGGCAATAATCAGTGATTTATACAGTTTGCCCATCATCTCCTTGCTCCCATATTTTCTTTTTATAAACTCATAATCCGTGTACTTTAATAACCACTTAATCAACTTACCCTGTCACCTCTAAAGATTTGTGTACATGCACACCAAGGTTTCTTTGCTCTGCTATAAATTTTCAAAACCTTGGCATTTATACTGTCAGTTCATAATTAGTCAATCCAAATGCTTAAAAACTTAAAACATTTCTTTTCCCGTTCCACTGCCAAATTAGCACCAATCATTCATCCAGCTCCACGAGTCAGTTTATAAATTATCTTTGACTTACAATCAGTTTTCTCTGCTGGACACATGCTGTCATAAAAATGAGGTCATTTTATTTATGAAATCATTGCTCACCTCCTTTTCCAGTGATGCTTGCACATCACCCCACCAGGTCCAATCGAAGCAATAACTCTCTCACTGATTGATGCTCTTCAGATTTTGTCAACGGATGAGGCAACAATAACCAGCTCCTTGCTTTTTGATTTAATTAGGTTAATGTCACCAAGATGTTTCAGTTTGATTCTCTTGCCCACAGACCTATTAAACGTAAAAGCCACAACGTGCTGGACTAACTCACCAGAAGGGTCCCGACCCGAAATGTCCTCCGTCCATGTTCTCCAGAGATGCTGCCTGACACACGGAGTTGCCCCGGCATACAATAAATAACAAACCATCTGAGAGGAATGGTTAGAGTATTTTGGTCAACTATACTAAACTGTTTTCATGGTGTCATCAAGCCATATAGTGTGGAAACAGGCCCTTCGGCCCAACTCGCCAATGTTGACCAACATGCCCCATCTACACCAGTCTCACCTGCCTGCTTTTGACCAATGTCCCTCTATACCAACCCTACCCATGTACCTGTCTAAATGTTTCTTGAATGATCCAGATTCAGGGACAGTTTCTTCCCTGCTGTTATCAGGCAACTGAGCTATTCTAACAACAACTAGAGAGCAGTCCTGAGCTACTTAGACCCCTGAACTATTTTTAATTGAACTTTACAGAACTTTATCTTGCACCAAACATTATTTACATTATTCCCTTTAGAAACATAGAAACATAGAAATTAGGTGCAGGAGTAGGCCATTCGGCCCTTCGAGCCTGCACTGCCATTCAATATGATCATGATTGATCATCCAACTCAGTATCCTGTACCTGCCTTCTCTCCATACCCCCTGATCCCTTTAGCCACAAGGGCCACATCTAACTCCCTCTTAAATATAGCCAATGAACTGGCCTCAACTACCTTCTGTGGCAGAAAATTACAGAGATTCACCACTCTCTGTGTGAAAAATGTTTTCCTCATCTCGGTCCTAAAATATTTCCCCCTTATCCTTAAACTGTGATCCCTTGTTCTGGAGCCCTTGTTACCTGTACACTGTGGATGGCTTGATTGTAATCACGTGTTGGAAGGAAGTGCAGATGCTGGTTTACATCAAAGATAAACACAAAATGCTGGAGTAACTCAGTGGGTCAGACCGCATCTGTGGAGAAAAGGGACAGGTGTTGTTATGGGATGAGACCCTTCTTCAGACTGAGAAACAGTGGAGAGGGAAACAGATTGTCAGATGGTAATCACGTGTTGTCTTTTCACTCACTGGTTAGTGCACAACAAGAGCTTGTCACTGAACCTCGGTATACGTGACAATAAACTAAACCAGACTCTTTGACTACAGTATTTGGCCCTAAACTCTTATCTACCTTGTCTCTGCCTTGATCCCTCCCTCTCCCCCTTCCCATTCCACCATCTAGTTCAAATCCTCCCGAGTCTAGCAATAATTAGCAAATCATCTGTGTCTCCAAGGCAGCAGATCAGAGTTATTTAGTTAAAAGATCCTGTAGTTGCTGAAGTGGCCACTGGAGGCATGGCAGAGCAGTCAGTGGAGCAAGGAACTGCAGGGGAATGATGGCCAGAAAAAGTGCTTGCTTTTCACCTCCATGAAGCATGGCAGGAATGCTGGCTGTGCATTTGAAAGGGACTGAGAAAGGGAAAGAATTGCATCTCATTGCATTGTGAGATATTGGATGACCTGCCGAGGTCTTTAAACATTGCGAATGAAGATAGCTCCAGTTTATTGTCACATGTACCGAGGTACAGTGAAAAGCTTTTGTTGCGTGCTAACCAGTCAGCGGAAAGACAATACATGATTACAATCGGGTCATTTACAGTGTATAGATACATGATAAGGGAATAACGTTTCATGCAAGACAAAGCCAGTAAAGTCCGATCAAAGATCGTCCAAGGGTCACCAATGACTGCTCTCTAGTTGTGGTGGGATGATTCAGTTGCCTGATTACAGCTGGGGCTTTGGTTTAATTTAGTTTAGTTTAGAGATAGTTTAGCGATACAGTGTGAAAGCAGGCCCTTCAGCCCACCGAGTCCACGTCGACCAGCGATGCCCGTACACAAGCACTATCCAACACATGAGGGACAATTTACAATTTTTACCGAAGCCAATTAACCCACAAACCTGTTCATCAATGGAGTGTAGAAGGGAACTGGAGCACTCGGGGAAAACCTATGTAGTCGCGGGGAGAACGCAAAACTCCGTAGAGGCAGCGCCCGTAGTCAGGATCGAACCCGGGTCTCTGGCACTGTAAGGCAGCAACTCTACCGCTGAGCCACCCTTTGGTCCTTAACATCTAGGAAGCATAATGAATCTGATATAAACGCTGAACGCCTTCAAGGTTCTGTCAGGCAAGATTAAAGGATGATGACAAGAGATAACAGAACTATTTGTGCGATGGACTTTGCGTAATTTCTCTCAGCGGAGGGCAAGCTAGTGCTCATCAGAAGTCGTGCCCTCCTGACAGATCCTTGGCATCTCTGACTGAAATGATCTTCTGCGGAGATGTATTTCCTCTTTCCTCGGGATGAGAAAAGTTGCTCTTCGTCCCCTCCCGCCAGCGCAGTCCTCTCTAAGTTGCCATATTGTGCAATGTAAAAAACCCGATAACATAATGTGGCATATGATGTCAGTGCAAGACTATCCTTGTGTCAAGAGTATTATGATGTTTCTTGTGATATGATGGTGTGATATGAAAGACGGTATGATCCTTCCACCACTTATAAGAGATTTCGATGAGCTCATAATGCGTAATCTTATGGGCCTGTCCCACTTACGCGACTTTTTCGGCAACTGCCGGCAAAAATCATAAGTCGTTGCAGGTCAGCGAAATTTTTCAACATGTTGAAAATCCAGCAGCAACTAGAACAAGGTTCGACTCTTTGGACGTCTACTCAGGACCATACAAGCTTCATCCCGCAACATGTCGCCAGGGTGTCACCCCTATGGTCGTGAGTCGTCTCCTCAGTCGCCCGAAGAGTCGTAGCATCTTTCTGGTCGCTGCTGGATTTTCTACATGGGTTCCAGTTTCCTCCCACACTCCAAAGATGGACAGGTTTGTAGGTTAATTGGCTTCAGTAAAATTGTAAATTGTCTCTAGTGCGCAGGATAGTATTAGGGTGCTACGATGGCTATTCGGCACGGACTCAGTGGGCTGAAGAGCCAGCTTCTGCGTTGCATCTCCAATCTAAACTAAACTACAAAGTGAACTCTGATTTTCTTTATGTCCAACCTGCCGAGTTTTTCCTGTGTTAGTTAATCTCGGGCATTCTTTGCAGCCCTATTTCAGTGGCAAGCAATAAACAAAAAATGCTTAATTATGTTGAATGGCTAGATTATGTTTTGGTCTCAAAAATGTCTTTAGTTATACTTGCAAGTGGCAATTTAAGTACAGCCTTATGAAAAATGTATGTTTGCAGTCATGGCAATATTTTCTAGGCAATGTTCTTTGTACATTAAGCCCTAACATTTACATATTCTGGGTAACTTGCTTTTTTTCCTAGATCTGTTTTGACAATATAATGAGGGGCAGTAATTGTGTTGTTACAAGATCAGAGCCAAATCATGCTGAATAATGTTCAGCTGCCTGAATGACAAAATTATACAATAATTTAGTTCATTAATTTGCATCTTTATGCGGTAATATAATAAGGGGAAACTCAATGTTAACGTGTCATTTGCTTCCATGGTTGCAAAACAGAAATCTGCTTTTACCCTTCAATATTCTTTGTGTTATTCAGGCTCGTCGGACAATGTTGGTAAAATTAAATTTAAATATTGACCAAAAGTGAATGGTAAATGAGTTTCCTTCCATTCTGGTGCTGAATCAAAATAATGTATTTATATTGTATGCATGTTTATATTGAGTTCATTATTTTCACATGTACCGAGGTACAATGAAAAGCTTTTGTTGCGTGCTACGAAAGGAAAAAAAAACTATTACAATCAAGCTGTAAAAATAAAGGTTACAACATTTAGTGCAAGATAAAGTCCAATTACAGATAACCCGAGACATCACCTATTCCTTTTCTCCAGAGACGCTGCCTGACCCGCTGAGTTACTCCAGCACTTTGTGTCTATCTACAATAGAGGGGTTTTTTTTATGATTGGCAAATGGTTGGTCAAAGACCAGAGATGAAAAGACAGAAGGTGTGAGATAAGGATAGAGGAAAAGCCAATTGTGAAGCCAGAGGAAGGAATACCTCTTTGGTGTTAATAAACCTATTTTAATATTTTAATAGTTAATTTGAAATTAACCAGTTATTGCTTGGGTTAAAGTAACATATACATAACTATTCCCCATGCTAAGGAGAGTTATTAGGTAATAATAAAACTGTAAACGGCTTCATATTTCCCACCGCCAACAATGGACCATTGTGGGCTCCACATTCCCTTGATTATCATTGTTTACTACATATCTTCTATTTATTTGTCCTAAGTACCGTCTATGTCTCTTGTTCCCCTTTCCGCTGACTCTCAGTCTGAAGAAGGGTCTCGACCTTATAGGTTTAAGGTGAGGGGGGGAGGGAAGGTTTAATGGGAACCTGAGGGGGATAACCTTTTCACGCAAAAGTTGGTAGGTGTATGGAAAGAGCTGCCGGAGAAGGTAGTTGAGGCAGGTACTATCGCAACACTTAAGAAACATTTGGACAGGTGGTGTGGGTAGGACAGGTTTAGAGGGATATGGGCCAAATGCAGGCAGGTGGGACTAGTGCAGATGGGGAATGTTGGGCGATGTGGGCAAGTTGGGCCGAAGGGCGTGTTTCCACGCTCTGATGCCCCTGTCCCACTTAGGAAACCTGAATGGAAACCTCTGGAGACTTTGCGCCCCACCCAAGGTTTCCATGCGGTTCCCGGAGGTTGCAGGTGATTGCTGGAGGTTGCAGGTAGTGGAAGCAGGTAGAGAGACTGACAAAAACCTCTGGGAACCACGTGGAAACCTTGGGTGGGGCGCAAAGTCTCCAGAGGTTTCCGTACAGGTTTCCTAAGTGGGACAGGGGCATAAGACTCTATGACCCGAAACATCACCTATTCCTTTTCTCCAGAGATGCTGCCTGACCCGCTAAGTAACTCCAGCTTTTCGTGTCTATCATCATAATGACTCACTGGTTCAATTGAAACGTGGTGGATGTTGAATACATCATATCTCCAGGGAGGGATCAACAGAGCTTTGACTATTGTAATTTAGAAGGCTTACTAATGCGGTTTTCTTTAACAGGGGAAAAACAACTTGGGAAATAGTCATAACTTAAAAATTAACCTGGCAAGTCTGCAACCGTGAACTTCAATTACTGAATCAATTAAGCTGAGAGATGTTCGTGGGATAATTATTTGTGAACTTCCCGACATTATAGGTCAATTCACACGATTCTTCACAAATGTCTGTTGATCTAGAAAAAAAGCGTTCTTGTCTGCAGATAATACAGATAAGAATGACAATCTGTCTGCCAGGCTACAAACTGAAGGGGAAATGATATTCAACTGAATGTCACATAATTCACATACTGTAGAGAAAGATAAATCTACAGTTGATAATGCCGTTTCTCTTTTCAATTAATGATGGTGAGTACCCACTTCCACACAGAAATTCAGTCACCAAACTGACTCCCAAAGAAAGGTAAACATGCCGTATGCAAAATGTGAATTATGATAACATTTTGGAACTCAAGGCCAATCGATCTCATACATTGTTTATGTGTAGCAAGAAACTGCAGATGCTGGTTTGAACTGAAAATTGACGCAAAAAACTGGAGTAACTCAGCGGGACAGGCAGCATCTCTGGAAAGAAGGAATGGGTGGCCTTTCAGGTCGAGATCTTTCTTTAGACTGAGGGGGATAACTGAGGTCTAAACTGAGGTCTATTAGGTCTGATAACTGAGGTCTTGGAAGGGTCTCGGCCCGAAACGTCACCCTTTCCTTCTCTCCAGAGATGCTGCCCGTCCCGCTGAGTTACTCCAGCTTTTTTGTGTCTATCATACTTTGCTTATGTTGCTTAATGTTGGATGTTACCAAGCTTATAGAGTCATAGAGACATACAGTGTGGAAACAGGCCCTTCAGCCCAACTTGCCCATGCCGACCAACTACACTAATCCCACCTGCCCACACTTGGCCCATAACCCTCTAATGCCTCCTATCCATGTACCTGTTCCAACGTCTCTTCAATGTTAAGATGGGCACATGGATATGCAGAGAATGCAGGGATATAGATCACATGGAGGCAGAGGAGGCTGGTTTAACTTGGCATCATGTTTGGCGCAGACATTGTGGGCCGAAGAATCTGTTCCTGTGCTGTACTGTTCTATGTTCCATGGTCCATTTGCTGTTATGAGATCTGATTCTGAGTAGTCTTGGCAAATTGAGAATGAGTGAGTAAATATTTGTGAGTCAGTGCTGCTTGATGGAACAGTCATCAATACCCCCCATTGCTATACCGGTGATTGAGAGTGGACTGATTGGACAGTAATTGGATTTTCCTGATTTTTATGAGCAATTTTCCACATAGTTAGCTAGATGCCTGTACAGGAGCAGCTTGGCTAGAGGCACGTACTTGAACACAGGTCTTCAATACAACAAAAATGGACACAAAATGCTGGAGTAACTCAGGAGAGAAGGAACGGGTGACATCTCGGGCCGAGACCCTTGTTCTTCCGTCACCTCCGTCTCCGTGCCTCTTTCTAAGGGAAGGAGTCCTCACCATCCAGTGATGACCCCCTTCTCCTGTCTCCATCGGTTCCCCTCCTCTAAAAAAAGTAACCCCTTCTTCAATACAACGCCAGGAGCTAATGCGATGTTTGCTGATAGATTATTTTTGGGAATTCTTGATATTTCTCATTGCTCTATGTAGGGGAAATATATTTGCTCCAGTGCGACTTGTAAGATTTACTTCCAGATAAGCAACAATGCCAAAATGCAAAGTCATTTTCTTATGGGTTTCATTTTCTTCTATCTGAAAGTAATTAATTCCTTACAACTCACCACCGGCCTTGCTGTGAAGTGCTGTTCCATTTTGATTCACCCAAGAGATATGATACTTTCTGAGAAGTTTTTCTCATTAAACATATCTACATATATGGATATATATTTATTAGCAATTCTGGAATAGATGATTACATTCTGCAGGGTTGACTGATCATCAGATTGTATGAATTTCATGTGATTTATCATGCAATGTGCGATGCTGGTGATTACATTAGTAACTCACAACCATTTTGATCTCTATGTATTGCTGTTCACAATTTCTTGATATGAAATATGTTCAAGATGCACAATAAACAGCTTGCTCTTGCTGACGACTCAGCCATTACAACCGAGAAGATAAGGAACAGGCGTAGATATAGAGTGGATGCGAAAAGGATGTTTCCACTGGTGGGGGAGTCTCGGACCAGAGGCCATAGCCTCAGAATTGAAGGGCGCTCTTTTAGGAAGGAGGTGAGGAGGAACTTCTTCAGTCAGAGGGTAGTCACACCTGGAGTATTGCGTGCAGTTTTGGTCGCCAAATCTGAGGAAAGCCATTCTTGCCATAGAGGAAGTACAGAGAAGGTTCACCAGACTGATTCCTGGGATGTCAGGATTTTCATACGAAGAAAGACTGGATAGACTCGGCTTGTACTCGCTAGAATTTAGAAGATTGAGGGGGGGTCTTATAGAAACTTACAAAATTCTTAAGGGGTTGGACAGGCTAGATGCAAGAAGATTGTTCCCAATGTTGGGGAAGTCCAGGACAAGGGGTCACAGTTTAAGGATAAAGGAGAAATCCTTTAGGACCGAGATGAGAAAAACACTTTTCACACAGAGAGTGGTAAATCTCTGGAACTCTCTGCCACAGAAGGTAGTTGAGGCCAGTTAATTGGCTATATTTAAGAGGGAGTTAGATGTGGCCCTTGTGGCTAAAGGGATCAGGGGGTATGGAGAGAAGGCAGGTAGAGGATACTTGGATGATCAGCCATGATCATATTGAATGGCGGTGCAGGCTCGAAGGGCCGAATGGCCTACTCCTACACCTATTTTCTATGTTTCTATGTTTCTATGTTAATTTGTGGAACTCATTGCCACAGAGGGCTGTGGAGGCCAAGTCAGTGGATATTTTTAAGGCAGAGATAGACAAATTCTTGATTAGAATGGGAGTCAAATGTTATGGGGAGAAGGCAGGAAAATGGGATTAGGAGGCAGAGATCAGCCATGATTGAATGGTGGAGTAGACTCAATGGGCCGAATGGCCTAATTCCACTCTTATAACTTGTGAACTTGTGAACAGCAAACTCCCATTCACATTCTTCACCTGACCATGAGAACTATCCTATACCTTCATTGGCTTCTGAGCAGTTTTGGGCCCCGTACTGTATCTGAGGAAAGAAGTGTCGGTGTTGGAGAGGGTCCAGAGGAGGCTTACGAGACTGATCCCAGGAATGATGAGCATTTGAATGCACTGGGCCTGTACTCGCTGGAGTTTGGAAGGATGATGGGGGAACCTCGTTGAAACTTACCAAATAGTGAAAGGCCTGGATAGAGTGAATGTGGAGAGGATGTTTCCAGAGAGTCTAGGACCCGAGGCCATAGCCTCAGAATAATGGGACGTACCTCAGGAAAGGAGATGAGGAGGAATTTTTTTGGTCGGACTACAAAGACGTACAGGTTTGTAGGTTAATTGGCTTTGTTAAAAAATTGTACATTGTCCTTAGTGTGCAGGATAGTGCTAGTGTACATGGATCACGAGTCGATATGGACTCGGCGGGCCAAAGAGCATCTTTCCATGCTGTATCTCTAAACTATGCTAAACTAGACAATCAGCAGAGAAACGTCAGTTCAGGGGAAAGGATCACCTTTAGCTTTTCAAGGTAACCAGTAAGAACAACAAATGTGCTTTTAACTGGGTCACCCATTTGTCACAATCAATCTAAAAATAAAATGCATTGAAAAGTGAATATTTCATACCTTGAAACTTTTCTCCAAACTGAATGATATTCAAATTACTCTCATTATACTGACAATAAATGTATTAACGTTAGTTGAGTCTAAAGGTACAGAAGGGAAACAGGCCCTTCGGCCCACCAAGTCCACACTGACAACCATTCACCCGTTGCAACAATTCAATGTTATCCCACTGTCCCACTCCCTACACACTAGGGGCAATTTACAGAGGCCAATTAACCTGCAATCCTGCACGTCCTTGGGATGTGGGAGGAAACTGGCTCACCTGGAGGAAATGCACGCGGTCACACGGAGAACATGCAAACTCCACATAACCAGCACCTGAGGTCAGGATCGAACCCTGGTTTCCGGTGTTGTGAGTTAGCAACTCCACCGGCTGCACCACAGTTGCTGCCCACAATATTGGTATAAAGCTAAAAATATTTTCAACACTGCAAATTAGTTAAATGTAGTGAATTAATTTAATTCACCCAGAGCCCAGCCTGTGAATGCGGAGCAGACAGCCAACCATGTCATCTCTGGGTGCCCGCTCTACCACCCACCAAATGGAGCTCAGGGCCTGGCAGACATGGACGCAGAGATTAAATTAAATGGCAAGCTGTAAAAATATATATATTTTTACTTTTATTTTCCTCGGAATCTAAAAGCTTTTAAAATAGTGCGGACCATATTTAATAGTAATTGAAAATTGATATGGGTCTGTGATCTCAATGCATCAATCACTATGTGTAGGAAGGAACTGCAGATGCTGATTTTAACTGAAGATGGACACAAAATGCTTCCCCGGAGAGAAGGAATGGGTGACGTTTCGGGTCTGATGAAGGGTCTAGCTCCGTAACGTCACCCAGTAATGTAAGGCTAGCACACCAAAAGCTTTCTTTACCATCCTATCTACATGTGATTCCACCTTCAGGGAACTAATTGTGCAAAGTTCCCTGAAGGTGGAATCTCATGTAGATAGGGTGGTAAAGAAAGCTTTTGGTGTGCTGGCCTTTATAAATCAGAGGATTGAGTATAGAAGTTGGGATGTAATGTTAAACTTGTACAAGGCAATAGTGAGTCCAATTCTGGAGTATGGTGTACAATTTTGGTTGCCCAATTATAGGAAGGATGTCAACAAAATAGAGAGAGTACAGAGGAGATTTACTAGAATGTTGCCTGGGTTTCAACAAGTTACAGAGAAAGGTTGAATAAGTTAGGTCTTTATTCTTTGGAGCACAGAAGGTTAAGGGGGGACTTGATAGAGGTCTTTAAAATGGTGAGAGGGATAGACAGAGTTGACGTGGACAAGCTTTTCCCATTGAGAGTAGGGAAGATTCAAACAAGAGGACATGACTTGAGAATTAAGGGACAGAAGTTTAGGGGTAACATGAGGGGGAACGTCTTTACTCAGAGAGTGGTAGCTGTGTGGAATGAGCTTCCAGTGGAAGTGGTGGAGGCAGGTTCGATTTTATCATTTAAAAATAAATTGGATAGGTATATGGATGGGAAAGGAATGGAGGGTTATGGTCTGAGTGCAGGTAGATGGGACTAGGGGAAATAAGTGTTCGGCACGGACTAGAGGGCCGAGATGGCCTGTTTCCATGCTGTAATTGTTATGTGGTTATATGGTCATTCCTTCTCTCCAGAGATGCTGCCTGTCCCGCTGGGTTACTCCAGCATATTGTGCCTATCTTAGGACTATGGATTTTGTGTCTAACATTGACGACCTTGCCCCAATTCCAACGTCGTCAATGGAGTCCACGTGATTTAATGAGTTTTAGAGTTTACAATTTAGAGATACAGCGCAGAAACAGGCCCTTCAGCCCACCAAGTTGAGCATTGCCCAGACACTAACACTACACACCAAGGACAATTTTACAATGCTACCAAAGCTAATTAACCTACAAACCTGTACGTTTTTGAAAAGTTAGAGGATGCCGGAGCGCCTGGAGAAATCCCACTCAGTCACAGGGAGGACAAACTCCGTACAGACAGCACCCGTGGTCAGGAATTGAACCCGGGTCTCTGGTGCTGTGAGGCAGCAACTCTACCGCTGCGCCACTGTGCCAGCGTAAATCTCAATGTGATCCCATTGATCCCATTGTAACTCTCCTGACAACCAAAACATAGGCACAACAGAACCACTGGGGGCAGCACAGTAGCATAGCTGGTGGAGCTGCTGACTCTCAGTGCCGGAAACCACGGTGCGATCCTGACCTCAGGTGATGTTTATGTGGAGTTTGCACGTTCTCCCCGTGACCACATGGATTTCCTCCGGTTTCTCTGGTTTCTTCCCACGTCAGAAAGATGTGTGGATTTGGAAGTTAAGTGGCCTCTCAATGAAACGTTATTGCAATATGATATTTAATGATGCTGTAATTTGCCCTTAGTTTATAGCAAGTGGATGAGAAAGTGGGATAACATAGAACTAGTTTGAACTGGTGAGCAATAGTTGACGCACCCTGTGTGGGCCGAAGTGATTGTTTCCATGTTGTATTCTAATCTTTAATTCAATTCAAGTCTTAACTACAGTGCTTTTTAATGTTAGTGTGTCCTTGTTTAGAATCATAGTCATACAGCGTGGAAGCAGGCACTTCGGCCCAACATGCCGACATCGGCCAACATGCCACATCTACACTAGTGCCACCTACCTGCGTTTGGCCCATATCCCTCTAAACCTGCCCCATCCATTTTCCTGTGTAGGAAAGAACCGCAGATGCTGTTGTAAATCGAATGTAGACACAAAATTCTGGAGTAACATAGAAACATAGAAAATAGGTGCAGGAGTAGGCCATTCTGCCCTTCGAGCCTTCCATATGATCATGGCTGATCATCCAACTCAGTATCCTGTACCTGCCTTCTCTCCATACCCCCTGATCAATGCATTTCGTTGTCTCTGTACTGTACACTGACAATGACAATTAAAATTGAATCTGAATCTGAATCTGAATCCCTTTAGCCACAAGGGCCACATCTAACACCCTCTTAAATATAGCCAATGAACTGGCCTCAACTACATTCTGTAACTCAGCGGGACATGGAGCGCCTCTGGGGAGAAGGAATGGGTGATGTTTCAGGTCGAGACATCTCAGTCTGGAGAAGGGTCTCCACCCGAAATGTCACCCATTCCTTCTCTCCAGAGATGCTGCCTGTCCCCCGCTGAGTTACTCCAGCATTTTGTGTCTACACTATCCACTTTCCTATCTAACTGTTTCTTAAACGGTTGTGAAATATTTCATCAAATTTTAAGTTGGTTGGAATATTAAGTTAAAAATGTTGATTCCGTCACCATTAGTGTTAACGTCAGTCGCAGGCAGTGGGTGAGCTGGCTGAGTGCTGGATTCTAAAAGGTGCCATGCGCCCTCTGGTGGCACAGTCTGCAAAGACATTGCAAGTAGACAAAAGTGCTGGAGAAACTCAGCGGGTGCAGCAGCATCTATGGAGCGAAGGAAATGGGCAAACGTTTCGGGCTGAAACCCTTCTTCAGACTGAAAGCCTGACTGACTTCAGACTGAATGTCTACCTTCGATTTTCCAGCATCTGCAGTTCCTTCTTAAGCAAGTGTTTTATTGCTTCCTTTGTGAGATATCATGGCACGCATATTCCCCAAATTATATTTATATTTTATTTTATAATTTTCATTGCCCAATTTCCATTGAATCCATCGTCGACTTAAAATCTATGTTTCACGATAATGAATGGCATTTTACACACTATACATGACAATACACTGTACCGAAATGTCCACTTTGTATTTATCTTTGGCATTTTGCTTAACAATTATAGGAATGCAGCCTTCTGTAAATTAAGGAATGGCTGTAATGTGAAATAAAACTGACATAGCTAATCTTCTTAACACATTTGTTGACATTGCCACATCTCTATTGCTTGCAACTTCACATTCTAATAACAAACTATTTAACTCGGTAAAGTACCACGTTATATAATGTTTAGTTTTTAGAGATACAGCGTGGAAACAGGCCCTTCGGCCCACCGTTTCCGCACCGACCAGCGATCCCCGCACATTAACACTATCCTATACACTCTAGGGACAATTTACACTTACTGTACACCAAGCCAATTAACCTACAAACCTGTACGACTTTGGAGTGTGGGAGGAAACCGAAGATCTCAGAGAAATCCCACGCGGTCGCGGGGAGAACGTAGAAACTCTGTACAGACAGCGCCCATAGTCGGTATCGAACCCGGGTCTCAAGCGCTGCAAGCGCTGTAAGGCAGCAACTCTACCACTGCCCACCGTGCCGCCCATAATGAGTAGTATGACACAAATTAGTCCAATAAATTAATTTCCAATGTTTTTAATTCATAAAATTGAAAAATTATTACGGTGGCGCAGCAGTAGTGTTGCTGCCGTACAGCTCCAGGGACCCAGTGTCGACCCTGACTACAGGTGCAGTATTGTTCGGAATTTGTACATTCTCCCCGTGACTGCATGAGCTTTCTCCCGGTTCTCCGGTTCCCCCCCACACTCCATAGCCGCACATGTTTGTAGGTAAATTGGCTTCTGTAAATTGTCCCCACTGTGTATGATAGAATTAGTGTAGAGGTGATTGTTGATCAGTGTGCTTGGTGGGCTGAAGGGCCTGTTTCATACTGTATCTCTAAGGCAGCAACTTTACCGCTGGGCCATACTGTATCTCTAAAACTAAACTTTATTTATGGATATATATATTGTGGTGCGTAGGTCCCGAAACAAAAGAGAGCAGTCAGGTATTTCCATAACATATATCCATAAATAAGGTTACGTTTTAAAGATACAGCGTGGAAATAGGTCCTTTGGCCCACTGGGTCCGTACCAACCAACTATATATATAAATATATTTTTTTTTCGCCATGGGTAATGAAACCAATATATTCATTGTGCCAGCAAACTAACACCTTATTTTTACAAAGCATCAATGCCACTCACATGTTCTATTGCAACAGGGCAATCGTGAAGAAACTGAGAGGCTGCTGCATTGGGCCTTGGTCCTCAGTGTCCAATGGAAGCAGGAAGTTAGATTCTGGTCTTCCCCGCAATGCTTTTGTGCTGCTGATATTAAGCATCAGTGATTCACCCAACATCACTTCCAAGGTGTATTTTAAGGTTCAGATAGGGGCAAAATGCAGGACTTTAAATTTGACTTCTCTTTGGAGAGACATATTCATGCATCCTCAATGTCTTGGTGGGGATGTGGACAAACCGACAATGAACATGCGCGTCCAAGACCTCGTGTTATACATTCATGAATGGCCTCATTCCCTCACTTGGTGGCACAGCGACCATGGTGGTGCAGTGGTAGAGTTGCTGCCTTACAGAGCTCACAGCGCCGGAGACCCGGGTTCGATCCCGACTACGGGTGCTGTCTGTACGGAGTTTGTTCGTTCTCCCCGTGACCGCGTGGGTTTTCTCCGAGATCTTCTGTTTCCTCCCACACTCCAAAGACGTGCAGGTTTGTAGGTTAATTGGCTTGTTTTAAGTGTAAATTGTCCCAAGTGTGTGTAGAATAGTGTCAGTGTGCGGGGATCGCTGGTCGGTGCAAACTCGGTGGGCCGAAGGGCCTGTTTCCACGCTGTATCTCTAAACTAAACTAAACTAAACAAAAACCTGTCGACACATATCCTCCCCCACCCAATGGCCTTGTTCGTTGGTTGAGACCAAAACCAAGAGGAGAAACACAACACAAGCTATGCACCAAATAAAACAACTATGTATTTTCTAGAAGTATTTGTGTGGAGAATTGTGAGGAGAAATTGTTTATCTGTCATGTTGGTACCATTTACATAAGATATTGCCAGTCACGTGGACATCACTTGGGAAAGGTCAAACAAAATAATCCATTGCTGTATTCTATTTGTACAGAACTTGTGAATACATGCATTATACTTCTGTAATTGGTATCTTTTACTCAATGTGGGGCATATTTTATTTAACAGTATATATTTTTATGGCATGTAGTTTAATTTAGAGATACAGCTCGGAAACAGGCCCTTCTGCCCGCCAATTCCACGCCGAACAGCAATTCCCTCGCACTTCTTCTTCTTGCGTATGGCGTGCACAGCCTAAAGTTGTTGGACAACTTGTTCTATTTGATCTTATTTGATTGCGCACACCAGGTTGATTGCATTCATCAAAACAGGGCGGACCACGTGAAGGTTGCAATCT